>NC_060069.1:67443563-67746593 GCF_922984935.1 Meles meles
GTGGGGACAGTGGTGTCACATTTTTAACTAACAAATGCTGCGGGAGTGTTAAGTGCATTTAAAAGAAGTACGGGATTTCTGCATGCACAGAAAGGCAGATAAAAACAGAGAGACACGGAATAACAAAGCACGTTCTGTTCTGGAAAAACAAGGATGTGAGGCTCTGGGTCGTCCTGTTTTGAGAGCGCCATCCGCGTACTGTGCTCCTGGACACATGAAGAAGAGGTGGCACTGTGGGCACCAGAAGGTTAATGTCAACAAGTCAGCAAACACACAAAATTCTAAAACTCTGAGTTCCGTTCTTGGGGTTCAGTTCCGTCTTGGGGTTCAGTACCCATACTGAGCAGACAAGGGATGAGTGCGAGACTACTATGCAGGGGAGCAACTTGATGGAGGTGCAGACATAGCATTTTTTTTTTTTAAGATTTTATTTATTTATTTGACAGAGAGAGATCACAAGTAGGCAGAGAGGCAGGCAGAGAGAGAGGAGGAAGCAGGCTCCCTGCGGAGCAGAGAGCCCGATGCAGGGCTCGATCCCAGGACCCTGAGATCATGACCTGAGCTGAAGGCAGAGACTTTAACCCACTGAGCCATCCAGGAGCCCCCAGACATAGCATTTTTAATGCTATTCATCTTGTTCCCAGATCCATGCGTACACACATGGATTTTACCTTAGCCTCTTGGGGGCTACCTCTTGGGGGTCAGCAGAACTCATCCTTCCTGTCCTGTCTTTTTTGCACGGACACATACGCACACACAAACATGCGCAGTCCTTTGGCCTTTTTAAGCCTTTCCCCTTTCCATGGAGGTTCTGCCCCTCTTCTTCTGTGAACTCTGGTATAACACCCAGGGATCCCCACGGGGCACGTGTTCCACGCCTCTTCAGAACCTGACCTGGGAGAGTCCTTACAAACACAAGCCCTGCTAGGATCTCCTGCTAGGATGAGCTATAAATCTGACTGTGGCCAAGAGTATCTGCTTCCTGCCAATCTTGAGATACAAGACAAAAGCCTTCCTTCTAGCCCTTGGTCTCATGAGCCACAGTGTTCCAGAAAAGAGAAACTTGCCCTGCCACAAACAGGACAAGTTTGTCATCTTGAGTGGGCTTAGCGCAGAGCAAAGGGGTTGGAGAGGCTTATTCTAGGCCTTACTGAGCAAAGCCTCTTACTAAATGAGGGTTTGCACCGGGAGGGACGGAAGGAAAGAAAAGGAAGGAAAACGAAGAAAAGGAAGGGCAGCACCCCTGCCCTCAAGGCCTGTGGAATGCGTCTGTCACAGGCTGTGCAACAGGATGGCGAGGGTTACATACATTCTTCTCAGGACTCTGCCTTTGCCAGTGCTTCTTTCCAGAATGCTCTTTTGCCGGACTGTGTAGCTTCTCCCTCACTCTGTTTGGCCTCTGTTCAAATGCAAACTTGCTCAGACTTTTCCTGACTGCCCTTGACCGCTTATTCTGCTTTATTCTCCACCTATAGACTTCTCACTGCATGGTGCATTATGCAGCTATCTCCTTATTGTCTATTCCTCCCCACACTAAAATGCAAGCTCTGTGTGAGCAGAGACCTGCCGGTTTAGTTCAGTGATAGCCCCAGAACAGCTTCTGGCAACAAAACAGATGCTCCGTAAGTATTTGTTGAGTGAAAATCAGGGATATAGGTTTCGGTGGAGCTCTATTGAGGTCTCCGGGATTTATTCTATCGGTTTAAAGATCGGATTTATTCTATTGGTTTAAAGATGGGGACTAAGGTATTCGGGCTATGGTATATGGTCTTCAACTAAAGTAAACAGTGGAACAAGGCCAGGCACTCCTTGGTTTGTAGAATACCAGATGCTTCCTGGCATCTAAACCTCCTTTTTATTATAATCAATGAGAAGGAACCCCTAATGACCAAGAGCTGTGGTCTTCCACGTGCTATCAGTCTATGGCTGTGTGGAAGTTCTTAGAGAATACTAGTTATCTACACAAAGCATAAAGCAACTAGGAACACTACTCTGGGCCCCGACCCTCACCACTCACCTCCAGGTAAGTGGATGTCTTGATTTGACTGATTGCAGTGCACTTCAAGTCTCTGCAATAATTTGAGCAGACAAAAATGTCTGCCCAAAAAGAGCTTTGAGATCAGGGTCACTTGGGTGACTCAGTCAGTTAAATGTCCAATTCTTAGTTTCGGTTCAGGTCATGATCTCAGAGTTCTGAGATCAAGCCCCAGGTCGGGCTCTGTGCTGGTCATGGAGCCTGCTTAAGATTCTCTTTCTCCCTCCCCTTCTGCCCCTTCCCTCCTTCCAACCACCCCCCTCACATACACTGCACATGTTCTCTTTTAAGAAAGGAGAGAGAGAGATTTGAGACCTTAGAATAAAGTACAGATAACCCAAGATGAGACAAAGGGGAGGATAGATATAAGAGAGTCAATAAATTTAAGTGGAACACCCACTTGGGGGTTGGGTTCATCTATAAAATGCCTTGTTTGCTCCATCTTATTGTAATTCCCCTGGACTACCACAAAGAACTTGCATTTTATCCAAAATAAATATTCCAGTAGATGAAATCTAAGCAGACCACATTAGCACTATAAAGCTGAGTGTTAATGGATTTCTCCCATACCAGGATTTGATACTTTTGTGGTAGAGGTGGAAGGGGAGCTTTATTTTTTAAATGAGCAGTCTCTTCTCTCTCTAAATCAATTGTTAGTGGGTTTATAACCTCCAGTCTGATCAGCTGTGTGAGGCTGAAAAATGAAAATTTGCCTTGGAAGGAGTCTCCTTTCTCCACTATTTGATATAAAAAGATCTGGCCTTTTCTTAACTGTTTGTGTCATTTTCCACTTTATTTGCACACTTGCATATGCACCTCTCCCCCTTTCATTAGTCTGTGGGATTTTCATGCCTTTTCCTTAAACCTGATGGACATCTGAGAGAGATTTGGCAGCTCTGATGTGTTCCCTCTCAGGAAGTCATGTCTAAGACAGAGGGGTCGCACAAATCAAAGACAAGCTGAATAGCTGGGAGAGAAGGTCAATAGCTTTAGAACGGCTTCACTTTTCGTGATTATTTTTTTAAAATTTACCCTCTCCATTGTGTCATGTAGAAAGGGTCACAGCTCTATGCAAATCCAGAGCATCTTCTTTGTGCAAAGCGAGATGACCACTGGACTGGAAATTTATGTCATTGTTTCTGCCAGAGGGTTGAGCCAGGACCCTTCCCTGCTCTGTGCACCCGCTCTTGCCTGGGACTCTACTGCACAACAGGAACAAATGCTCAGAGGAAGAAAAGATAGGACGCCATTCGTTGGCACTCCTCAGGGGCTTCTGTACAGAGATGTCCCAAAACATCTCTTCCGAAATCAATCTTATTCCTTCCAATCTACTCTCAACAAAACAGAACAGGTAGCCTTCCAAAAACAGTGAGATGGTGGTCATTATTCTGCTTGAACACCTTCAGTGGCTTCCTCTATGCAATATGGGATGAAGGCCAACATTTTAAATATGACCTACCCCTCCCTACCTCTCCAGCTTCTCACTTGAAGCTCCAGCTGTGAGCAACATTCTACCTTGCTCAGACACACCTGGTCCCCTTGCTCTCAGACTCTCCAGCCTGCACTTCTGGGTCCATCCTATCTATCTATCTATCTATCTATCTATCTATCTATCTATCTATCTATCATCATCACCAATCTATCATCTATCTATCAAAATTCCAGTTAGCTAACATACAGTGTAATATTAGTTTCAGGTGTACAATATAATGACTGAACACTTCCATACATTACTCAATGCTCATCCCAACAAGTGCACATCTTGATCGCCATCACATATTTCTCAGATCCACCCCCACCCCCCGCCCTGCCACCCCCCCATCCCCGTGGTAACTATCAGTTTGTTCTCTAGAGTTAGAAGTCTATTTCTTGGCTTGCCTCTCTCTCTCTCCTTTTTTCCCCTTTGCTCATTTGTTTTGTCTTTCAATTTCAACATAGGAGTGAGATCATATCGTATTTATCTTTCTCTGACTTATTTCACCTAGCATGATACTCTCTAGATCCATCCATGTTGTTGCAAGTGGCAAGATTTCTTTCTTGTTTTATAGCTGAATAACATTCCATTGTATTTATCGATGGACATTTGTAAATAATGCTGTACTAAACACAGAGGTGCATGTATCTTTTCAATTAGTGTTTTTGTAGTCTTTGGGTAAATACCCAGTAGTGTGATTCCTGGATCCTAGGGTAGTTCTATTTTTAACTTTTTGAGGAACCTCCATACTCTTTTCCACAACGACTGCACTGTTTGCATTCCCACCAACAGTGCAGGAGCGTTCCTTTTTCTCCACATCCCTGCCAACACCTGTTGTTTCTTGTGTTTTTTATTTTAGCCATTCTGATATGGGTGAAGTGATCTCATTGTAGTTTTGCTTTGCATTTCCCTGGTGATGAGTGATGTTGAGCATCTTTTCATGTGTCTGTTGGCCATCTGGATGCCTTCTTTGGAGAAATGTCCATTCATGTCTTCTACCTGTTTTTAAATTGGTTTGTTTTGGGAGTGTTGAGTGTAATAAGTCCTTTCTATATTTTGAATACTAACCCTTTATCAGATATGTCATTTGCATACCTTATGCAATTCTGTAGGTTGCCTTTTAGTTGTGTTGATTGTTTCCTTCACAATGGAGATGTTTCTATTTTAATATAGTCCCAATAGTTTATTTTTGTTTTTATTTCCCCTGTCTCAGGGTAACTATCTAGAAAAGAGTTTTTAGAGCTGAGATCAGAAAGATTATTTCCTGTGCTCTCTTCTAGGATTTTTATGGCTTCAGCTTTCACATTTAGGTCTTTGACCCATTTCAAATTTACTTTTGTGTACAGTCTAAGAAAGTGATCTTGTTTCATTCTTCTGCATGTGGCTGTCCAGTTTTCCCAACACCTTCTGTTGAAGACACTGGAAGAGACTTTTCCTACTGGATATTCTTTCCTGCTTTGTCAAAGATTAACTGACCATATAACTATGGGTAAGAAAATCATTCTGTTCATTCTTGGGGCAAGACTGTCTTGTTAATTGTTCTATGTATTTGCAATGCATAGCGTGGAATCTAACATTTAGTAGGTGCTCCAAAAAACAAACAACAAACAAACAAACAAAAACTACTGATTGAATAAACAAATGACTAAATTGAAATATCAAACCTGGTTTATTTTTGCAAGCTGCTGCCTCTCAGATCACCCAAATCTTATCCTGAAGATTTGTCCGATTGGAGTTGAGAGGGACTGAGCCCTTCTATTAACCACCAGCCCCTTCCAAACTTGCTCTTCTCTTTATTTTCTGACATTGACATTGATCCAGATGTGGCACTGGTTTAGGTGAAACCATGAGCATTAGGACGTTGTGTCTTCTCTCCTGACTGATTTAGATTTTCCTAGAATCAATTACCAAGGAAAGAGGTGGGTAGTTTCATAGACAGAAGAGGGGGTTCAGGAAGTAGATTGTTGGTAGCCCAGAGCAGGAATTCTAGCCTCGTTCTAAGCTCCTGCCTCTCCAGGGTCTGAACTTCAAGGCATCTACACATGCATGAATGCATGCCCAGCTGGGTGGTAAAAAGAAAATCCTCTCCTGCGGACAGGCTAGAGTCCAGCTGGGAAATAGCCTTGAAGGGGACCCCACACTGAAGATGAGAAAACTATCTCTTGTAAATGAGATTATTTAATCACAAGCTACTCTGTGCATATTTATTTGTTTTTCATTCCAAGGCCTTTAGCACAGTCTTGTTTAAATCTTTCAGCCTTGTTTGGAAGGGGAGATACTTGAGTTAAGAGTCACAAATGAGGAGCAGAGCCCTTCAGAAGCCACCTCGTGGCAGCAGCAGACTCCTCTGCTGCTTGTTAGGGTGCTTGTTAGAAATGCAGATGCCCAGGCATCCAACCTTCCCCAGACCTCCCTTCATCTAGAAGCAACACCCATATATATCTGCCTTTCGAAGAAGTGCTCACTACAGTTTGAGAAACATTACCTAAGGGGAAAGGAAGGTAGATTCTTCCCTCCTTCATGGCTATTTTGCATGCCGAAGCTTTGATTTTGTTAAGGAAGATGGCGAACTAGAGGGTATTATGTTAAGCGAAATAAGTCAATCAGGGAAAGACAATAATCATATGATCTCGCTTATACGTGGAATTTGAGAAACAAGACAGAGGATAATGGGGGAAAGGAGGGAAAAAATGAGATGGGACAAAACCAGAGAGGGAGACAAACCGTAAGAGACTCAATCTCAGGAAACAAACTGAGTGTTGCTGGGGGGTACGGGGGAAGGATAGGGTGCCTGGGTGATGGACATTGAGGAGGGTATGTGCTATGGTGAATGCTGTGAAATGTGTAAGACTGATGATTCACCGACCTGTACCCCTGAAACAAATAATACATGATATGTTTAAAAAAAGATATTTGCAAATGACAGTACAGACAAAAGGTTGGTATCCAGGATCTATAAAGAACTTCTCAAACTCAACACACACAAAACAGATAATCATATCAAAAAATCGGCAGAAGATATGAACAGATACTTCTCCAATGAAGACATACAAATGGCTATCATACACATGAAAAAATGTTCATCATCACTAGCCATCAGGGAGATTCAAATTAAAACCACATTGAGATACCACCTGACACCAGTTAGAATGGCCAAAATTAGCAAGACAGGAAACAACGTGTGTTGGAGAGGATGTGGAGAAAGGGGAACCCTCTTACACTGTTGGTGGGATGCAAGTTGGTGCAGCCACTTTGGAGAACAGTGTGGAGATCCTTAAGAAATTAAAAATAGAGCTTCCCTATGACCCAGCAATTGCACTACTGGGTATTTACCCCAAAGATACAGATGTAGTGAAAAGAAGGGCCATCTGTACCCCAATGTTTATAGCAGCAATGGCCACGGTCGCCAAACTGTGGAAAGAACCAAGGTGCCCTTCAACGGATGAATGGATAAAGAAGATGTGGTCCATATACACTATGGAGTATTATGCCTCCATCAGAAAGGATGAATACCCAACTTTTGTATCAACATGGACAGGACTGGAAGAGATTATGTTGAGTGAAATAAGTCAAGCAGAGAGAGTCAATTATCATATGGTTTCACTTATTTGTGGAGCATAACAAATAACACAGAGGACATGGGGAGATGGAGAGGAGAAGGGAGTTGAGGGAATTGGAGGGGGAGATGAACCATGAGAGACTATGGACTCTGAAAAACAACCTGAGGGTTTTGAAGGGGCAGGGATGGGAGGTTGGGGGAGCCAGGTGGTGGGTATTAGTGAGGGCACGCATTACATGGAGCACTGGGTGTGGTGCAAAAACAATGAACACTGTTATGCTGAAAAGACATAATAATAATAAAAAAACTAGTAAAAAAGACAGACAAACAAAAAACCAGCCTCTTAAATATAGAGGACAAATGGATGGTTATCAGAGGGGAGGGGTGATGGGTGAACTAGGTGAAGGGGATTAAGAGTAAATTTATGGTGATGAGAACTGAGTAATGTATACAATTTTTGAATCACTATATTGTACACCTGAAACTAAAAATGTAACACTGTATGTTAACCATACCAGAATTAAAATTTTAAAAATCACACCAAAAAAGGGAAAGAAAGAAAGAGAATAAAAAGGGAGGATGGAAGGAAGGAAGGAAAAGAAAGATGGTGGTTTCCTTTCCAGGGCAGAGGGAATGTTTCTTTCTTGATATGTAGCGTGAGCTAATAAAGGTGCGCCTGGCTAAATGGTTCTAACGACCTGGTTCTTTGCCACAGTCTCCACTTCAATGCTGATATGGAGAAAGCCCCTCAAAGGGGTTATTTCATGGTCATCCCTTTGCCTGTTTTCGTAGTAACCAGCTGCAGGAAGGGACTGTTCAAGTGCATCAAAAGAGACATGTAGTGACACCCAGCAGGGAAACAGTTCTTTTCTAAATAAACAGCCTCATTGTTTCTGTGCTCTGCGGTGTTTACAGCATGGGTGGCTGACCAGCTCCATTGACTCAGAAACAGAAAGGAAAATGAGGTATCAGGGATCTGGGGAGTTGGCTCAGTCCCGGGCTCAGTGCGTGGTCTGTGGTGAAGTCATCAGTGCGCCCCCAGCCCTGACACCCCATAAAGAAAAGGAAACAAAGTGACCCAACTCTGTAAGCCAAGGATGATAACATCAGAGATTCAAATACAGCTTTCAAGTTCCCCAATGGAATGTGTCTGCTTTGGGGAATAGAGGCAAGGAAGGAAATGATGGACTGTTGTTGAACCACGTGTAATATTGTAAGGAAAATATTATCCTAGAGTTAGACCAGATTTTCACTCTTGACTTTGACAGTAGCCAAACTTGTGTGACCCTGAGCAAGTCACCTGAACTCACAGCCACTCACTTCCCTTAATTCAAAATGGGGGGAGGGGTGTGGGGGGGAAGGGTAAATGACCTCTAAGGACCTCTTGACTTCTCCAGCCATGTCTACGAGTTATTGAGAGAGGAAAATTGCTTTTGCTCAGGACTACCATTTCTTGCTCTGACTCCTTCAAGGATCCGTCAGAGGTCAGTTTGTCTCTGAGCACCTATCATATGACAGAACTGGCTGGACTAAACCTCTGGCGTGCTTTCAGACTTAATTTGAAATTAAAACACTATGAACCTATGAAACAAGTGTTAAGAAGTGCAGTGAACTACTCATTTTTTCCTACAATGGCTATTTGACATCTCTTTTGGGAACAGTAAACAAATTCTTTGAAAACAACATTTTGGTGCCCCTGATTTGCAGGAGGCCAGATTGTGTGTTTATTCTGTCTCCTGGTTATCTCAGCACTGGAAAGATGGTCTTCCTGTCTCTGCGGGGATCCTGCTGGTAACTGAGCCATGAAGAGGTAACTCTGCTGAGAGCAGAGGAATTAGGGTGTGAGGTGTGGAGTGGAAAGGAATTCTTAGAAAACAGCAGGAACTGTGAGTACACAGTGATAAACTGAACCCCTCTGCCCCAGCTCAGGTTTGGAACTTTAATGCTTGTCTTAATCCAGACAGTCAGGAAGGGAGTAGCATCAGCCCCATGGGCTCTCTTAGTGCTACCCAAACCCTAGCTGACTGATTACAAAGATGCTCCGAATTATTATGAGAAGAACTCTGAGATCATTTACGCTTATGTTCTTACTGGGAGCCTTCTGATCAAGTTCTTTAGGATACAGGGCTGCTGGGTGGTATGAAGCACAGAGCAAAGAAGGTTCTGTCCACTTGCTGGAGCCCCACACTTCCAGAACAGGGCCTGCAAATTCTTCTCCTCTCCCCATCATCATGTCTTTCTTTTCCCTTGGAAGTTCTGTCACTGCCTGAATGCAGTTTGTCTGCCTCTGGACTGGGGGACTGACCTTCTGCTCTGAAGCAGAAAGCAAAAAGCAGGTCATTCGTCTGCTGGAGACCCACCCTGATGGGAAACAACCAAGAACCTGTCACTGCCATATTCCTAGTTTCTGCTATTTAGGACCTAAGGGACAAAGGATCAAATGATTTCTCCCAAGTGGCTGACACATATTTATTGATTATCTGTAAACTTTAGGATGGTGAGCTGGGGCCAGGGAATGGGATAGGGTCTCAGTCACAGAGAACTTTTCTTCCTCAGGACCCTGGGATGGAGGCCCACTAAGCAGTTTTCAAAAAGAAGGAAAAGATCAGATTTGTGTTTTCTAAAAATCACATAGTGATGAAAATAGATTATGGAGCAAAAAAGCCGGGGGAGACATGATGGTGTCGAAAACCAGTGGTGGCAGGAGTGGGAATGGAGAGAAGCGTATAGATGCCTGAGGTCCTGGGAGGTAGCACTGACTAGTCTTGATAGTTTATTGAATGTGGCAGCGTTGGGGGCACAAAAGAGGGGGAATCTGGGTTTTAATTGACAAATGGGTGGTACTGAAACTGGGAATATAGGTGGAGGAACAGGTTTTGTTTCTTGCAAGTAAGGGTATTGTAATGGTGAGTTTATTTCTGAATATATGCCTCTGATGTATCTGTGGGACATTTAAATGCAGATCCTTATTAGAAGGTAGCATACATTTGTCTAGAATTCAGGAATGAGAGTAGAGCTAGAGGATAGTTGAGATTATTCAGGGAGGGGACGCAATAGGTGACAACAGAGGTTCTAGGACTATACCCTAGGGAACACAGATGCTAAAGGAATCTGGAGGAAGGAAGGCCAAGAAGGGAGGCTGAGCAAGGGGGTCTCAGAGAGAGAAGATAACCAGAAGATTATGAAGAAAAAGCACACAGTTGTATCAAATGGTAAGAAAGATAAAAATGAAGTGTGTTTAAATACAGAAAAGGAGTTGTCCATGACCCTTTAAAGGCAGTGGTAAAACCAGAGTGCAGTAGGTTGAGGAGTGAGTGGCAGAAGAGAAAGCAAAGGCGTGACCATTTTAGAAAGGTTGACTATGAAGACAGGGAGAGAGGGGAGGCTGGAAGGATGCTATAGAATCAAAGGGAACCAATTTACTTATCTATTTATTTTGTTTCATTGTATGTAACACTTACGAGAGATTGATACAGCGCTATACAAGAAAAGAAGGAAAAACAACCATCATATACATGTAATGACTTCAAATGAATCTCAAAAGCACCGTGCTGTATAAAGAAGCCAGACACAAAAGACTTGAAACAGATTCCATTTATATGAAGTCCTAGAAGAAGCAAAACTACAGCACCAGAGAGCAGATCAGTGTTTGCAAGGCATGGAGGCGTGGGGGGGCGTGGGGGGTTGCTGGGCGTGGACACTGACTGCAGATGGGCACCAGGGAGCTCTTTGAGCTGTTGGAAACGCTCAATGGAGGCAGTCATCAGTGGGCGTGTTTTGGAAATGCCCCGGTCTCAGCTACCACAGATGAGCTGGATGACTCCAGTCCCCCAACAATAGAGTTCAGCTTTCAGGTACCACAATATCTTATCCATGAGTTATTGCATAATGTAAAGACTTTGCAGTCAGCTCTTCAGTCCACAGATCACTGGGTAAAGGGCGGTTGTGCATCAGGATCAGTGTCCGATCACTTCACTTTCAGTCTGTCGCTTACTGGTCATGTCCACCCGATATCCAGGCTGCTCATAGACAGCAAAGCACACCTTTGTGCTACCTTCTTGGTCCCAGTGATACACCCATATGGCATTTTATAAAAATATATAATCGAAAGAAGGAACTAGTTAACAAAGATGAAAGTGCAGCAAAGAAATGAAAAGAGATCAGGGTGCCTGGGTGGCTCAGTCAGTTAAGCTTCTGCCTTTGGCTCATGTTGTAATCCTAGGGTCCCGGGATTGAGCCCCATGTCAAGCTCCCTGCATGGTCTGCTTGTCCCTATCTCTCTGCCTCACTCCCCACTCATACTCTCTCTCTTTCTCTCAAATAAATAAAATCTTAAAAAAAAAAAAAGGATAGATCTTGAAAAAAATGAAGAGATCATTCTGGAAGTGGAATTCAAAACAAATGTCAACGGGATTATAGAAGAAATAGCTGACCATGGGAATAGTTCTGCTTCCACCAATGGAGAGACTTTAGATAAGCAGCTGGAAGGATGTAGTGAAGGAGAAAGTATGGTGAACACAAATGAAGGAAATAATTACCATGAAAGGGGTGAAGGTGTCTCAGAAGTGACACTGGTAACAAAACACCCCTCTCTTGGAAGGCATTCTCGCAGGGATGTTTCAGGAGTGGCAACGTGTTAAAAGCACAAAGGATACAATGTTGGAAGCTGATCCAAACTGAGAAAGGAGTATGACCAGGGGCCCCAGAATGGGTCAGTCCCTTAAGCAGCCAACTCTTGATTTCAGCTCAGATAATGACCTCAGGGTCCTGGAATGGAGCTCCCAGCGTGGGACTTCACTGCTCAGCAGGGAGTCTGCTTGAGATTCTCTCTCTTCTGCTCCCTCTGCCCCTCCCCCACTTGTGCACTTTTTCTCTCTCTCTCTCTCTGTGTGTGTGTGTCTAAAAAATAAAACAAAACTATTCTTTAAAAAAAAAACCCACAAAAACCAAAGGAGTATGACCAGGTGCCAAGGTGGAGAGAAAAGTTCTCACCCCGTGTTATAAGTTCTATGACAAGAAGGCCAGCAGTTTTCAAACTACTCTTGGTAAGCTTTTCACAAGTGAATAAAATAACTTTCAAGGTTTCTGATATTTTAAATTGAAGTGTACTAAATAAATATCTGTTTGACTTTTTAAAAAAAATTCTCTATTTATTGGGGCTCATGGAACAATATAATTTTCCCTGTTATTTATTTAAGATCACTTTGCAGGATATCAGCTTGCATGGCCATTTTTATGGTTCTGCACTATTGTTCAAGCAAGGACTACCTATGTCTTGATTGAGGGGTGGTTACAAGACTATATACACTTGTCAAACTTATCAAGTCACACGTTTAAAACAAATAACCTTTATTGTATTAAAAATTACTTCTCAATAAAATGGTTAAAGTGGCTTTTATATATTGAAACTGCATTTGACTGACGTTTTACACATATTTTTAATCTTGCAGTGACGCTACACTGTAATTTTTACCTCAACTGACAGATAAAAGAACAAAGCCTCAGAGAGGTGGGTATGACCTCTCCAGGCCACACAGCTAGCCAGCGCCACAGCTGTGACCAGGCTGTCCCCGTAGCAGGGCTTCTGTGACATGGTTGCTAACTATTGGAACCACTGGAGATTTTCAAAGCCCCTGTGTCCAGACTGTGCCCTTACCAGGTTGGAGAACTATGTCTGTACCACACTGTCTTCCATCTGGGCCAGCAGGAAGCAGCACGTGGTGACACGTCATGTGAAAAAAGTTTGAAAACCTGGGTGGCAGGATGGAATGTCCGATTTCTATAAATAAGGATTAGTGACGGTTCATTAGAGTGCTTTTCTCCATAGAAGCCCAAACGACAACATAGACTTTCTCTGTACAAGTTATAGGCGTCTTTCAATATACCAAAAGTACAGAGAGAATTGAGATTTCCTTTGCAAAGTTGATTTGGGTTCTTTTTTTTTTTTTAAGATTTTATTTGATTATATTTATTTGACAGAGAGAGAGATCACAAGAGGGCAGAGAGGAGGCAGGCAGAGAGAGGAGGAGGGGAAGCAGGCTCCCTGCTGAGCAGAGAGCCTGATGCGGGGCTCGATTCCAGGACCCTGAGATCATGACCTGAGCTGAAGGCAGAGGCTTTAACCCACTGAGCCACCCAGGCGCCCTGATTTGGGTTCTGAAAGACTCTGTGTGTGTGTGTGTGTGTGTGTGTGTGAAGACAAAAGAAGAGCTGTTTGGGGTCCACAGCAAAATTGAGTAGAAGGCACAGGGATTTCCTATCTACCCTCCCGCCCCGACACAGGCACACCCTCCCCCATTACAAACATCCCCCACCGGTGCCCTAGATTGGCTACCAAACCTGAACCTACATTGACACATTCTTATCACCCAAAGCCCAGAGTTTACATTATAATTCACTCTTGACATTGTACTGACTCTTGGATCTCAGCTGTAACTGCCTTTTCAATCCTCATTTTCAATAGTTATTTAGTACTTACTATGGGCCAGGCCCTTGTTAGGGGGTTTTTATACATTATGGTAGCCCCCCCATCCCTGGTGGTTAAGTGCACGAACTTTGGAGTCAGGCCTACCCAGGGCTGATCCTGGCCCAACGACTTAGTTAACTGTGCACCATGAACAAGTTGTTTAACCCAGTTATTACATTGCTAAAAAAAAAGGATGAAATGCTTACAACCAGAGCCTACTACCATTGTTTAGTAAGTTAACGTATGTAAAGCAGCGAGTGCAGTGCATAGCATGTAGGAAGTTCTCAAACAGTGGCTCTTGTTATTGTTGGTGAAACACATGAGCAACTGAGAGGAAGATGTTTGCTTATTTCTTGTTTCCTTTCCTTACGATTGTTCTATTTTGGAGATTAACCTCTGGAATATAATGGAATAACAGCTGGATTTCACAGTGAGCCTAAAGATAGAGGATCCTCATATTCCTTTATGTTCCCTTAGGCTGTTTTTAAATTTTACTTTACCTTTATGATGACATTTCACAGGCCGACTGTTTCGTGCAAATATAATAATATTGGGATTTATGTTATGCATAACACAATGTCCTTGGAGAAGTGTTGTTTCTAGCAGTTATATCCCGAGTTTGTGAATCCCTGTATGAATCAGCTAGGTATCTCACAGACTGGAATGTGTGACCATAAAACAATAAGAAAAAAGCCGGATTGGGAAATGGACAAAATGCCCGATGGTGAACCTAAGGCAGCCTCCCAAACGGCAAGCTACAAAGCAAGAGAATAATAGGAATCAGTTGTGGTTTGAATAGGAGTCAATAGTGGAAGCCATTTTTGAAATTTGCAGGATCCAGGGCTGGGACCCAAAATGAATAAATTAATAAATATTAGTCTTTGTAGTGCGTACAGAGGACAATAGCAAATTTTTAAGGAAAGATTGTTTTAAACATCGACAAGAAGATAAAGATGTGGGATACACTCAAGAAAAGAACTGCAAAATTCAGGAGAAAATATGAAAACCAGGAGAAAGGACAAGGAGAATCGTCTCTTATTTCTCAATAGAAAGGGGGAAATTTGTGAAATGCAGGAAGCTGTCTCCTTGGATGCCTCGAAGGCCACCTTCCAAGTTAAGAACAGACACAAAAGAACCTCATACAGTGCCTTTGAGCAGTATGACTCCATGAGACTTGGCTTTCTGACTTGTGCTCCTGAACACACTACATGTTTCTGAAAATCAAAATCTGAAATCTTGCAGCTTGAGTGGCTAGTGCGTTCCTGAGGGGACGTTAATCACATTTTCACTTTCTCACTCTGTGGTCATCTTTCAGTTCCATTTGCAAAGCAACCCACCAGACCCCTTAAGAGCGGAAGTAATGGGTCAGCAGAGATACCCGCCAGGACTTCAGCTCAGGTTCCGGACGACTTATAGTGTACCCTATACACAATAGGGAAAACACCGCTTTTGCTATTGGTTGTTTCTTACAGAAGCACAAGGGTCTGGGTTCACCTGAATCATGATGTATGACATTGTCTTTCATTTCTGTCCATGTCCATGGAGTTGTCCCATCTGGACTCCCTAGCAGCCCGTGTTCCCTGTGACAGACTGCTGGGACAGGGCAAATAACATGTGTGAGGAATGGGACACGAGTCAGTTCTGAAATGTTTAAGGGTATTTTCTTGCTAAGAATGGTTTCTGCTTCCTTGGAGTGGAAAGTATGATGGACTGGGATGGCTTGGGAGGAAATCTTAAAGAAGAGAAATTACAAGACTGAAGTCGAAGCCGATTGCTTGTCCAGTTAGGATGGATGGAGTCACAGTGCACGTCAACGAGCTCATAGAGAAATCCAGCTTATTTTCAGCAGTAACCCTTAAGTGCAATAAAAGACTCAAAGGATCTGTGCTTCTGAGCGAATGTGTTTCCAGCTGTAACTGACAAGTTCTTGCCACACAAAACCTTCCTGATACTAACTGAAACCTTTTGTAAAGTTGTGCTTTAAAAAAAATTTTCCTCTGTGCTTAAGAATCTCCTGTTTTCCTACTTCCAGCTCAGGACTCACCCCTCCCTCCTGTTCTCTTCATCATGCCTTTGGCCCCCCACCCCAGAGTTCCACAAATACCATTTTCCTTAACCAACCGTTCCAGGCTTTCACTGTGCCTCAGTCAATGGCTCTCATTTCCTTTGGTGGTCTCATTACCTCCCAATTAAGCTCCCCGTGGCACTAATATGCAAGCTTACTATGATTTGTAAACCAAGCTTGTTTTTCCACCAGGGCAGGATGCCTATTGAAATAACTGTGGAAGGCTGGGTCGCTTTGATGAATACCTTTTATTACG
Source organism: Meles meles (assembly GCF_922984935.1). Classification (NCBI taxonomy): domain Eukaryota; kingdom Metazoa; phylum Chordata; class Mammalia; order Carnivora; family Mustelidae; genus Meles; species Meles meles. The sequence continues at coordinate 67,459,419 of NC_060069.1, forward strand.
TGATTAAACTGAACTTTACTTCCTGCCTAAGGTCAAGTTCAAAGAATCTCTATGTTGTCTCACCACCTCTGTTTTTCTACCTAATCTGAAAATAACAGCCCATCCCCAATGTGTTTCTCTCTCTCTCCCTCTCTCTCTCTCTGTCTCTCTCTCTCCCTCCACCCCACCTCATATCTATTCGCAGATGCCCATCAAGCCCCCTTGCTCCCACCTCCCCTGGTGGCTTGTTCAGCTTTGCGTGGTGGCAGTAGAAGCTACTTTCTAAGGAGAAATACAGCAGCACACAGCAGAGCAGCAGAGCGGCCTAATTTAGACTGTGTTATTGACTGCACCACTTTATTTCTAGAAAAATCCTATGATCAGTATTCAGCTCAATCTCTGTAATGGCTTATCACTCAGTCAATGGCTTTATATCCCAAAGAAATAAGGCAGATGATGGGCTCTTTCTCTCTGAGCTTACCAATGTGGGATCTGAACAAGATGCTTGAACCTACTGAGCCACATTTTCCTCATCTATAAGACAGAGGTAACAACATACCTTATCCCATGTGAAGATTAAATAAGACAAAGTACATAAAATGATTGGCACAGTGCCTGAGAGGTCAGCACAATGTGGCAAGTGAGAGCACAGACTGAAGCTGGACTGTCTTCAAAATCTCCCTCAGGCTTTTGTTGTAGGTCTAATTTAAGGCAAGCCCAACAACCTTGTGCCTCAGTTTGCCAATCTGTAAAATGGGACAACAACTGAGTCTACCTTACACGGTTGTTTTGAGAATGAAATGAATTCATAGAACTGCCTAGAGAAGTGCCTGGCACGGGACAAGCACTCTATAGGCATTCGCTATCATTATCAGAATATACTACTATTGCTCCAGCTATTAAAATAAGTTGGTGCTTTAATAACACCATCCTGAAAAACAGATAAAGTTAAAGTCAAGTAGCAGAGTTTCAATCTGTAGTCATTCATAGATTAAGATGTATAATTTTTTCTTTCACAAGAGGAAATGCGAAATTCAGAGTTTTGGGAAGACCATCTGGGAAGGGAGGAAGTCCCAGGAAATCTGGTTATCTTCACATTCCTCAGGAAGTCCATTGGCCCCAGTAAGACCTGTACAAAGGGGAAATCTGACCTCATAATTGAACAAAGCTGTGTTTTTAACCCAGAAAGACAGGGCTAGGGGAATGGTTATGAAGAGCATCATTTTTCTGCAGGGAGAGAACTTAATATAGCTGGAGGTCCCAGGAGAAATACCCAACACTCACTAACAAATTGGTATTTTCTTTGTTTAAAGAAAGCTGGGGGTCCGTTCAAAGCATGGCAAGGGGGGAATTGTATGCGAAGGCCGGTATAGTACTTGCTGATGAGGTTTGAAAGACCATGTATAAGCACTTGCTGCCCCTTTAAGGTCTGTGCTAAAGCTTCTCTGTGCCACTTTGTTCTTCCTTATTTTTAAAACTCTCAGTAGAGCCTATAAACACAAACAATGGTTTTCCTAAATCTTCTGTATTTTCTGTGGTTGTTAAAAACATGGCTCTTAGAGAACCATCATTAGAGTGGTAGGATGTAGACAATGGATAAGATGCCTCCTGGCTAAGTGACCTTAGGCAAATCACTTCTCGAATTTTAGCTTCTGTGTCTCCTGCTTATCCCAGATGGTTCTTGTGGACAGCAAATAAGATGCAGAATATGAAAAAAAAAAACCATTTTGACTCTAGAAATGGCATTAATTAAAAGATGCTATAAATGTAAATTCGCAGAGCTGAGACCGGGAGCAGCGGGATGAGGAGAGGGAGAGAGGGGAAGACGCCAATGCAGACAAGAGGGTAAGCTGTGAGGAGAAAATCAGTTTTCACGATATTAACTGCAGGCACAAGAAGAAAGCAGTTTGGAAGTTAAAAGACACCCGGGAAATGAGCAACAATAGACAGAAGCAAGAATAAGATTCATCTGCGTCTGCATAAGGACTGTTCTGTGCCTACTAAAAGTTGCGCTTATGAAGGGTTGGAGTGGCTGGGAAAATTCCTCTGACGTGAAGCTAGCTACAAAACAGGGCACTGCACTGTGCCTTCGGAGAGAATAAAGCCAAGTGTGTAAGAAAAGCAGCAAAAAGATTGAAAATAAATACAGCGAAATTGGCTGCCTCTGAGAAGTGAGCAATTAAAGCAGATTGCTTTTATATCTTTATTCTTTCTAAAAATTAAAATGTTCTTTACTGAACATGAGTCTTTTTTTTTTTTTTTAAGTAAAACTAAACTCACAACAAATTGTAGGAGTGGAGTTAGGTCATGGAGGCCTAGCCACTGGAGAATATGGAAAAATATCCTGAAGCTTCTTGGGGCCTAAATGTGGGATTTGTACCTGAAAGGTCTCACGTGAGTCCTTGGATCCTCCACTTCCGAAGGGTCCCGGGTGGCAAGGAGCAGCAGGCAGTTTCGACTGTGCTCTGTTCAGGTAGTACAAGGACCCGTTTAGAGCGCTCTGCCTGGCACAGCTCATCGAATCCTCACAATATAATTGCTAGGGCTGCACGAACACAGCACACACAAAGTGGCTTAGATGACAAAGATTTATTACCTCAGAGTTATGGAGGCTGGAAGTCCTAAATCAATGTGTTGGCAAGGTTGGTTCCTCCTGAGGGCCGTGAGGGAAGTGTCTGTTCTAGGCCCCTCTCGTCGGCTTGCAGATGGCCTTTCTCTCCCTGTATCCCTGTATTTGTGTGTATATTTTTTCTTTTCACATGGTGTTCTTTTTTTAAGGACATTAGTCATATTGGATTAGGAGCCCACTCTCCTCCAGTATGACCTTATCTTAACTAATAACCTCAGCAATGACCCTATTTCCAAATAAGGTCACATTCTGAGATGTTGGGGGTTAGGACTTCAACATACAAATGTTGGAGGGACACAATTCAACCCATGACAGCCATGAAGAAGATAACGTTGTTATGCTCCATCTTACAGATGTTAGAAACCAAGACTCAGAGAAGGTCAGTAACTTTCCAAGTTTCCAGAAGTAGTACGTGGTACAGCTGGGATTTTAAGGGAGGCAGTTGATTCTAGAGCCTACATGATTCTGTTGTAGAGGCTCCATCAAAAGCTAGAGGAGAAATCCTATAGAAGCAGACTGTAGTTTTCCTAAAAAGCCAGGCGGGAGAACAGTGTAGCCTGACAGCTGAGCCTCACTTCAGACTTCCTGTGTTGTCTTAAAAATTACCTTCTAGGGGAGGAGTCAAGATGGCGGAGAAGTAGCAGCCTGAGACTACATCAGGTAACAGGAGATCAGCTCGATAGCTTATCTAAACATTGCAAACACCTACAAATCCAACGGGAGAGCGAAGAGAAGAAGAACAGCAACTCTAGAAACAGAAAATCAACCACTTTCTGAAAGGTAGGACTGGCGGAGAAGTGAATCTAAAACGACGGGAAGATAGACCGCGGGGGGAGGGGCCAGCTCCGGGCAAGCGGCGGAGGAACGGAGCACAAAATCAGACTTTTAAAAGTCTGTTCCACTGAGGGACATTGCTCCAGAGGCTAAACCAGGGTGACGCCCACGCGGGGTCAGCGTGGCCCCAGGCCCCGCAGGGTCACAGAAGGATCGGGGGTGTCGGAGTGTCGGAGAGCTCGCGGGTATTAGAACAGAGAAGCCGGCTGCAGAGACAGAGCCGAGGACTGAACTCTCAGCTCGGGGTTACCTTGAACTGGTCGCGGGCTGGGTGAGCTCGGAGCGCGGCTAGAGGCTGGGGATACGGGAGTGATTGGGTGCTGTCCTCTGGGGGCGCACTGAGGAGTGGGGCCCCAGGCTCTCGGCTCCTCCGGGCCGGAGACTGGGAGGCCGCCATTTTCATTCCCGTCCTCCGGAACTCTACGGAAAGCGTTCAGGGAACAGAAGCTCCCAAAAGCGAACCCGAGCCGATTACTTAGTCCGGCTGCCGGTAAGGGCGGTGCAATCCCGCCTCGGGCAAAGACACTTGAGAGTCACTACAACAGGCCCCTCCCCCAGAAGATCAACAAAATATCCTGCCAGGACGAAGTTCATCTATCAAGGAGAAAGCAGGTTCAATTCCTAAGACAGCAGAGCAATTCCAGAGGAGGAGAAAGCAAAGCACGGAACTCATGGCTTTCTCCCCATGATTCTTTAGACTTGCGGCTACTTCAATTTTTTTTTTTCTTTTTTCAATTTTTTTTTCTTTTTTCTTTTTTCTTCTTCTGCTAAATTTTTTAAAACTTTTACCCTTTTCTTTTTTAACGTTTTTTGACTAGCTCATCTAAATATATATATTTTTTCTTTCTTTTATATATTTTTTTATTTGTTTTATTTTTTAAATTTTTTTTCTTTTTTTTTTCTTTTTTTTTTTTTTTTCAGAACCTGTTTTTATCCCCTTTCTCCCCCCCACAATTAGGGGTCTCTTCTGATTTGGTTACAGCGCATTTTTCTGGGGTCTTTGCCAACCTTTTAGTAGTTTATTTGCTCCTTCATATCCTCTTATCTGGACAAAATGACAAGGCGGAAAAAATCACCACAAACAAAAGAACAAGAGACAGTACCGAAGGCTAGGGACCTAATCAACACAGACATTGGTAATATGTCAGATCAAGAGTTCAGAATGACGATTCTGAACATTCTAGCCGGGCTCGAAAAAGGCATGGAAGATATTAGAGAAACCCTCTCTGGAGATATTAAAGCCCTTTCTGGAGAAATTAAAGAACTAAAATCTAACCAAGTTGAAATCAAAAAAGCTATTAATGAGGTGCAATCAAAAATGGAGGCTCTCACTGCTAGGATAAATGAGGCAGAAGAAAGAATTAGTGATATAGAAGACCAAATGACAGAGAATAAGGAAGCCGAGCAAAAGAGGGACAAACAGCTACTGGACCATGAGGGGAGAATTCGAGAGATAAGTGACACCATAAGACGAAACAACATTAGAATAATTGGGATTCCAGAAGAAGAAGAAACAGAGAGGGGAGCAGAAGGTCTATTGGAGAGAATCATTGGAGAGAATTTCCCTAATATGGCAAAGGGGACAAGCATCAAAATCCAGGAGATGCAGAGAACCCCCCTCAAAGTCAACAAGAATAGGTCCACACCCCGTCACCTAATAGTAAAATTGACAAGTCTTAGTGACAAAGAGAAAATCCTGAAAGCAGCCCGAGAAAAGAAGTCTGTAACATACAATGGTAAAAATATTAGATTGGCGGCAGACTTATCCACAGAGACCTGGCAGGCCAGAAAGAGCTGGCATGATATATTCAGAGCACTAAATGAGAAAAACATGCAGCCAAGAATACGCTATCCAGCTAGGCTATCATTGAAAATAGAAGGAGAGATCAAAAGCTTCCAGGACAAACAAAAACTGAAAGAATTTGCAAACACCAAACCAGCTCTACAGGAAATATTGAAAGGGGTCCTCTAAGCAAAGAGAGAGCCTAAAAGTAGTAGATCAGAAAGGTACAGAGACAATATACAGTAACAGTCATCTTACAGGCTAATAATGGCACTAAATTCATATCTCTCAATAGTTACCCTGAATGTTAATGGGCTAAATGCCCCAATCAAAAGACACAGGGTATCAGAATGGATAAAAAAACAAAACCCATCAGTATGTTGCCTACAAGAAACTCATTTTAGATGCGAAGACACCTCCAGATTTAAAGTGAGGGGGTGGAAAACAATTTACCATGCTAATGGGCATCAGAAGAAAGCTGGGGTGGCAATCCTTGTATCAGATCAATTAGATTTCAAGCCAAAGACTATAATAAGAGGTGAGGAAGGACACTATATCCTACTCAAAGGGTCTGTCCAACAAGAAGATCTAACAGTTTTAAATATCTATGCCCCTAACGTGGGAGCAGCCAACTATATCAACCAATTAATAACAAAATCAAAGAAACACATCAATAATAATACAATAATAGTAGGGGACTTGAACACTCCCCTCACTGAAATGGACAGATCATCCAAGCCAAAGATCAACAAGGAAATAAAGGCCTTAAATGACACACTGGACCAGATGGACATCACAGATATATTCAGAACATTTCATCCCAAAGCAACAGAATACACATTCTTCTCTAGTCCACATGGAACCTTCTCCAGAATAGATCACATCCTGGGTCACAAATCAGGTCTCAACCGGTATCAAAAGATTGGGATTATTCCCTGCATATTTTCAGACCACAATGCTCTGAAGCTAGAACTCAATCACAAGAGGAAAGCTGGAAAGAACCCAAATACATGGAGACTAAACAGCATCCTTCTAAAGAATGAATGGGTTAACCAGGAAATTAAAGAAGAATTGAAAAAATTCATGGAAACAAATGATAATGAAAACACAACAGTTCAAAATCTGTGGGACACAGCAAAGGCAGTCCTGAGAGGAAAATATATAGCGGTACAAGCCTTTCTCAAGAAACAAGAAAGGTCTCAAGTACACAACCTAACCCTACACATAAAGGAGCTGGAGAAAGAACAAGAAAGAAACCCTAAACCCAGCAGGAGAAGAGAAATCATAAAGATCAGAGCAGAAATCAATGAAATAGAAACCAAAAAAACAATAGAAAAAATCAATGAAACTAGGAGCTTGTTCTTTGAAAGAATCAATAAGATTGATAAACCCCTGGCCAGACTCATCAAAAAGAAAAGAGAAAGGACCCAAATAAATAAAATCATGAATGAAAGAGGAGAGATCACAACTAACACCAAAGATATACAGACAATTATAAGAACATACTATGAGCAACTCTACGCCAACAAATTTGACAATCTGGAAGAAATGGATGCATTCCTAGAGACATATAAACTACCACAACTGAACCAGGAAGAAATAGAAAACCTGAACAGGCCCATAACCAGTAAGGAGATTGAAACAGTCATCAAAAATCTCCAAACAAACAAAAGCCCAGGGCCAGACGGCTTCCCAGGGGAATTCTACCAAACATTTAAAGAAGAACTAATTCCTATTCTCCTGAAACTGTTCCAAAAAATAGAAATGGAAGGAAAACTTCCAAACTCATTTTATGAGGCCAGCATCACCTTGATCCCAAAACCAGACAAGGATCCCACCAAAAAAGAGAACTACAGACCAATATCCTTGATGAACACAGATGCAAAAATTCTCGCCAAAATACTAGCCAATAGGATTCAACAGTACATTAAAAGGATTATTCACCACGATCAAGTGGGATTTATTCCAGGGCTGCAGGGTTGGTTCAACATCCGCAAATCAATCAATGTGATGGAACACATTAATAAAAGAAAGAACAAGAACCATATGATACTCTCAATAGATGCTGAAAAAGCATTTGACAAAGTACAGCATCCCTTCCTGATCAAAACTCTTCAAAGTGTGGGGATAGAGGGCACATACCTCAATATTATCAAAGCCATCTATGAAAAACCCACCGCAAATATCATTCTCAATGGAGAAAAACTGAAAGCTTTTCCGTTAAGGTCAGGAACACGGCAGGGATGTCCATTATCACCACTGCTATTCAACATAGTACTAGAAGTCCTAGCCTCAGCAATCAGACAACAAAAAGAAATTAAAGGCATCCAAATTGGTAAAGAAGAAGTCAAACTATCACTCTTCACAGATGATATGATACTATATGTGGAAAACCCAAAAGACTCCACTCCAAAACTGCTAGAACTTGTACAGGAATTCAGTAAAGTGTCAGGATATAAAATCAATGCACAGAAATCAGTTGCATTTCTGTACACCAACAACAAGACTGAAGAAAGAGAAATTAAGGAGTCAATCCCATTTACAATTGTACCCAAAACTATAAGATACCTAGGAATAAACCTAACCAAAGAGACTAAGAATCTATACACAGAAAACTATAAAGTACTCATGAAAGAAATTGAGGAAGACACAAAGAAATGGAAAAATGTTCCATGCTCCTGGATTGGAAGAATAAATATTGTGAAAATGTCTATGCTACCTAAAGCAATCTACACATTTAATGCAATCCCTATCAAAATACCATCCATTTTTTTCAAAGAAATGGAACAAATAATCCTAAAATTTATATGGAACCAGAAAAGACCTCGAATAGCCAAAGGAATATTGAAAAAGAAAGCCAAAGTTGGTGGCATCACAATTCCGGACTTCAAGCTCTATTACAAAGCTGTCATCATCAAGACAGCATGGTACTGGCACAAAAACAGACACATAGATCAGTGGAACAGAATAGAGATCCCAGAAATCGACCCTCAACTCTATGGTCAACTAATCTTCGACAAAGCAGGAAAGAATGTCCAATGGAAAAAAGACAGCCTCTTCAATAAATGGTGCTGGGAAAATTGGACAGCCACATGCAGAAAAATGAAATTGGACCACTTCCTTACACCACACATGAAAATAGACTCCAAATGGATGAAGGACCTCAATGTGAGAAAGAAATCCATCAAAATCCTTGAGGAGAATGCAGGCAGCAACCTCTTCGACCTCAGCCGTAGCAACATCTTCCTAGGAACAACGGCAAAGGCAAGGGATGCAAGGGCAAAAATGAACTATTGGGATTTCATCAAAATCAAAAGCTTTTGCACAGCAAAGGAAATAGTTAACAAAACCAAAAGACAACTGACAGAATGGGAGAAGATATTTGCAAACGACATATCAGATAAAGGGCTAGTATCCAAAATCTATAAGGAACTTAGCAAACTCAACACCCAAAGAACAAACAATCCAATCAAGAAATGGGCAGAGGACATGAACAGACATTTCTGCAAAGAAGACATCCAGATGGCCAACAGACACATGAAAAAGTGCTCCACGTCACTTGGCATCAGGGAAATACAAATCAAAACCACAATGAGATATCACCTCACACCAGTCAGAACGGCTAAAATGAACAAGTCAGGAAATGACAGATGCTGGCGAGGATGCGGAGAAAGGGGAACCCTCCTCCACTGTTGGTGGGAATGCAAGCTGGTGCAACCACTCTGGAAAACAGCATGGACGTTCCTCAAAATGTTGAAAATAGAACTACCCTATGACCCAGCAATTGCACTACTGGGTATTTACCCTAAAGATACAAACATAGTGATCCGAAGGGGCACGTGTACCCGAATGTTTATAGCAGCAATGTCTACAATAGCCAAACTATGGAAAGAACCTAGATGTCCATCAACAGATGAATGGATAAAGAAGATGTGGTATATATACACAATGGAATACTATGCAGCCATCAAAAGAAATGAAATCATGCCATTTGAGACGATGTGGATGGAACTAGAGCGTATCATGCTTAGTGAAATAAGTCAATCGGAGAAAGACAACAATCATATGATCTCCCTGATATGAGGACATGGAGAAGCAACATGGGGGGTTAGGGGGATAGGAGAAGAATAAATGAAACAAGATGGTATTGGGAGGGAGACAAACCATAAATGACTCTTAATCTCACAAAACAAACTGGGGGTTGCTGGGGGGAGGTGGGATTGGGAGAGGGGGAGGGGGCTATGGACATTGGGGAGGGTCAGTGCTATCGTGAGTGCTGTGAAGTGTGTAAACCTGGCGATTCACAGACCTGTATCACTGGGGATAAAAATACATTATATGTTTATTAAAAAAAAAAAATTGGAAGGGGAGGCGAACCATAAGAGACTATGGACTCTGAAAAACAACCTGAGGGTTTTGAAGGGTCAGGGGTGGGAGGTTGGGGGAACAGGTGGTGGGTAATGGGGAGGGCACGTTTTGCATGGAGCACTGGGTGTTGTGCAAAAAGAATGAATACTGTTACGCTGAAAAAATAAATAAAATGGGAAAAAAAATTACCTTCTAGACTAGATAAGGCTGGATTCAATATGCAAGTTTTGTTGCTGTATTCTACCTATGTACTGTTTATATTCCAGCATGCTTCTTGCCTGATGGTTTCATCTCCTTTAACACTCTGGTTCCGTGTACTCTGACTTTATGCAGGGTCAGAGTACGAGACAGATGGCATTAGAGTTTCTAAAACTTCAGTGAGGCTGATCTGCTGCTGAGTGGATGGCAGGAGGCATTTGCAGCCAATGGCATTGCAGGAGCAGATCCTAGAGAGAGGGCCCAGCATGGCGGCACGGCTTGTGGTGATGAATTTGAGACTTTCTCAAATTTTCCACATTTTAGGATAATTAGTCTGGTACTATAGTTTGTCTGGGAGATCAAATAAGCATCACTGGGAGGTATGGCCACGACTGGCTAGGACTTCATCTGTTAGGGCTTAGTGGACCTAGAGTCCTGTAATGGAATAGGTGAGAAATACATGAGGCGGTTGAACAGCCATTGTTTTCAGGTCTTCCAATTGGGAATCAAACTTGGTAGACATGCCCACATGGGCCTTCTGTGTCTGTGGCCTCCCGGGAAAATCCCTGCCCCTTGAGGTCACATATTCACCCCTAGCAAGCTACGGAGCTGTTTCCCAAAGGCCGACATGGTTAAGGAGGGAAGATCACCTACACTGACCAGTCAGTGTCCCCACCATCGGTGTCCTGTCAATCCCTAAGGTCTTGGAGACAAATGAGCAGAGCCACATCCGGGTACTCGCCCACAGGCCTGCCTGGAAAACCAGAGCCTTGTCTTGAGAATCTGCACAACCAGTCTTGTGGAATGTCTAGTCCTACCTTCCATACCTCTAACCCCTAGCTTGTCACCACCCTTTGATCTCTTGGCTCACAATCTTCGTGGGATCCTAGAGTCTTTGGGCTGGGAGGCCCCTCTGAGAGCATCCAATCTCTCCTTCATGCTACAGATAAGGAAATGGATACCCAAGAAACACCACAGGATGATTTGTAGCAAAATCCAGGGCAGACGCAGCATCTCCCGACACCCTATCCAACACCCTGTCCAGGAGGCCTGCACTGGGAAGACGGCTGCTCTTGAAGGCTCCTTGGATGGTTTCTTTTCTTTATCTGAAAACAAATTTCCCCTTTGCACATTTCAGTCAGGCTTTCCTTTGCTTTGTATGCCTGCTTCCTCATCTGTGAAATGAAAAGTAGTAAGTAGGAACTACCGTAAGACCATAGGAAATAAGTAGTTACTACTATAAGTCAATACTTACGAAGCACTTGGAATTTTTCCCAGCACGTAGAGAGAGCGCTCACCGTATGAGACACTGTTCTTGTTATTAATATTATTACTATAACCATTGTATTCATTTCCTAGGACTGCTGTAACAAAATACCACAAAATTGGTGGCTTAAAACAATAAAATTTTCTCTTTCATAATCCTGGAGGCTAGAAGACTGAGATCAAGGTGTTGGTAGAGGCACGTTCCTTCTAAAGCCTCAGTGGGAAGATCCTTCCTTGCCTCTTCCAGCATCTGGTACCTCCTGGCATTCCTTGGTTTGTGGTAACATAACACCAGTCTCTGCCTCCATCTCCACATGGCTGTCTTCCCTCTATGTCTGTGTTTCTTCTCCTCTTCCTACAAGGACACCTGTCAAATTGGATTCAGGACCCACCCTACTCTACTAGTGTGACCTCACCTTAATAATTACATCTGCAGAGATCCTATTTCCAAATAAGGTCAAATTCATGGGTACCAGGGATTGGGACTTCAATCCCAATTGTGTGGGGTGGGATGTGGAATGCAATTCAACACATAGCAGTTATCATTGCTGTCAAATAAGCCCATTTTATAATGGATATTTTTATGAGGGTAAAAGGCGATCACTTCTTTCTCGTCACAGTCTAGGACTGAGCTGCCTCAGAGCTTGCCTGTGCTCATTTCTGTCAGAAAACTGACTTAGATAGTTTCAGAAGTTTCAGATGTGCTGGAGAGAAAAGAAAAGAGGGTTTTTAATTTGTGAAGAAGCTGCAAAGCCGATGCATTAAGGCAATTCTCTTGTTTTCATTTGAAGAGGCTATAAAGAGAGTCAGAGTTCACCAGCAGAGTGGTTTCATTGTGGCTATTTATTTCCGACCAGCAATTTCTTGGTGTTCTGGGTTTGCATATATAATTACTCCTGAAGTTTCCTAGGGGGAGAAAAGACAACAAAACTTGAATCATATGATGTCCACAGCACTCCATGTATATCTCATCCCAGTGCTGGAACTCTGCAGGACAATTTGTCCTCATAGAGTCAAAAGAGGGTATGATAAGAAGAAGGCACACACATGTGTGTATGTATATGAATGTAATATACATGTGTGTATATCTGTATGCATATCTGTATAAATGTATACATATATCCATATGTACATATTGCTGATATATGCAAAAGATGAGTCATTATCATTGCCCCCCAAATTGATTTATTTTCCATTAGTAATGTAAGTGTAGATATACAAATACAGCAAAAAATTCTGAGGGAAAAGAGCAAATAGGAAAAATAATTCAGTAGCATTTAATGATGATTTGAAATCCTCACTTTTATTTGCAACATCAGTTGACTCGAGAATTGTGGAACATGTCACTCCTTGTTCTAGGTCACAAATATCTTAAATTAGTCATTATTTCTAAAACCACTTCTATAATTTCGTTATACCACCGTATTGGAAGAATTATGGAAAAATATTTTTGTCCTAATTTGTGAGCTTTGGGTTGTTCATTATGTTTCTGTGAGTCATTTTGAAACCCAAGATGCTGCTCCAGACCTCAAATTACAGTGATTTTATGTGCTATTGTTCAGTTTCTTCCACATGGAGAACAGATTCTAATGCAGAGCTAATTGAGTTAATGTAATAACTGCACTCTTCATGTGAGCAAATCCCTGGTGGGCTGCTGCTTTCTCTTTGAACATGAATCACAGGTTATGAAATCTATAAATACCAAAGCAAATTTGCTTGTGCATCTAAAGGAGGGAAAAAAAATACCTTACCATATCTTACTTTATACTCAAAACTCCTTTTTGATGGGGGTGAGATATTTACTTTCTAACTCTTTGACAAGCAGGGCTTTCTTGAGGTACAAAGTAAGATAAGTAGGTTCAACTGGACAACAAAATGTCCCAAACCAGTCATGGTAATGCAAACCCAGTTTGAGTCTCACCCAAACTACATTTTCAAAACATCACCAAGGAGTTCTCATCAGAGCAAGTCGCATTGACTTTTTTTTTTTTTTAATGGCTTGCACATTCCTGAATCTTGCTTGCTCAAATTGAACAAGCAGCAGTGACAGGCAGAAATGATTCTTTTCTCTCATCATCTAAAAATGGCCTCAGGCAAAATATCGTTTTTTTTTTCCTTCTGCTTTCCTGCTGAAATCAGAGAGTGGGATGGCACCTGTTCAAAACGAAGCAGCCACATGAGGCCTCTGGTGGAGCCCAGTCATCTGATTTGAATCTATGTTATTCAGGCATCATTAGTAGTCATCAGAAGCTTCTGAAAAATGTTACTAAGATTTTCCCCATTCTCTCACCCAATGCTTGGCTATCACATTACATTCATCAAGCATTTGAAGTCCCTCCATCTTCATGAATTCATTCATTAACCAACTTTTATTAAACAGCGGCTATGTGCTAGACACTGCCCTAGGTGATGGGTGACAGTGACCAAACACACAGACCCTATCTTCAAGGACAAAGTCTGTTGATCTCTTAATCTTTGGGGTGCCCTAGAACACTTAGGTATTAAGCCCTTAAAACCCTAGTGAGCACATGCTGGGTCCCCTAGAGTTGAAAAATCTAAAAGGAAAGAGTGTTTTAATCAGGTTTCTAGCTTCCAATCTGGCTGTATGAACACAAGGGAAAGATTTAGAAGAGGGGTAGGGAGAACACCAATGTTCCCCGGCCTAGTTCCTATACATAATCTGTAATCAGCCTTACCTTTTAGGAGTGTCTGGTGCCTTTTTTTTTTTTTTTTAATCATTATGTTCAATTAGCCAACATATAGTACATCATTAGTTTTTGATGTAGTGTTCAGTGATTCATTAGTTTTTTAAAAAGACTTTTATTTATTTGAGAGAGAGAGAGTGTCAAAGAGCACAAGCAGGGGGATCTGCTGAGGGAGAGGAAGAATCAGGCTCGACAGGGAGCTCCATCTCAGGGTCCTGGGATCATGACCTGAGCAGAACGCAGAAGCTTAACTGACTGAGCCACTCAGATACCCCTGACTGGTGCCATTTTTAATCTGAGTTGTTTATGTTGGCCTACAAACTTAAATCTTCATGCTGCCTCGGCTACACCATCATCAACCAGAGGGAAGAAGAGAGAAGATACCTGCTATTGATATGAAATCTGCATGCAATATCATGCACCCAGTACATTCTAAATACATGCTTTTGAGAGACATATAAATACATATTACTAATTCATCAAAATGGTTCTCGGTATGAATGTACAGATCAGTGTTAACACCAGCTCATGGGGACAGAGCTTCCTCCATGGTCCCGCCATGACTCTTGCAAACACAAGCCTATCAAACCCAGGCCCTTCTCTTATACGTTTGACACACAACTGCTCATCCATGATACCATGCTCATATCGTCAGAGCTATAACAACCTCTGGGACGGTTCAAAAATTCTGAATCAAACCCCCACCAAGTACAAAGCTAGGCACACAGTACAAGCATAGAAGACATTTGGAGCTGAAACCAAATGTTCTGAGAGAACCCCCAGGAGGTCCTTCTGAGTTTTAGGCTCTGTGAGGATGACTTGCCCTAGGAATCCTCTGAAATACACTTCCGTCTGGCTCTGCTCCCTCCTCTTCCCTACATTTTGCCCTGGAGAACACAAGGCATGCTCGATGATGACTCTTACATGACTGGAGTTTACTTTCCTGGTAACATTTTCGGCTGCCTTTCTAAACAAAAGGAGATAAATGCGTGGGGCCAGGAGACCAGGAGGCCAGCCAAGGGGTGTCCCTGTTTTTCCGTCACAGGCTCAGATTCTGGCATTAGGCAGACCTGTGTGCCAATTCAGCCTCTCACTAGCCGGCTTTGTGACTTTCAACCAATTACAGAGTTTCCTTGGTGCTCATTCCCTGATCCATAAAACTGGGGTAATGATAGTGTCTATCTCTATTGTGAAGATTAAATGTGGAATGAATGGTAAGTGTTTAGTAAAAAACCTGGCACAGAGCAAGGACTCAAAATGAATGTTCCCCAAGAGCATTCTTCTGACAGGTTCTTTACATGTCCTTCCTGAGAACCATTTTGGCCTTTTCAAATCTTGGTAGTTCTAGAATCCTTATTCTTGAGGGTCTCCTCTACTTGGCTGCCTCTGCCATTTCTCTCTTTCACTCATTGCTGCAATTCGAGGCGCAAACTTGCTGTACCCCAGCCTGAAGCTCTAGCTCACAAGAATGAGTGTTCCCAACCAGCACGTAGTGGGCATAAGTTTTTGCAGTGAGACCTGAGAATCAGTCTCCTTGACCCAGGATCACTCTACCAAGCTTCTCCTGACTGGTTAAAGCCAGTTTGTGGTCTGAGTGAGTTAATGCAATAAGAAATAATTTTGCTTGATTATAAGTTAGAAATGAGCTTTGATTTTGTAGGTAGCAAGAGCTACACACATAAGCTTTAAGCTTATTCTTATTTAAGTAACTTCTCGTAAGAATAATTCAAGTAAATGCTGACAATGTGCAATCGGTTTCTTTCCTTTCACAGGGTCTATGTGTTTTCCAAGTTAAAAAAGACTGGCTTCAGGATTAAAATTATAGTATTTAGAAACTTGTCTATGAAATGTATAACAAATTAATATTTGCTCTGTTAGTATTTAGGTAAATGCCTATTAGATTGTAAATTTTTTGAGCAGATATGGGATTATATTTGTTTATGTATTTTCTACAGTGCCTACCACTGAGCTTTGCCCAAAAAGTGTCCTCAATCAACATCTCAATCAGGTAACAAGTACCTACTGAACATCTGCTGTGTGGGAAGCTTCGACAGGGCTGTGAGGAACACAAAGATGTCTAAGGCCCAGGCTTATAGACTAAGAGGACAAAGGATACCATGATACTCAGCATAAGGGAAGATGATTGGTGCGGTTGGAAGTGAAAATTAAATGCTGGCCATTCAGAGACAGAACATGTACTGTTGAATGAAGACTTCAATGAAACTTCAAGGAAAAGTCGGGCATTTGAGCTGGGACTTGAAGGAGATGCAAGACTCGGACACAGTGAAATGGTTCATGAAGGCTTTGTAGGTAGATAGGACAGCCTAGTCACAGACCAAGAAAGCACAGAATCACAGAGGGGACATGGCCAGACATCCGATTTGGTATTAGGAATGTTAACTAGGAGGTCAAGCTGATAGAGTCCTTGCCTTCAAAGAGATTTCAGGGCAGTAAGAGGAATAAGATAATAATTCAGGTGAGTGTTGTTGAAAGCCTGTGCCCAAGGTGAAATTACCCAATGAGAATGGAGAGGCTGAATGAGAGGGAAAAGACTGGATGGAGAGACACCGGGGAGGAGGCTAACTCAGGCCTCCACTGGAGGCATAGTAAAGAACTAAATGTGAGGTCCACCAGTGGGAATGGAAGAAAGAAAAGATGGGAATTGAAAGTGTAGCATTCAAACCAACCTTGGAAAGTAGACGAACATGAGGAAGGAGGAGCCTAAGAAGACCCTCATACTTTGAGTGCTTAGATAGATGATGATACCATTACTTTAGCAGCAAGAGCAAGTTGAGAAATGAGGAAATGGTGATTTTAGAGTGTTGGAGACATCAGTGTGACCTGCTTATAAGCATCTCTATTCCGTGGTTTGCCCAAAGGAAGAGACTGGGTGCTGTCTGTCTTGGTAGCCCCAGCACCAGTAGAATGCCTGATGCTGAGAACTTGCTCAGCAAATGTTGTGCCCCTCAACGGCAGTGGTGGACAGCTCAGTACGTGGAGATGCTGGCCTGGGGCTAGGGAGGGGAGCACCCTTCCAGAGGTGGGAGCAAGGTGGGAAAGTGTGGAGCAAAGAGGCAGAGGGCAGCCCTTGGGTGGGGATAGAGGTATAACGGAAACTGAGGCAGGTCCTTGCAAAGGAGAAGAGAATTGAGAAAATGCAGGTCCCAGAGACACTGAAAAGAAAGGACTTCCAGAATAAGGATGAGGATACTGAAAACACTAGCCATTAGGGAAAATACGGAGCAATGTCATTAGGAATAAAAACTGTGTTCTTCAAAAGTAACCATTAGGGGGCAGCTGGGTAGCTCAGTTGGTTAAGCATCCGGCATGGGCTCAGGTCAGGATCCCAGGATCCTGAGATGGAGTCCCACACTGGGCTCCTGCTCAGCAGAGGGTCTGCTTCTCCCTCTGCCTGCCACTCCCTCGCTTGTGCACTGTGCTCACACACTCTCTCTTGCTCTCGTTCTCTCTGGCAAGAAAATAAATGAAAAATTCTTTAAAAAATTAACCATTAGGAAAGGGAAAATACAAGGCAGAGTAGACAAGATGTTGGCAGCACATGTAACTGTCACTAGGTGTGATGCAGACTATGTAAAAAACTACTATGAGTAGATAAGAAAAAGGAAAACCAATGCAGGCAAAGACTTAAAAGGGTACTTCATAAAAAGCATTATCCAAATGTCCAAAAATGTGTGAAAGATTCCCAATTAGTAATCATGAGAAAGTAAATTAGAAACACATATCTACTTTTACGGTTAAAATGTAAGAAACAGACTATGCCAAGTTTTGGTGAGGATTTAGAACCGTGGGGATTTATGTACTGCTGGTGGGAGGGTAAATTAGAACAAACATATTGAAGAACAGTTTGGCCTTGTTTACTGAAGTGGTAGATGCATGCGATCTATTACTCAGTAATTTCACTCTTAGGCATATCCCCAGAAATGTGGGTGCCCACGCATCATAAGACATATACAAGAGTGTTCATAGCAGGGCTGCTCATACTGCTTCCGTCTGAAAACAACCCAAATGACCATCAGCGGTAGAATGTATAAATAAATTGTGGGATATAGTGTGGAACACTATAAGAGCAATAAAAATGAATGGACTACAGCTGACAACAAGAAAGCAGATAAATCTCATGAGTATAATGTTGAGTGAAAGAAGCCAGATCCAAAAATGTAATGTACTGTGTAGTTGCATTTATATAAAGTTCAAAAACAGACGATACACACTAGTGGTACAAGAATAGGGAAATACAAGGAAATAATTGACATAGAAGTCAGGGTATTGGTTGCCTTTAGGAGGCTGGGATAGGGATTGGAAGGGTCACAGCCCACACCCAGGATGTCAGCACTATTTAATTGCTTGTCCTGGAAAGCAGTCCATGAAGCTGCATATTTATGTAGTCTACACAGTTTGTATGCTTATTTTATTTTAGAGTAAAAAAGAAGTCATTTTAAAAACAGGAAGATTAAAAAATTACAGATATTTCAATGTGGGGTTTAGGTAGATAATAACACAGAGTCTCTCAGCTTTGTGAGTTACTCACCATTAACTTTGAAGAAAAAAGTTTCCATAAAGCTATGGGGGCAGCAGCCACATTTTCAGGGGTTAGGAAATAAACAGGTTTTAAGGAAATGAAAGGTAATGGTGAAGACTTGCAAAACATTTTGTAGTGAAAAGAAGGGGAACGGTGAAGAAGTAGTTTAATTGAATAGAAAGTTTAAGTTTTTATTCTATTTTGCTTTTCAGGCTTGAGGGATTCAGTAAGAAAACAATAGGGAGAAATCAAAAAGTGCAGATGAGGGCACCTGGGTGGCTCAGTGGGTTAAGCCACTGCCTTCGGCTCAGGTCATGATCTCAGGGTCCTGGGATCAAGTCCCACATCAGGCTCTCTGCTCAGTGGGGAGCCTGCTTCCTCCTCTCTCTCTGCCTGCCTCTCTGCCTACTTGTGATCTCTCTCTGTCAAATAAACAAATAAAATCTTAGAAAAAAAAAAGTGCAGATGATAGAGAAGATGAGTGATGGATAGGGTGCTAACCCATAGGTGGAAGGACTGGCTGTCTTGGGGAGGGAGTTACTGCCTCAGTGACAGGCATAAAGAAGAGCTCTGGGGGAATGGAAAGGAGGGGGTCCAAGATGACAGCTAAGAATCAGTGTCCCCTTCTTCTCAGAAGGTGAGAGGTGCTAACATAGTCTTGGTGGCCTGAGAGACGCACTCATGCCCTAAGCAGATCCCAGGTGTTGCGGGTGGCCATCTGGGTCCAGCTGAAGTTGGAAGTAAGAATTTGGGCAGATTCAATCAGCAAGGTTTTGGAGCATTCTCCAGCAAACACACAGTTTAAGGATAATTGTTAAAATGCTAAGTGAAATAAGTCAATCAGAGAAAGACAATTACCATATGGTTTTCACTCATATAGGGAATATAAGAAATAATGCAGAGGGGGTGCCTGGGTGACTCGGTCAGTTAAGTGTCTGCCTTTAGCTCAGGTCATGATCTCAGGGTCTGGGGATTGAGCTCTGGATCAGGCTCCCTCCTCAGCAGGGAATCTGCTTCTTCCTCTCTCTCTCTCTCTCAAATAAGTAAATAAATAAAATCTTAAAAAGAAAGAAAGAAAGAGTGCAGAGGATCATAGGAGAAAGGAGGGAAAACAGAATGGGAAGAAATCAGAGAAGGAGACAAATCTTGAGAGACTCTTGACTCCAAGAAACAGAAAGAGGGTTGTGGAAAGGGAGAGGGTGGGGGGTAACAGGGTGTTGGGCATTAAGGAGGGCAAGTGATGTGATGAACACTGGGTGTTAAACACAACTGAAGTATTATTGAACACTGTGTCAAAAACTAATGACGTACTATATGTTGGCTAATGGAATTCAAATTTTAAAAAGACAAAAAGAGAAAAAAGTAAAATAGATGTAAAAAAGCAAAAGAAAAGTTGGAGGAAAGAGTCTTAGAACATATGAATCAATTACACTGTTAGGACTTTATTTGGATCATGATTTAGACACAAATTGTAAAATATTATGAGACACTGGGGGAAAAAAGAATAATTGTTATTATATTCTTACATAAATAGGCCAACACCATTTATCATGGTCTGCATACTGATGGTGAGGGCAGGCATTGCTACAGACATATTTGCAGATACAGTTAAGAAAGCTGAAAAGATCAGAAAAATGCTATTTCCTGCTTTTCTCAGTAAATTAACAGATAAGGCTATTTGCTGAGGGTGGAGAGATTGAGAAAGAGTTTTGTTTTTTGTTTTTTGGTTTTTTTTTTTAAGATTTTATTTATTTACTTGACAGAGAGAGACCACAAGTAGGTAGAGAAGCAGGCAGAGAGAGAGGAGGAAGCAGGCTCCCTGCTGAGCAGAGAGCCCGATGCGGGGCTCGATCCCAGGACCCTGGAATCATGACCTGAGCCGAAGGCAGAGGCTTTAACCCACTGAGCCATCCAGGCTCCCCGAGAAAGAGTTTTAAAGAAAATGGGAGAAAGTTTGAATCATTGAAGACATGGGAGAAGTTACCTATCAAAGTCAAGTGTAAGAATTGACAGGGAACTCTGAGTGCCCAGCTGAGATTTGGAGCCATGAGTCTGTGGTTGCTTGAATCCATGTAGTTGTAGGATTTTTTTCATCAGTGCTCAGCTTCTTGGAAAAGGAGAAAGGAAACTGTAGCACTAATGCAATACCATATTTTGCTGGATGAGTATAACAAGAGACGGGAATGGAAAGTGGCAAAGAATCTGAAAAAGGTGGCAGAGAGTGGTTTAGGCTTTCACCATGGGATCCAAGATTGGAAAAAAAGCCATGAGAGGAACTTCTGGATAAATTGGAAGTGCCATGGTCAAAGAATAAGGGCAGAAGAAGTGGAGTCATGACAGCGTTGGAAAGATTGAAAATTTTATCACCTGGAAGGATATTAGACGACTGTTCCAACAGATGAGTTTCTAGGTGGAGAGTGGGTGGCTGAAGAGGAAAAGGAATCATTCTGTTATTATAAGAACGAGGTCTAAGAATTGCATGGCTAGGTTATTAAATGAGTCTTCTGAATGAACATTGAAAGCTTCATAGTATGGGAAAGAGGTTTCAGATTTTATGCCAATTATGATTATTCTGGATGCCTGGATTGTTGTGCTAAGAAGGCTTCTGAAGACGTTGTAAAGTTCAGATAGAAAGTGTAGCAGGATGTTGAACAATATTTGCCCATAGAAGGAGGGAAGAGTAACGAACATGCCATATACCTGTTTGTGATAACCTGTTCAAAGACTATAGCACGAGGGGCGCCTGGGTGGCTCAGCGGGTTAAAGCCTCTGCCTTCGGCTCAGGTCATGATCCCAGAGTCCTGGGATCGAGCCCCGCATCGGGCTCTCTGCTTGGCTGGGAGCCTGCTTCCTCCTCTCTCTCTCTCTGCCTGCCTCTCTGCCTACTTGTAATCTCTATCTGTCAAATAAATAAATCTTTAAAAAAAAAAAAAAAGACTATAGCACGAGTCAGACTGCTGAAGAAAACTAAATGAGATACGAACCAGGAATTCAAAGCTCAAGGGGTAGGGCTAGTTTGTGGTTAATTGCAAGCATGAAGTAAATATTAATCACCAAGTTGATTTTTTTTTCTTTCCAACTAGGCTTTATTTATACCTTCCTTCCCACATCTCTCCTCAACTAGTTACCATCATGAATTTAATTCCCCATCTATTTTAAAGGAGGCCTAAATTCTTCCTTTGGCTACGTTTTTGAGGTTTGCCCAATCAAAGGTCATTCAGTGGAAATCCAGACTGCAATGTCCACACACATTTAAGGAATTCCAAACTATTCTTGCCAAAAGCTACTTGGCCCTTGGGAATGCTCCCAGGGTTTTACAGAAGAGAAAGACAGCAAATTGGAAGACAGATTGTATTATCTGTGAATTGTCCATTTAGAATATGATTGCTCTGTACTTGGAATGATGGAAAGAGGGATTAAATTATAACTCCGTCTTATGGAGCATGCTTTATTTTCATGAATACTTTCAATGGCCCTGTGGATCAGATATTATCACTGCAATTTATTGTGTATTTTATTATTTTAAACTATTTTTTAAGTTACAAGAAAATGCATTTTCTTGTAAGAGAGTACAGAATTAGGCATAATAAAATTGAGAGTTTCTTTCTTAACACATCTTGCTGTTTTGCTGGCAGAGGCAGAGGTAGAGGCAGTAGTGAAAGCCATGTTGGTCTAAATACACTTTAGCCTCTGTTTTATTAAACACTACTACTTAGCACTGTTTTTTTTTTTTTTTTCAAGAAGGATATGACAATGAACAGAAAAGATAATCAGCAGAGAACCTGTGGACTACCTTTTGTCTGTTATTAACAGAAAGACCAGGCAACGCCAAGAAATGAAATCTGCTGTGAATAAAGAAATTTTGTCAAGACAAGATGACATGACTCTGTCTGTGGTTCTGGACTTGCTCATAAAAGTAATTGAACATATAGCTGACTTCCACTCCAGCCAGTGGAGTAATAAGGATAGCATTTACATTTCCACCTGAAAAATGAAATAGAACCTGGACAAAATACATGAAACAACCAAGATAATAGACAATAGTGCTATGACTGACCAGGTTACAGCGTTGAGAGAATGACCAAGCTGTGGTACAGGAAGATGGAATGCAGATGCCCAGTGGCCTTTCTGAGGGGAGGAGATGGAGTGGGGATCTGGGGCTGTAAGTCAGCCCCTTTTCAGGACAGAGTGGCAGAGAGGAGAAAGTTGCACACACGGAGACCTCCAGGTGTCTACAGATGGTTTTCCTTGAATCTTCAGCTTCATACTGGTTGTCACATGTAGGAGAGGAAATTCTGGACCAGTCAATGAACAAGTCCGAAGGATAAGAGAGAACACAGCTAGGGCTGACACAGAGCAAGAAATAGTTTCTGATCCTACTGGCTTGAGTGGAAAACATCAAAATCCACAGGGCATCAGAGAGAGCCTTGAAGAGGTCTTTGCCTCAAAAGAGGAGGAAAATTAGCTCTAAAATAAATACTGCCCTAATCCTGCCTAAAATACCTTAAAATTGAGGCCCAGTGGATCAGACTATTTCTAGTTAACTTACTGGTGTATGAGAATAAATCCCATGAATGGTTACTGGAATACAAAAGTATTCAGCACTCAACAAGGTGAAATTGTCAATGGCTAACATCCAGTCAAAAATCTCCAGCATGCTTCTTCCTCAATCTATGTTCTCAGGCCTGGACAATCTGTTCTACAGTATTCCCACCTGCACCCTTAGATGGTAGGTGTCAAATGTATCTTTAACTTGCCTCTATCACTTCCTATGAGCTTTTAGCAGTTCCTACTTCCATCAGCCTCTCTCCCCCAGGAGACCTGCAGGTCTTACCTCTCTCTCTACTCTCCTACCAAAGTTATCTAAAACCCTGTTTTAAAGGAAAGATAAAAAAACACTCAACAGGGCTCCAGCTACATCTTTATAATTTATTTACAGAGCTGCCCTTTGAGGATGAAGAATTCAGCTCGTCTGACAATTTCTTGATATCATGATGCCACTTGATATAAAACCCACCAAACAGTGGGTCTGATAAATAATGTAGCAGTTTAATGATGAGAAGATTTACATTCTGGGTGCTCTTCAAAGCTAACCTTCTTGAAGACTCAAGAAGCTTAAGCTTTAAAGGCAGAAAATAAGGAAAGTTAAAAATGTGACTTAAGAAGGTAAATAGAACCACAAATATAAAATTCAAAACATACATTCTAAAAATATCCACATCTTCCCAGGGAGCATGCTCTCCTTGTGTAATAAAATGAAGTATTTTAGATAATTTTCAGAAAGAGTCTGATTTCATTCTTGGAGAAGAGCTATTAAACGCCAAGATCTGTGCACTACGCAGTCTCAGCCTCCTTCCTGAAAAGCCTCAGGCAGTCACAATTTATCAAAAACGAAATCAGCATTGAAAAGATTTGAAAATGAAGTGAACAGCATGTCTCCCCCTTTCCAGAGGAAGGTCTCCCAGTCTGGGGACAGATTCATAGGATTCACCTGGAAATGCTGGGTATCCTTGGAATGTCCTCTTAGATGACCAAAGAGAGACAAATATTCAAGTATTCATATTCCTACTATGTGTAGACTCTGTTGTTGTGCCAAAGGCTCAGAATAGAATAAAGCTAAGATTCAGCCGCCTTCCCTCCTGCTTAGTGATGTTCTTCTTTGGGTAGTTTTGGTCTGGCCAGATGAGACAGTTTATTCCATATTACCTAAGGGGCAAAAGCCCTTGTTTTGTAGCCAGTGCATCATTCAGGGGTATCAGGAGAAGGCAAAACTGTGAAGTAGGGGAAATCCGGGTTTATCCCTCTTCTCTCCCCTCTCTTCTCCTTTCAGGGCTGGAGTGGGTGGAGGACCTGGGCATCTCCAGACTGAATTGTCAATTGTCCCATTTGTCTGGCTTCTCCTCTTAAGTACTGCTCTCCACTTTGATGGACTCCTCATGGCAGCTCCTCTCCTTGCCTGACTCTACTTACTTGTAGAGCTTAAAGATGCCTTTAGTATATTCTGGTTCCAACAGAAATCTCACTTCTTCTGGTCCAACCAGACTCAACTCTCCCCTAAGACATGAGGCACCCAGAGACAAATCTACAATCTTCAAGGAGCAGCATCTTTGCTTGGCAAGCCCTGAGACAGTTTGTTGAGTATTACCCTGGAAGCCAGCCCTTGCTGGGATGGGCAGTGAATGGCTTGTGCATGAATGGTCAAGACCCTTCCCCCAGCCTCAGCTTCCTCTGCGTGAACTGTATGTGTTTGGCTGTGTCTCGTTCCTTCCCCCCTCCCTTCTTTGTGGAGAATGTTCCCTCTCCCCGGGACTCCTCTCATAGTCTTGACCCACTGCCCCTAAACTTCACCTAGTCAACTCCATCCTTCAAGTGCTGCCATCTAGAAAGGTATGTGGAGTTAGACAATGTTATAGGTTGATTTGTAGTCCTCCAAATTCATAAGTTTAAGTCCTAACCCTCCAGTACCTCAGATTCTGACCTTATTTGTAAATTTTTATTTTTTAAAGACTTCTATATTTATTTTAGCAAGAGAGACAGTGAGGTGAGGGGCAGAGGGAGAAGGAGAGAGAGATGATCTCAAGCAGACTGCTGCTGAGTGCACAGCCTGACATCGGGCTCGATTCTACAACTTTGAGATCATGACCTGAGCTGAAATCAAGAGTCAGACGTCTAACCAACCAAGCCATCTGGGCCCTCCAGAATCTGACCTTATTTAGAGAGAAGTTTTTTTTAACAAAGATCTTCAAGTTAAAATGAGATCTTCCGGGTGAGCCCTAATCCAATATGACTGGTGTCCTTATAACAAGAGGACACTTGTACAAAGAGACACACAGAGGGAAGATGGTACAAAAAGAAATAAGGAGAAGATGACCATCTACAAGCCAAGAAGAGAGACCCTCACAGCCCTCAGAATAAACCAACCCTGAAGACACATTGAGCTCAGACTTCCTGCCTCCAGAACTGTGAGATAATACATTTCTGTTGTTAAAGCTACCCATTGGTACTTTGTTATGGAAGTCCTGGCAAATTAATTCTGTTTTCCCAGAAAAACAGAATCTGAAATGAAGGTTTGCATTAAGCAAGTGAACTGGGGAGCACCTTGGAGATCAACACCTGTGGAGTATGACAGGAAACTACAGGGGAGGAGCCGAACTGTCAAGCATTTGCCATAGAGAGCTCAGCTGATTCAAAAGGTCACCCTGGAGCTGGGACGGTTCTTTGGAGTTGTCCTATTTTGAGAATCAGGAGGTAGGGAGAGGAGACCCGTGCTTTAGACCCAATAATCCTCTCCTCCCAACATGGATCGGTCACTGAAAGTGGGACAGGGCACCCTGTATGAGAAGACTTTCTGTGACTAAGGGCAATTCCTGCAAAAGACTCAGCAGAGAGCCAGCCACGGGACAGGGGATCCAGTGATGTGTCCTGCAAGGGAGCCACAGGGCGCCACATCAGCCACAGCATCCTCCCAGACCAGGTTTGCCCCTCGGCTGGACTCCCATGACACCACAGACCTCGACTATGGCTCCACACGACTCACTACAGTGATAATTAATTTGTACATTACCATGTATTTTTGATTCACTTGTAAATTTCATACGCTGAGTAAGTATTGGGCTGTAAATATGCGAAGACTTGTTTTGTTCTCTTTTATATTGCCTACACCTAGAAAAAGCATCTGGACTATAATAAGCACTTAATGAATAACAGTGGCTGAACAAATGAGCTGTTGCCACTGAATGTAGACCTGAATATGACACGCTTATCACACTGAATCCTCCGAGCTCTGAAATCCCCCCTCCTCTCAGTTTACCACCTACCATCTCTTCTGAAAAGTTAGTAAGTGAGAGCAGATAAAGATGTTTTGGAATTGCAGTGAAAAGACGCAAGCATGGGTCCTCGCGTTCCTCGGGTCCTTGGCATCGTGGACTGAACTGTGTCTCCCAAAATTCCTATGTTCAAGTCCTAACCCCCAGTACCTTACAATATGACTATTTGGAGATAGAACCTTTAAAGAGGTAATTAAAGTCAAATAAGGTTATATGGGTGGATATAATCCAATAGGACTGGTGTCCCTCTAAGAAGAGGAGCACCAAGGATTTCTTCGGGCGCATAGAGAAAAGGCTACGTGCAAACCAAGAAGAGCTAGCTCAGGAGAAACCAACCATGCTGGCACCTTGATTTTGGACTTCCCAGCCTCCAGCACTGTGAGAAAATAATTTGTTGTTTAATTCACCCAGCCTGCGGTATTTTGTTATGGCAGCCCTAGCACCATATCACACTTTTCCTCTCTGAACCTCAGCATCCTCATGTTAGGTAGAAGTGATCATTTCCAGTTCATTGAAGGAGAGGAGGATTGAATGAGATAATATGCGAAATTCTGTGGATGGATGGTGGTGTCGTTCACAGTTGGGGGGCAGGAGGGGCACATCCGTGCAACAGTGGGAGCAAACTCAATTTGGGAGTTAATGAGTATCAGGTGCCCATGGCACACCCATGTGGGCATTCTGACAGGCAGCAGCAAACACAGTACTGGATAAGCATTTAATCAGTATTAATCAAACCCCTTTATCCCCCTGCCCCTCCCAAATTTCCCTCTCCCTCATTTTCATGCATTTCAGCATCCAAAAAGTCTGGTTTTCTCTGCCTGCTTCTCCACCTCTACTCTTCTCTCTCCCACTCCTTACAGCACAAAGAATAAAGCATCTGTCTGGCTCGGGCAGCTGGGGAATCATTGCTTTTTGGAAAAATATAAATAATGGAAATGCATAGAGTGTATGCAAGATAAATAGAAGGCTTCAGAGTGGTACAGGGCTCCCTTTGTGCAACAAAGACGAGTCTGGGAGATGTGGAATGATTTATGAGGTTTTTAATAGTACTTACTGTTAGGAGAAAGCGATGGAGGCAAACCAACCCGTTTATCAATATGAACTGCTTCCTTCAAAAATCATACCTGGAAATATGCAAATAAAATGCCCTGGGCATGGATTCTCTGCACTCCTGTTGTTTCTGGGTTTTAGAGGAATAGATTAGAATGCACTAAATGATTATATGTGGGAAACGATAGCTTATTGTTTATGCTTTGAAGTGGGGGAAGTCCATCCCACTCAGCATGTGTATGCATGTTCTTGCGTGTGTGTGCATGCATGTACATGCATACATTTGGACAAGCAAGAGAACTGAAGGAGAGGAAAAGACCTACTGTTTGTGTGTATTTAATAGCCTCCATTCTGTCTCAAGCTGAGATCGTTTTTCCCCTGGATAGCTGTAGTCCTCTGAATACAGTGTTAGTCAAGACTAACAAATGGCCAAACAGAAGAAGATAAGTAAAGTGGTCCAGAGAAAAACCCAGACTTGTAAGTCTGATCCACTCCCAGGCTTATTGCTATAGACAGAATTATGAGCTACAGCCTGTTATAACCGGGAAGGAACACCAGCGTCACTCAATTCAGCATCTTCATTTCAGAAATGGGAAGGGGAGAAACAGAAAAGCTAAGCAACCTGTCCATCTCTAAGCAACCTGCTGAAGAGCCCGTGGAACAAGCCCATACAGCCTGGGTGGTTTTCATGCCATGAAGTTGCTGTGTGAGCCTCATGAAGGTCAAGGTCAAGGATGATAGGCTTCTGAAAGAGCATCACTTGAGCATGGCCATTTAGTTTATGAAATCAAAGCCTATACTGCAGTAAGCAGCTCTTCTGCTGCTGGGTTAGGGCCTCTGGTAGCATATAAGGTACATTTGGGACAAATTAGGAAAAGGTACCCACTCCAAGTACATGTACACTGGGAAGGAAACCTGCCTGTGAGTTAATCAGGGAACTCTCGCATCCCACCTTGAGTAGGCTTGGTCTGCCCACAATGCATGGTTGGCAAATGGAATACAGGCTGGATTTCAACTCCCACTTGTCCCTCAGCTGGGTGCCCTTCTGCTGAACAACCTGCCCAACTGTCCAGGGCAGACTTTTGCAGAGCTATGGCCTCACTATGGCTGGAGGAATAGCAGCTTGCATGTCTAGCTAGGTGAAGCCCCACCATCTCTTCCTGCTTCCTTTGTGTCCTTCATTGCTTATTTCTTCTTTCTTTTCTCACTGTCAGCTAAAGTGGTTGGCATAGCCCCATCCTGGCTCTAATATGCTATTTCAAAATAACAAACTGAGATTTATACACTTTTACCTAACTTTAGGGGTCATCAGCTCGAGGGAAACCTTGCCCAGATCCACTCTTCCTCTCCTACAAGATTCCACCATTAAAATGTCTGTAATCATTTCCTTGATAAATGTAAACCATGTCCATACCCCCATAGTAGTTAATAGTTTTCTTGGGGTTTTGTCTCTTGCTTAACATATTCAAAGTAGTTTCGGTGAATACTGGAAGTCAAAATTTAGGGTCATAAATATGTGTTTCAGCTCATCTGTCTGCTCAGTCTATTTTTTAGACTTCTTCAATGTCTCTCGCTAGCTGTCCAACATTTTTATTTGGGGTCGCCACAGTAAATGCAAATGGGAAATAAAAGGAATCACTTCCATGTTTCTTAGGGTTAGAACTAGGCAGTGAGACATAAGGAGGAAAGCCAGGAGACCTAATACAAACTCCGGTTCTGTCTCTTCCTAGGCAAGTGACATTGGGCAAGACACTCAACTCGATTATATCATGGGTTTTTCCCATTTGGAAAAATGGGGGGGGGATAAAACCATCCTTTTTAAATGAGACAATGTGTGTAAAAATGTCATAACTCCATGCACTATGCAAATGTTTATTGTCATTCATTTTTACTGCATTTGTGGCTGATTAAAGATTGCTACAAATTCTTTGCCACTGCCTCCATCAAGAGGTTGAGTCTACTTGGGACTCCTACATGAATACATGAACTCAGGACTGGCCTGAGACTAGCTTTGACCAATAGACCAGAGTCTGGTGAACAGCAGAGGTAAGTAGTAACAGAGCAGGGA
This sequence comes from Meles meles, assembly GCF_922984935.1. Classification (NCBI taxonomy): domain Eukaryota; kingdom Metazoa; phylum Chordata; class Mammalia; order Carnivora; family Mustelidae; genus Meles; species Meles meles. The sequence continues at coordinate 67,488,665 of NC_060069.1, forward strand.
GAGGCCCAGCCCTCAATGGGACAGGGGATGGGCGGACACTTCTGTCAGTTACCCAGGGTAGAGCTAAACACCACCTCCCAGAGTCAATAGCAGCATGGGGGGTTGCAAGAACTCAGTGGGGAAACAGTGGGAAGAAGCCTGGGAAGGAGACGGTTGAGAAACCAGGGAAAGAGAAAAGATTTTCTCAGCAACACCTAGGCTTCTGTTGAGTGAAGAAAGAATGCGTTATGCTCCTTATCAGAAACCCTCCCTGCTCTGGAGAATGCGGTGAGATTTAAAGAGGAGAGCGGAAAGGTAAAGACAGGAGAGGAACCCTGCTATGGGATCCTGAGAGGTAGAGCAGAAGCATGTGGATTCAGAGTCCAGTAAACCTGGGCTGGGTTCTGGCTTTACTACTCAGTGGTTGTGGGACTCTGCAGGTTCAACTTCTAGGAAAGGAGCTGGTATAAAGGAATGGAAGCAGGAAACTTTCATGGTGGAGACCGCCACTTTCCCCCCTTCCCAACAAGCTATTCTTTCCTTCACTGGCCACACTTGGTCTACATTTCCCAGACTCCCTTGAACTTAGGTGTGGCCACATGACTGTTTATTCTGAGGGAACAAGGACAGACAGGAAGTGTGCCCTTTCCAGACCTGACACAGAAAGGACTCCCAGATACATTTTTCCATTCTTGTTCCCCTTTTCTGCTAACTGGAGTCTTCACATCCACAGAGCCCCCAGAGGCCACATACTGAACACAGACATGTCTTCTTCACTCATGGTCTGTGTAATATTGTGTCAGAGAAAGCTGCCCCAACAACCTTGAAACAAGACATAAATTTTTTTTTAAAGATTTTATTTATTTGACAGAGATCACAAGTAGGCAGAGAGGCAGGCAGAGAGAGAGAGGGAAGCAGGCTCCCCGCTGAGCAGAGAGCCTGATATGTGACTCGATCCCAGGACCCCGAGATCATGACCTGAGCTGAAAGCAGAGGCTTTAACCCACTGAGCCACCCAGGCACCCTGACATAAATTTTTATTGTGCTAAACCATTAAAACTTGGGGATCCATTTATTTCCACAAGCTAATGCAATTTACTTAGAAGATTGTTGCATGACCCAGAAGACAGATGATGGGGATCTGGACTAGAGATGTGGCCGTGGCCATGGGGGATACAGTAACAAAGGTAAACTCTGACTGAGTCCCCAGGAATTTTTCCACATTCCTCACCAGAGAGGGTGCTGAAGAGTTAAGGAGTGATGCGTCCTTTGGAGTCAAAGGAAAGCTCTACTGTCTGGAAGGAATGAGCATCTGGGCCCACAAACAAGTAGCCAAACAGGTAACAGAGATGGTGGTGGAGGCATTGCTAGAAAAAGTAGTAGCCATGGCAACAGACATTCCACAAAGCCATCCAGAAGCTGGGAGCTCAGGGTGACCCGGCAGGGACAAACGCAACAGGGGATCTCTAGCAGCAGAGACAGCAGGAAAGCAGCTCAGCCCTCGGGGCAAGGCTGAGGTGGGGGGTCCCAGGTTTAGCTTGGGGAGTGTGTCCTGCACTTTGCTTGCCTAGCCCCCGCCCCCCCGTTGCCCCAACATGCATATAAGGCTTTGGGGGAACCCAGGCTACAGAGGGAGCAAAAGGGCTTCAAGAGACCTCAGAACTGACCTCAGAACTGAGATTTCCCTGAGTCCTTTCCTTTTCTGCTTTTCCTGTCCTCTTCTTGAGCACTTCTCACCCAGGTCCTCCCTAGCTGTTTCCTAGGAGAGGTGGAGCACAGGATTCTGGGCCAACTAAAACCTTCTGATATGAATGGAGCCCCAAATATTTGCTAACGACCCATTTTAGAAGTTTATGTGGAGTGTGGGGGTGGAGTAAAACAGCTCAGTAAAGGGATAACTGATGATTTGGGCAGGTCTCAGAAGCAATTACTTAGAGCCACTATTTGTCTTATTTTCCTCTACCCACCTTCTTCCCGGCCAGCCTAATTGCCCAGATCCTTTGCTAAGTGGCGAAGAAATCCATGTGCTCTTCCATTTCGTCCCCAACCTATTTTCTTTTGCTGCCAGAGTCTCTATTTCCACTTCTATTTTTTTTCCAGACTTTAATGCAGCAAACTCTGTGAAACCCTAATTGAAAGATTTTTTTTTTTGAATGTGAGAATTTAGAGCAGAGTGCTGAACGGATGCTGTGCAGAGGGTCGATTTTACTCCAGCAGAGCATCCTTTTCATGTGCTGGAAAAGACATGACATTAAAGGATAATTTTCCCCAAAAAGGGCAAAATTATGTCTCTCACAGAGCTATAAAATGAACATGTGTTAAAGATTTATTTGACTCATTAATTAAGTGAGAGAACCAGGCAGATGTTACAACTGGATTAAAGAAGTCAAAGAAGCATAAATTTATGCTCCAAATTTATATAGAGTAAAGGAATGTTGAAATTTATGTGAAAACGGAGGCAAAACTGCCCTTTTTTTTGGACTGTGGGGAAGTATCCTCTCTCTCTCCCTGGGACAAAATTCATATGCATGTTTATAGACAAGAATTATTTTGCATTGCTATCGGTTATCTACAATTTTCAGAGTAAAATAGCTCCCATGGAATCAGAATCAGACTAACCCAGAAAGCTGCGCTTTAGACAGGCATAGTTCCCCACTGAAACATAAATTTTTTCTTATACATTTAGACCAATTGCATGGCTTGAGAGACCTCAGAAAAAGGTTACAATTAACATCTTAAATTCAGAACAATCTGGCCTGAATTCATATTGATTTAGCTTTAACAGTACCTAAGAAACTCTTTTCCTAATGAGTTCCACCCCGTGTTGCTATTGTCACAAATTATATATTCTAACATTGTGTTAAGAAGGAAATGTGGGTTTAATTGTAATTTGATTTGCAAGTGCCACGCAAATAACCCAAATCTAAACTTGACCCTGTCTGACTTTCATAGAAGGGCATTAAATTGTATTTCATGTTGCATTAAACAACCAATACTGAATTAGGTTGCCATAGAAAGAGTCAGAGACCTGTGATCTAACTCTAGCTTTCTGGCTAAAGTGGTGTGTAATCTTGAGCCTTGGTTTTCTTACCTGCAAGACGGGGAAGGGCAGACTAGATGTTCTCAAAGCTTCCCTTTTGTTCTCTGTTCCTACTTTTCATGTCAGTGGGCTATTTTCTGTTTTATATTACTGTGATGGTTAATTTTATGTGTCACCCTGGCAAGGCAATAGTGCCCAGATATTTGGTCAAATACTATTTTGGGTGTTTCTGTTAAGGCGGTTTGCATGAGATTAACATTAAATTGGTAGACTTTGAGTAAAGCAGATTGCTCTCCAAAATGTTGGGGGACTTTATCCTATTCAGTTGAAGGCCCAGTCAGCTGAAAACTTTAATAAAGCAAAGACTGACCTTCCCCAAGCAAGAAGAAATTCTGCCAGCAGACTGCCTTTGGCTTGAACTGAAGCTCTTGGCTGAGTCTCCAGCTCGGCTTACTAAGCATCCACAATTGTGTAAACCGATTCCTTAAAATCTCTCTCCTCTCCTCTTCTCCCCTCTCTCCCCCCTCTCTCCCTCCCTCCTATATCCATCTATCTTTATCTCTACATATTATAACATGTATTGTTGGGACCCCAATGTTGGGTTCCCCAATAATGGGTCCATGGTCAAAGGAGTGAGAGTATTACAAAGTGAAGGTCAAGCAAAACTTTCTTTTGCACCAAGCATCAAGAATTAAACCGACCGTCAAACAGACCGGTCAGGGCCGCCCCTTACAGAGAGGACGACCCCTCCCTGCTTTCCAGACTAATTTTTATAGAGCAAAGGCCATGTGGTTGGGCCTGGCCACACACAGGTGGCTAATTGAATTACAATTCACCCCGTAGTAGCTACGGAAACTAGCCTATCACCTTGGTAGCTAGGAGACAGTATGCGCCCCCACTGATCGCATGTCTCCACCTGACCTGACCCACCCTTGTATTTGGGCCGTTACCTGGGACTGGTTTCCTGGACTTGCTTTTAAATAAGTTCCCTGGAGGGGGGGGTCAATTTAAGTTTTACTGCATAAACAACAAAATGGCGGTTCAATCGAGGTGGGGCCTCTCTGGCTGAATAGGCCCTTATAGTATAGAATACCAACAGGACATGTGTGTATATGTATATAATATATATATTATAATAATAATATACAGACATGTATATTATATACATATATAATATAATAATAATATACAATATATATACATATACATGTATATGTATTATATACATATACAATATAATAATATTGTGTATATGTATACACACATGTATATGTGTGTATATGTATATATCGTATACAAATATATAATATATATAATATATTATATACATACACACATATACATATAATATGAAATAATATGAAATCTCCTCTAAAATCTGATAAAACTTATGACCTACAGCATGTACTCAGGACAGAAAAACAAAGTTTTGCGAACAATGTCAACCTATTCAAAGAAACTTCCAGACCCCTTTCATAAAATCCAGCACATTTATTGAGTAGTAAGAAGAAAAAAGCATCTTTGAAAGTGAGTTTTTTTCCTCTGATCATAGATACTTCATATTTTGACCCTAAAGTGGAGTGAGTGGGTGGCTGTCACATAACTGACCTGGAAGGTCAGGAGCTTGTGTCTCTTCCTACTTCCCAGTAAAGTCTGGCTTTTTCCCCAGGAACTAGAAACTTAAGGTTTGTTATCCTTGATTTTTCTTTGCCATATCAACACACCCATCTGACTCATGAATTTAAGTCCCAAGGGTAAACAGATGGGATGAGGCCAAGGAAGCTAAGCTAGTTGGAAGTCAACGACCCATTTCATACTGGCGATATGTCAAGGCCATTTGGGTAATTACACCAAGGATGCTAATGATTTATTATGAAATGGGGAGTCCTACAGTCTTGTTTTTTAAAGTATGAAACGTACCATGATGATATTGGGCTCCTACAATATGTTAGGCTCTATTCACACAGTCACGCTAATACAACACACTCACACATGCTAGTTTATGCTAATACAGCATCCCTTCCTATCTTCCTTTTTGTCTCATTTTCTTTTCACTTTTAATTTTTAAACAAATAAGAAAACTGAATGGATAGTAGAATCAAACGACCCACCCAAGGACCCAAAGCTAGTAAGAGGCAAAGACAAGACTCTAACCCAGATTCTCTGGCTATAAGCTCCTACTCTCTCCATTGCATCATAGCACCTCTCCTGTGGTCTGCCATTTCTCTGCCACCCCCTCCTATTGAGCTTCCATGGATGAGTGCTTCATGAGGAATGCCAAATGTGAGAAGGTGATGAAAAAGAAGGGAAAGAAACACCAATTCTCAATACACCAATCATTGGCAAGGGAAACAGTGTTGCTGTGAAAACATAGTGCCCACAATGTTTTATTGGTGGGAAGGTAAGGAACACACACACACACACACACACACACACACACACACACACGACTGGTAGAATCTAGATTATGGGACCAAGAGGATAATCTTCATGGCTGCTCTAACTGAAGAAAACTCCCAGAATCCTCTATGTGGTTCGCCCACATACATCTCCTATATTTAAAAAAAAAAAAAAAAAACTTGTAACTTCACATTATGGATAAGCTTGGTGATGAATATGTAGGGTTTTAATTGAACTTATTAAGCATCTGGTATGGTCAAGATTCTACCCCAAAGAGGCTGGAGAAGAGCTCTACCACAACAAAATTCCTGGGTCCTGCCTTCCAGGAGCTTCTTATCCAGACTTTCCAATGAAGATTAAATTTAGAACTGGACAGACGATGACTCCAAGGGAGAAGTGTTTGATTTTCAGTGAGGGACTGAGAAAGGCCTCACGAAGTAGGTGAAATATGAGCTGACCTTGCATGTTGAGAGCAGTTTCAGTTGGCAGAAAATGGAGGGAATTGCATTTCCAGCTGAGAAACACATATGGAAGTGAGAAAGCACATGGTGTTTAGGGGAAATGAGGCCAGCTGCTGTGTCCAGCCCACAGATAAGTAAGGGCTATGGTAGGAGACGAGGCTGGCTCTACTATAAGTTTTGAATGTTAGGATAATGAATGTGTGGAAGATTTTATTAAAGTTACCAGTTCTCCATTCTTCATTCTGCAAGAGAGGTATACATCTCTAGTTACTGCCATGGGATTTTCCATGTCTCCTTTGGAGGAGTACATGCTTCTGCCTCCTTGACATTGGGCTTGGTCATGTGACCTGCTTTGGCCATGACACGTGGACCACATCGGCCATGTCTGAATAGAAACCTAAAGAGCCGTTCTTTGTTTCTAATACCTCTTTTGCTTTTTTCCCTCTGCCACCAAAATGCTTATTCCATGGAGAAACTGCTTCTTCAGCTAAATTCTAGAATGCAGATGACCCATGTGGCAAACCCACTTTTAACCCCACAATGATCCATAACTAACATATAACATGAGAAAGAAATAAACCTTTGTTGTTATAAGTAACTGAAATGTTGGGGTTGTTTTTGCCATAACAAAACCAGCCAGCAATTTTTTGTTTTTTACATTATTCTGAAGGCAACGGATTTTGTAAGACAACAAAAAATTTCCCTTCTCCCTTCCCTGGCAGGTCTATGAATATGAATGGTGGACAAAATCTTATTTTAATATCTGACTATATTCGGAGTCAGTTGTTTTTTCCATATCAGAGACATTCTGGGGGGATAGAATAACAATTAGCTTAATACTCAGTCCTTGTAGCCACTGGATCAGATTCACCTGGAATCCATGTAAATCTGATAAAGAGCACTGTGGGCTTCCAACACTTTGTAGCTGATGGCAGCAGAAATATCATTTCCTTCCAAATTGTTAAGGATATCACCAACTTGCCAGATAGGAATAAAGATTTCAAATTTAAACTTGAAGCTTTATTTTCCAGGATGGAATATTCCATTTAGGCTCTTTTATTTCAAAGAAATAAACAGACAGAAACTTCATGCTGGGCTGACCACCATGGAAATGGCCTGCACAGTGCTGGAAGTTTGTGGTGCCTCCGATGTAAGTAAACTCAGAGAGGATTCATCTTTGCTGGCTTAATGAGAAGAATCTGAGAATGCATTTGTTAGCACCTCTGTATCTTTTCTTTGTTTGTTTTAAGCAGGGTCCATGCCCAGCATGGAGCCCAATTCAGGGCTTGCACTCATGACCCTGAGATCAAGATCTGGGTTGAGATCGAGTCAGACACTCTACTGAATGAGCCACCCAGGCACCCCAGCACCTCTATTTCTTGGGTATCACTTCACTGTGTACCCAGTAAGGGTCTTCATTCACCATGTAGTGTGGAAGGGAACATGACAGGTAGAGAGTGCATGAGCTTAAGTCACACTAGTAATAGTGAGGATAACAAAGAAATAAAAACAGAAAGAGAATGGAGTCTGGATTACTAAACCTCAATGGCAAGAATGGTTTACACTTTATTAGTTGCAGATTCTAGAAGGAGATTCTCTAAGGAGAACAGCTTTTTCAAAATCCCTGAAACAAAGTTTCTCACTTATAAAATGGATGTAATAACACCTCTTTGCTATAGTGATTGTGAAGATAATATGATAAAATGAATGTAAAGTTCTTGGCATATGGTAGATGCCCAAAAATTTTGTTGGAGGTTTTTTCAACTTTTAGTTTTAAACCCACTTCTCACCTAAACGCTTTTCTCTAACCTTATCAAAATTCTACAGTATTTGGATTTACCATCACATCAAGGCCTTCCCTGACTTCAATCTGTGATACTCTACCTTCTCTGAAATAGCAGTAAAGGCCATAGATTTTTTTCAGATGTATTGATTCACTCATTCTTTTTCTTTTTTTTTTCCATTTCTGAAGTACCTATTTTGTACCAGGCACTGTTTTAAATGTTGGAAATATAATTATGAACAAAGTCTCTGCTCTCACTGGGTTTACATTATAGTGGGAAGAGAGACATAATTAATAAACTAATAAATACATACCAAATCAAATAATGATAAGTGCTATGAAAAAAAATAGGGCAAGCAGAAAAAGGAATGCCAGAATGGGAGGTCTTTTATATCAGGTGGTCAGGAAAGACCTCACTGAGTGATTCTGGAATAGAGGCAGAGAGCCATGAAGAAACTTGGGATAAAATTTCAGAGTAAAGCATCTAGCCAGTGCAAAGGCCCTGACATCGGAGAAAGCCCAGTGTGTTCTAGAAAGGGCACTGGTGTGACTGAGCAGAGTGAGCCAGGAAAAGGATGATAGAAGATTAAGTCAGAGAGGTAGCATCTGGAAGGTGATGAGAAGGTCTTTGATTTTTAGTCTGAGTGAGTTGGGAATCCATGGGAGGGCTTTGAGCAGAGAAGTTACATTATTTTACTTAGATTTTTTTTAAAGGTTCACTCCATATGCTGTGTTGAAAATAGATTTCAAAGGAATAAGGACAGAAGGAGAGATGAAGTTAAGGGGCTTTTGCAGTAAGAGGTGAGAGACAAGATGGTAGTAATGGAGGTGGTGAAAAGTGGTCAGAGTCTGGGTACATTTTGAAGAAGGAACAAAAAGAGCTTCTGATCAATTGAGAATGTGATATGAGAGAAAGAAATGAGTCAAGGATGACTCCAAGTTCTTTGGTCTGTCAAACTTGGAGGATGGGGAAGATTGGGAGGAGTAATTTTGGGCAGAAGGACAACAGTGTTCATTTGGGTATCAGTTGAGTCTGAGATATCTACGAGAGGATCAAGCAGAGAGCCAGTAGGCAGTTGGGTATGTGAACCTGGATTAAAGGGAGAAACCTCAGCTTCAAACATGAATTTCGGAGTCAAAGCATATAAATAAAATGTAGAGCTGTTAGACTGGAGGTCACCGAAAGAGTTTTCAGGGCTTGGAAGAGGAGACTGAGAAGGAGCAGTCAGTGTGGGGGACTGAGGACGATGTCCTAGAAGCCAAATGAAGAAAATATTTGAAGAAGAAGAAAGTAATCCAAGGTATAAAATTCTGCCATTAAGTTGGATAAAAGAAGACTGCAAATTGGCTCTTAGATTTGGTAACATGGAGGTCATGAAAATCTTGATAAAAACATTTTTAGGAGAGAAAGTGTTGAGAATGAGAGCCTGGCTGGTGTGTATTTAAGAAAGACTGGAGAGAGAGGAGATGGAAATATGAGATTTGCTGCGAAAAAGAGCAGTAGCTACAGGGCAAAGAGGTGTTAAGGGAGATTTTCTTTTATTTGTATAGGGCGGATGGTAATTCCACACTTTTGTATACTGTTGGGAATGACTTCACAGGAAAAGAAATATTGTCAATAAAAAACCAGAAGAGGTAGGGGCACCTGGGTGGCTCGGTGGGTTAAGGCCTCTGCCTTCGGCTCAGGTCATGATCTCAGGGTCCTGGGATCGAGCCCTGCATCGGGCTCTCTGCTCAATGTGGAGCCTGCTTCCCTTCCTCTCTCTCTGCCTGCCTCTCTGCCTGCTTGTGATCTCTGTCTGTCAAGTAAATGAATAAAATCTTTAAAAAAAAAATGTTAAAAAAAAAAACACAAAAAAACCCAGAAGAGGTAATTGCTGGAAATACGTTTATAGCCAGGCAAGAAGGGATGGAGTCAAGTGCACAGTGGAAGGGTCTGCGTTAGATGGGAGTCCGGCTGGCTCATCCAGAGCAACATGGAAGAACGCAGGACGTTTCAGTGCAGATACAGTTAGTTGGTGGGTGTGAAAGTTGGGAGAATAGGGAGGATCTTTTCTGAGAGTTTCTGGTTTTCCTTCCGGTGAACTAGAAGGAAAGGGAGGTACAAGGATGGAGGCGGCACTGGCGACTCCGAGAGAAGAGAGAACGCGCGAAGGGGTCATGTAAGCAAGCAGAGGACGGGCCGGGTCTTTACAATGCAGCACCACGTCCAGCAGCAGAACCATGTCCGGCAGCTTGAAGGGCCCTCTGAGGCTGGGAGTCATGAGTTGAATAAGAGACTCGTCAGTGTGACTGTGGACATTCCCTCCAGCTACTGTCAGCTGCTGGGGTGCAGGGGAGGAGCAGGACGGAGGCTGGATCTAAGTAGGGTTTCACCTGGCATATGTGAGGAAGGAACCAAAGGAAAAGCAACTAAAGGGAATGTGAATAAAGACAGTAAATACAAGTGAGTGAGTGTTCATGTTGGGCCACGAAACACAAATTGAGTAAGGGGCAAGTGAAGACCTTAGGGGAGCGAGGGACAGGGAAAGGGATGGAGTATAGGTTTTGGTGAGGTTGAGTAATTATTAGGGTTGGACTATTGGGGGAAGTGTCTTGGAAAGGGATGGTCAGTAGTCCGGGAGTGGGATGCACAAAACAGCCTGGTCCATGGTATGACTGCAGACTTAGGTGAGGCGGAAGACAGGCCTCCCTTCGTCACTACCTGATGTTCCCAGTAAGCACTTACTGGAGAGGAGCCATATCTTGTCTTTGCCCGTCTTCCCAAGCATCTAGCACAGTCTGTGGGTATATCAGGGGCTTTGCTGAAGTTTATGAATTACGTGTTGAACAAAAAGTTCAACCATTGAGAAACACAGAAAAGTCAGGGCCATGAGACTCAGATTTTCTGCTATAAACTACCACTTTCTGCACTCCCCCCGCCCGCCCCAATTATTGCCAATCCACTGGTGTCAACTAAAGGGTATCCCTTGCCTTAATGGGATTAAAGTAATGCTGTCAGTCATCCAAAGCCAACCACAGAATTCCATGGCTGGAGGTCATTTATAATTTGTGAAAGCGTGAATTTGCACTTAATGGTCTTGAGTCATAGCTGGTGAGTGAGCGTAGCCTGCTACTTAGCGTCTACCTCTCAGGGTTGCCACGTTATTTTATAGCTATCATCAGCTCTTCATCCACTCTGTGAAGGGAAGAAAATGAATTACTTATAAAAGGTGTCCTAAAATTGTGGTTTCATTGGGGGAATCCATAAAGGTGCCTGCATACAAACTTCAAAAATGTAAACAAACAAACAAACAAACAATTTTCACATGCACTTTATTTAAATGGGCTCTATGTGTTCACCTGTATTTCAACATATTGCTAAATACTCAGGTCCAAAAGTACCAAGCATTGGGAGAAATGGTCTTCAGCCAAAACTAGCATTAGTGACAAGCTCGAGGAAACAACGGAATAAACCTTTTAGGGTCATGAGCTGTGAGAATGAAAATAAACCAAGATTAAAAAAAACAAAACAAAACAAAATGCCACACACCTTGTCAGATAAAATGGACTGCCTTACCCAGCAGAGGAGGGATAATTGGGAGGCTGAGGCTTACAGGGATCGATCAAATCTAATCACACCACAGCTTTGTCAAGAAAGATTGGGGGTTCCAAATTTGTGTTTTGGCAAAAGCCTGCTTCCTCTCTGCTTGTCCTGCCCAAAGAGGCAATGCATTCAGAGGGACCAGGCAGAACAGCAACCCTCCACCCCAACCCCAAATAGTCCTCACCCGGTGTGGCTGTGGGCACCCCATGAATCTCACTGACCATGTCCTCACAACCACCCTAACACCACAGAGGTTAATGTCTCACTTTGAGGATATAACCTGGAGACTCAGAGGGGCCAAGACATCTGCTCAAGGTCACCCAGCGCATGCATAGCAGGGCAGAGTGATCCAAAGCACAGCTTGTGGGTTCCAGTCAAGTCTTCCCCATACCCCAACCAGCCCCACATTTGTGAATCCAGCTTGATGGGGACCTTGTCAGCTCGCATGGGGCATTACTGGCTTACTGACGGTACATGTCAACCACAATTATCGTTTGGAAGGAAAGAAAGGCCCCAAGACAGGTTTCCAGCCTTGATTTAAAGAGGATTGTGTCTTCCTTCATTCTGTCTCCTGTCTGTTTCTTCATTTTCTCATTCTCTCTGCCTGCTGTTAGGTCACAGGGGCTGTTATATATCTCAGCTGAACATTCTCCCCTGTGCCTTTTTCTTCCAAACCAGTTTTCTGACTGATATAGATTAACTTTCCCAAGATGCTGGCTTCATTACTGTTTTTAAAACATTCAGTTGTTGTTTTCTCAGGATCACGAACAAGCTCCTTGCCTTGATGTTCAAGGCCCTCACAATTTGGCTCCAAACTATCTTGTAACCTTATGCTCTACTCCCCCGCCCCTTGTCATACCCAGACCCGAATGTTTGTGTCCTGTGTTCCCTCCGCCTACACCTATTTATTCTATTTCTATTCTTGTAAAGCTTAGGCCCATTTTTACCTCCCAGCAGCCTCTGCCAAATCATTCCAGCACTCTGTGACCTTCAGGGCTTCTGTTTGCCCCTCCAGATCCACTTTGCACCCTGCTCTGAGCCCCAGGAAGTGAGTGCCATGGGGGGGTTCCTTTACTCTCTAAATACTGAACTCTTGGGGCACCTGGGTGGCCCAGTCAGTTAAGCATCTGCCTTCAGCTCAGGCTCTGATCAAGCCCCAAACCCGAATCGGCTCTCTGCTCAGCAGGGAGTCTGCTTCCCGCTTGTGCGTGCTCGCGCGTACTCTCTCTCTCTCTCTCTCAAATAAATAAATAAAATCTTAAAAAAAAACAAAACTGAACACTCTCTGTGGGTTTCTTCTACCCAACACTTACCTTTGTAAATAGTCTTTGAAAATAAAGTCTCCTGTAATACCCAATTCGAACCTGACATTTGCTTCCCACCAGGCCCCTGATAGATACCTTTTCATTCTCTGTACTCACAGGACTTTTTTATTGCTTTAAGCCTTCATATACCATATCAAAGGCTGCCTTAAATTAGTGGTCACTTCCCTCTATGCTTATATATTTCCAGCCTGACTCAAGTTTCCCGAAGACAGGAAATACATATTGTGCTCTTATGTGTGCTTTACCACCTCCCATCCCGACAAAACTCAGCACATCTTTTATTATTATGTGTCCCTGTGTAAAGAACACCTAAATTGATTAGAAAAAGCAGACCTACTTAAAGTCTCAAAAAACACACACTGAAAGTATCTAATTATAAAGGAAAAAAGTAATTAAATGATGCCTGGAGTTGATAATGATGTATCGTACCTTCCTTCTCCAGGTAATTGGTTTCAATTTAGCTCTGTTTAGAATTAAGCAAATCATTACGATGACTCAAAGACATCTCCACTGGCCTGTTAAGTTCTTAGCCAGTCAGAGGATAGCTGCCAACTTGGTACCAGCTTGAAGGATGGTACCAACTTGAAGAATCTGATACTAATCTTTTTGTCCCTTAGAAATGGCTTCTAAAAGACATGGAAAGCAATTCACCAGAAATCTTGAAAACAACCAAGGTTGCTATAAAAGGTAAATCTATCTCCTACAATTTTTGTGAATACTAAAATAATAAATACAAAATACCTAGCTCAAAGCCTGGCACAGGGTATTATTCAGTGGGTTTCTCCCTTCCCTCTTGTATTTAGATGCATTTGCATGATATACATACACAGTATAATTGTATTGAAAATGTAGAGCTATATATACAAAGTATACATAGGTTTAATTATTTTTTTTAAAGATTTTATTTATTTATTTGACAGACAGAGATCACATATAGGCAGAGAGGCAGGCAGAGGGGGTGGGGGGGAAGAAGGCTCCCTGCTGAGCAGAGAGCCTGATGTGGGGCTTGATCCCAGGACCCTGGGATCATGACCTGAGCTGAAGGCAGAGGTTTAACCCACTGAGCTACCCAGGTGCCCCCATAGGTTTAATTATAAATGTGTTGCAAACATTAAATGTAGCATCAACATAATACAGAATGTGCTTTTGGAAACTTGAACTGAGAACAAAATGTATCTGCTTTTAATTATAGTAAATATGCAATACATTAAGGGAAATAATCATTTCCCAAAATTCATAAGCAAGAGAATCACTGCCTGAGACAATTTGCTGAGAATTAAATGTAAGCTGTATAGTATCTTTGTGGCTATTGTGAATTACAGATATAAAAATGTTTTGATTATTTTATTTAATTGCCCTAGGTATTGTCATTGGCTATAAGCCTAATCTCTATAAGTTTTAAAAAGATGCTTTAAGAGGAAAGACCACTGATTGAGTTGAAAAGAAAAGGAAGTTACAAAGAACTAGCTAAAAAGTATCTTTATTTCCTTGTAAAAATCTGATCAGTAATGCAAAATTGAGGAATGGATGACACTGAGTTCCAGCTCTAGGTTGGATTAGAGGAAACTGGGTTACTTCAGACGACCTCCATCTTTGCTTCTTTCCTTTCCTGCTTTTTTTAATTCCTTTGCTACTTTGTTTCTGGGGCTCTGCTTCTTTGTTCTTGGCTTCTCCAGTCTGGTGGCTTCTGCCTCTCTGTCTTTTTCTGTAGGTCCCCTGGGTTCCTCTCCATTTGACTCTTGGTTGAGTCTGTGTGTCTCAAGTGTCTCAAGTCAGGGGTACTTCTAGAAAGTCAGTCACCACTCACAGAACGAGGCTGTAGAGCCAAACTCTGGTGTTTTCTCTGCTCCCAACACGGTGGTCTAGGGAGGGTGTCATATGAAACCTGCATTTGAGACACTCGTCAGAGTCGTCTGTGGACACGGTTGGCACCAGTGTAAAACAGCCATGGTGCACCTGCCCTCTGGCTCTCCAAGACAATAGATGCTGCCAATTATGAGATTTCAAAGTGCACAAGAGTATCTTAGAATCAACAATGCAGGTATTACCAATTTATAGATGAGGCTCAGGGCCATGTCAGCGGATTTCCTGTGGAAGAGGTGGGAAAATATTACTAGTTACTGAGCATCTACTTGTCTGGATGTCCTACGCACTTCCTTTGTGCCACGTCACTCAAATGGTCAGAAAAACTCCTTGAAATGTGTGTTGCTTTACAGATGAGAAAACTCTTAAAAGGTTAAATAACTTGCCCACAATCACAGATCATGAAATGGTAGAGCCAGAATGTCAACCCAGCTCTTTCTTGTACTGAGCTAGGCCAGTTTGTGAAGGTTGGAGTGGGATCAGAAGGTTGGACTAGAAGGACAACTAATATTCGTAGAAAGCGCTATTTAACAGACCAGCAAACTACCAGCATCAAGAGCACACATGAGTAAGTCGTAGCTCCCTGGAGTCTGAGGTCTGGTGGCTGGCTCAGCGCCCTGGGTCAAAGCCCCTTATACCCCAGCCTTGAGTGGAGTCTCATCAGCTCTTAAGGGCCCATCACCTATCACACGGGAAGGTCCCACTATGCCAATTATATCCTGTATTCATTTCTTACCATTTTGTCCAGCCTGCTACAGATCTGACCATGGCCTTCTAATGAGTCTAAGGCCCTTAATTTTCTTTTTGCTGACTTTTGGTGTATTCGTTTGTGTATTTGGTTTCATGGGTCAAAAAAAAATTCCATTCTATAAGAAGACCCCAAAGACACGATTTAAGAGTTGTTCCCTTTCATTTCATTCAGCAGATAGACAACAACGAACCAGGAAGTTATCTCGTATAAAAAGGACTTGAAATGGGAGCACAACCATTTCAGAGTGTTATACTTGGGCTTAAGATTTCCACTGTGGGCAGAAAGAAATGGCTGGCTATAAGATTTCATCATTACAGATTACATTGTTGCAACTCAAACTCTCAGCAGACAGCTAGGGACCTGTGAGTCTAAAAGAAAAAAGCAAAAGGCAAGAAGTCAGACCAAAATGGGGCCACAGCTCTCCACAAGGTGGGAGCATTTGATGTAATTCACTTTGCCACTTCCACCTTTGTTCCTGAGGCGCAGCTGTAGGAAGAAGGGCCACCTGCCACTCGTACAAAGGCATGGCAGAGAGTCTAATTTTCCAACTCCATGAAATGTGTCTGGGTCAGAGTAATGAGTGAGAACTCAAGATTGCTCACCCTCTCCTAGACTCCCTTCCAAAGGAGAAGCAATTCACCGGGAGGTCTCTGCCAAGGTCTGTGAGATGCTGTAGATTTCAACAACACCCAGAAGCTGCTACCACAAATTGAGAACATCACATGTTTCAGGTGTGTCATTCATCTCATCTCATCTGAGCCTCACAACCATCCTCTAAATACCCATTTTTAAGATAAAGATACTGAGATCTGGAGCAGGTTAAGTGACTTGCCAAAGTTCACACAAGAGCAAATGGCTGAATTAGCACTCAAATCTAGGTGTGAGTGAGATCCAGACCACCCTTTGCCTGCTAGGCTACACTGTCTAACCATCTGAACACCCAGGGTCTGCACTGACCACACTTATGGTGACCAATCAAAGATTCCGACTCCAGGAAAAAAAATCAAAATGTCTTCAGGTTAGGTAAATTCAGCTTTAGTTCATAGACTCATAAATTTTAAAACAAATAAATGAATAAACCAAGATAAGAATTTTGTGTTTTCTCCTGCTTTTAAGGCTATTTGCCCAGTTTGACATTGTCTGGGCTTCATGCCAGCCCTGTCCTTTTTCTTCAGCTCTCTTTGACCACCAGCTCTGACATCCTATCCAGATCTAGGCTATCTTGGCTCTACCATTTTTGACCTCCTGGCTTATATCTTAGCTCTATCCTGGCTCACCCCTATTAAAAAACCTACTCCTTTGGCACATTTCATACCTGGATCTCCTACCTGAACACTTCTTAATGAGTTCAGCAGACCAAGTTCATGAAAACAGCTCTCGACAGAGGGGTTCTGGGAAACGGGTGGGAGTTGAGAAGATGAACCTCCTCGATTGCTCCACAAGGCCTTGATCTTCACATAAGTCTTGCTGCACAGGATCATCCAGGGCACAAAAAGAACTACCTGCCCAACCAAAGTTAGGGAGTCAAGTTCTGTTGGAGCTCTGTGGTTAATTGTTGGGTCACTAATGTTGGAGAGCTGGCACCAATGATGTGTATAGGGATTCAGGTCTACTGAGTCCTGGTTCAAGGTACAGTGGTGGGGATCCCAGGCACAGAGGGATAGGAGCTGGTGTGTGTGTGTGTGTGTGTGTGTGTGTGTGTGTGTGTATGTGTGTGTGTTATTCTGACTCAGCAGGTGCAGTGCAGGAAGGTTGTGTTGGGAAGAAAGCTAGAAGCTGTGATTCAAGGAAGAAAAGATAAGCAGCTGCAGGATAATTAGGAACCTCAAGTAATCTTTCCTTCTCATTCTCCAACTTTTACTTCCACAAACCCTTCCTCCTTTTTCCTACTGGTCAATTTATTCACTCAGCAGATTGTATATTCATCTGAGTTCCTAGGATTCTGCACTCACTCTATTCAGGGAAAAATTTATTCTCATCCAATTTCTTTATGAAGAAGAATATTATTCAGAATAGCCTCCACATATCCTTTCTGGAGGGCATTATTGATTCTACTGTATCATCGCGCCCTGTAAGATATTTCTCCTTAGAGAAAGCTTAAGAAATGCTCAACTGCTTCTCATAAAGAAGTTCAAGGTAAGATTCAGACCCAGCATCCATCCAGAGATCTGTGTTGTTACCTCAGTGTTATCAATTCCAAATGAGACTGGCATAACAGTCTGAGAGATTTGCCAGTTCTAAATGAATGATTTGCTCTTCCACTGGCATTCCATTGTCCTTAAAATCAGGGGCAGAAAAGAAGAGAAGGAAGGGAGCAGAGAAAAACAAGGAGGGAAAAGGAAGAGAAGGGGAGGGCAAGAGGAGGAAAGGAAACGAAGGAAAGAAAACAGCCTTTTCACCTTGCTGATCCATGCATATAGTAGATGCTCAGTAAATGTTTGTGGCAGAACCCATGAGTAGTTGTTATCTCTGAACAAAGTTCTTCAAGATTGGATAAGAATTTGAAGGTGCTGACAAATGGTATTCTCTTTGGCAGAGCAAGTTCCTTTTTTCTTTTTTTTTGGGCTAAGTAGTTTGCAGTTTGCTTAATGATGTCAGCTAGGGTACAATATCATCATTTCTAGCTCAAGTATCATTTTTAAGTTCTCACTACCTGTCAAGAACTGTGTCTGACACAGATTTTTTTTCTAATCAGTTCCATAACACTGGATATACATTCTATTTTTTCATTTTAAAGATGAAGACAGTGGAGCTTAGAGAGGTTATGTCACCTGCCCACAATTAAATAGATAAGGAAGAGCGTTGCTTGATATTTATCCCAGTAGGTCTGGATTCATCCTGTATGCATTCACATGCCTTCAGCCCCTTATAACTGAATGCTAAGGAAGACACAGGAACTCCAAACATTATTTGCGGTATGTAATTAACACAGTGGATAAATGTTCTGAAAGAGAAACTATTTTACCTTTATATAACATTTTAGAGCGTAGTAAGTACCTATGCAGATATCGCTTTATTTGATCTTTGTGCAAATCTTATGAGACGTTACCTTTATTTTTATAGTCTAGAGAATGTCTAATTTTATTGGATCAGAAAGATTGGAAAACCTGCCGCAGGGCACATGGACAGAAGTAGCATAGCCAGAACTAATCTCAAGATTTTTGTGGTCTTCACCACATAAATTCACATCCCAAAGATAGCAAGGAATCCTAAAAGACTGAACAAGGGAAGCAGTCAGCAGACGGGCTCTCATCTAACACTATGGAAACAGAATTGAAAGTCGAAAATGGGCTAAAATATAATGCTTCACTCATGTACATTTAAAGAACACATAGAGCAAACACTTTCCAGGGGTAATTGTGCATGGTTTCTATAGTGATAGGATTTATTTCCAGTAGAATTTGCCAACTTGAAATGGGTTTTTCCTCATTGAAAGAAACAAATAAGTTCAACGACAATTGTTTTTCCATTCTACAAAGATCATAATGTTTGGTTATGGCAAAGAGACAATAATTCTCACCACAGAGCAAACAAGAGATAAGGTCACCATTGTTTGTCTGGAACAAAACGGAGTTATTGGTCTTGAGGAGTCATTGGTCTTGAGTTGCAGCAAAGTGCCAGACATGCCACACCAGACCAGAGGTCAATGCGATGCCAGCAACTGTACTAGAACACATAGAAGTTTAAATTGGCCTTCCTTAAGTAGAAAAAAAATTTAAAGAGAGAGAAGAATGATTTTCTCCAGAAAGGATAGCTTTGCTTTGAATGGAGAAGAAACCCAGAACTAGAAGAAAAGAGTAGTAATGAAAGCTAACAGGGACAGTGTTTTCTCTGTCAACACCATTCTGAGATCTCCCGTGCATGTCTCAGTTACTCTCCCAACAACCCGCAAGGTCGGTGCTATTTCTATTCCTGAAATACAGCTGTGAAAACCGATGTACAGTTGTGGGTCTTGCCTAAGCACACATGGTTGGGGAAAGGCAGAGTAAGCATTTCCATTCTGGAAGTCTGGCCCCAGAAGCTGCACTTTTAACCCCTCTTCTAAGCAGGCAAGGAAATCAAAGCAAGAATGTTTTTTGCCTAAGCTCCCACAGGATCCTTTTCTTAAAGATTTTATTATTATTATTATTAATCTATTTGAGAGAGAGAGCATACACACACACAGGCAGGGGGAGCAACAGGCAGAGGGGAGAGGAAGAAACAGGCTCCCCACTGAGCAGGGCACCCCATGCGGGGCTAGATCCCCAGACCCTGGGATCATGACCTAGCTGAAGGCAGTCACCTAACCAACTGAGCCACCCCCACGCCTCCACAGGATCGTAAGACCAAAGTTAAGATTTAACGTTGCAGATTCACTAGCATTTCCATCAGTTCACGCTGGCCCTTCATTCTCAGGCTTCGGTACCAGGAGAAGGGAGACTCCCAGGAAGCAGAGTGGTGAACGCCCTAACACCCGTTTTTCTCATGTTTTTTTATAAACACACTCATTCCTCTAGTTTCAAACGATTCTCTCCGGAACCCCCTTGCCAACTCAAACCCTGTGGAAGCTACTTTAAGAGTACGCCTGGGTTTTGGTAGTGCTACAATTTGATTAGCCGATAATTATCGAGCCTCTGATTTGAGTTTGAAGTTCCTTTGCCAAAGAACAACTGTCATGTTTGGAAGAATGGGGTTTGATCTGTCTTTCAGTCGAGGAGTGATGATGCAGTAAAATGGCTGCATTCCACACACCAGCTATCTTTGCTGACCTTGTGGAAAAAAGTATCTTCATTAAAAACAGGGACTTTGGCAGCTACTTGATGGGACGGAAAACCAAGTTTGTCTATGAGCTGAGGCATGAAGGTAAACATAGGAGAGGCATAATAAATAGTAATGCCACTTCCACATGGGGGTCAAATCTCAGTTCTAATATCCACAAAGCCAGTAATCTTGAGCAAGTTATGTAAGCCCTCTAAGGCTCAGTTTCCTCCTCTATTAAATGGTGCTAAGAACACCACCTCCATAGTGTTGCTAGAATTAGGCAAGATAATCAATATAAGGCAGTTGGAACAGTATCTGGCACACTGAGGGCCTCACTTCCCACTTCCTTTTCCCTTGGCCCTCCAACGATACTGAACTTCTCTTAGTTCTATGTTCTCTAAGCCTTACACTCTGTCTGGAAGGCTCTTCCCATTGGTGTCTTCTTGAAAACCCTACTTTACTCTTCAAGTTTAATTCCCATGTTTCATGACTCATCCAGACAGTCTTCAACATCTCTCCCATCCTTCTACTGTTTCTAGGAACCCACCATTGTGATGCTCTTTACACAATAATGATTGGCCAGCATGTCCTTCTCTTCATACAACTCCTTGAGTG
Source organism: Meles meles (assembly GCF_922984935.1). Taxonomy (NCBI): domain Eukaryota; kingdom Metazoa; phylum Chordata; class Mammalia; order Carnivora; family Mustelidae; genus Meles; species Meles meles. The sequence goes on from NC_060069.1 coordinate 67,509,208, forward strand.
TGCCCAGCACAGAGCCTGGTATGTGGCGGGCATTCAATAAACAAATTACTGAATAGAAAAACAGACAAATACTGTTTTTCACCATGAAGTCCAGGTTTATGTTCAATAAAATAAGAAAATCTTCTGGAGGTATTAACAATCTAATGCAATCAATTAGAAAGGATCCAACTAATAAAATATAAAGTGCAGTCCCATTTCAGTTTTAATTAAACTCCAAAGCTTTAGAAATGACAATTCAAATATAATTAGACCCAGAAGATATTTTAGATCATTTCGTGACAGAAGGAGATTTGTGAGGTCAGTGGAAAGAGGCTGATACCATTACCCAACTTATATAAGAGAAATTCCACAGGATTCAAATTCATGTCCCAAACAGCAAATTATCATTTTTTGTTCATTTTTATCATTTTTTTTGCCACCTCATAAATATTCTGAATAATAAAGCACTAACAGCTTGGGTATATAAAAGCATACCATTAACTAGGTATTGTTTTCACACTAAACTAAGGGTCTATGGAAACAGTTATATCCCTTTTGTTGTTTCAAGGGGATATGCAGTTCTGGGGCAGTGTCTTTATAATGGAACTGGAGCTAAGAGCTAGGTCTGGAAACCAGCTTCTCTGGCCTATGCTGCTTTAATAGGCAAGATACCAGCAGACTGATAAGGGCAGAATATTTTCACATTTGCTAAATGAGAACCAGGGGAATATGCACTAACGAAAATTTTGTAAAGACACACTACAGAATGCCAGCCCTCAGGTAGCTTGCTGACCAGCCATTGTAAGGCTGGTCAGTGGTATCAGGGTAAAGGCTGGGTATCCCATAGGCCTCTGGGAAAATGCCCCACAGAGCAGAGGGAAAAGCAAAGCTTACTCTCAGGCAGGTCCCATAAGAATTTCTCACCTGTGGCTAGATCACTCAGGATGTCTTGGGGTTGGAGAAGACCTGTAATATGAAAAGCTCGTATAGATCACAGTTGCTATTGTAGACTCCGTCTGCAATGTCATAGTCAGAAGTGTGTGTGTGTGTGTTTACATGTGATAAGAACAGCATTACATATTCCTCAAGATGCAGGACAATCTGATACTTTTGAAAACATCAGTACTGGGAAGGCAGAGTATGTCCAGACTGACCCTCACAGAATCCAGTCTATAGGGCTTTTTCTGGCTGAGCCAAGGGGTAGCTGTGTGTGTTGTATATAGGCTGCAGAATCTGTGCTCTTGCAAGACTGAAATCATGGCAGGTCCAGAAATGAATGCCCAATTCCATTTTCCTGGTATTAAAAAATATATTTCAACACTTACACTCCCACAGGGAGAATGAATTGTGAACTGGCCACATGCAGAGGCATTGCTTTGATAGATTTATACTTCTAGTTAATGTCTAAAAAATCTCCAGCTGTGAAAGCCACATATGAACTTTAAACAGTCTGTACCTCATCTGTTAAGTTCCCATGTCTGGACAAGCTAATGTCAACTCACCATGTGATACTCAATTTGTATCATCATCATAAATGATGAACCTGGAAAGAAAAGAATCCAGTATACATTTCTCATCACTTCCCCACTAGGTTATCTCTAGGTTTTCTTGGAGTAGTGTTTATTCCCTAATCTGATATCTCCCTCCAGGTGGTGGGCACTCAGTGCAAGAAATTCTTCTACTGTCTATCTTCAGCCTCCTTGATTTCTCCCCAGAGAGGGGGGTCTACTCTCACTGGTGACTTTGGGAGGTAAAGAGAGCTCAGACCTTTCCTCTATCCTTATTCTAGGGAGTCAGAAAGCAAGGATTTTATTCTGATTCTTGGTTATAAGTTCTTCAGAAGGAGAGTTCCGTATGGGAGACTGGTGGCTTGTGATAGGTGGGTACGTCTGCCCGATTCTGGAGTACTGTATTAGAAACCTCATTCTACTTCACCTAAACCACATTCGCCAACCTACATTTGGTTCAGAACTGGGTTGGGGAAAGGGGTACACTTATGGGCTCCCTGGAATCTCAATAGGTTTGTAGACTCATTTGATATTACACATGATGTTACCACCTTGTCTTTGCCACAGCAGGACAAATGGCAGTATCTAATGAGTGGCCTCTGGTCCTTTGGGGAGAGGCCCAGTCATTAATGGATTTCCAAAATAAAAGCCTTCACCTACAGTGTTTGCCAATCTCTGTGGTGGGAATATCCACACCATGACTGCTAGCAAGCTACACTTGGGACATCATTGAACAGACTTTGGAGGAGATGTTCACAATCTACTCTCTCCAGTCAGTGAAGAGCCAACTCCGCAACCCCCTACACCCCTTTAGAGCCAGAGAACACATCCTTCCACAGGAGTAGATGCCTCTGGCACATGGCTGGATGCACACCTTTGAGATGGAATTCTTGTTTGATGATGGTTTGCAGCCCTAAGAACTGGCTCAACTGCAGAGGAAGGCCAAGCCTTTGTGTCATATTCAGTAGCAAGTCTACTGTCAGCTCAATACATAATTGAAGGAAACAAGATGAGAACAAGGCCACTGCAGGTGGCCACACCAGGAGCCAGCCCAGCACGGATTAGAAGGAATTTCTTTCTTCTTCTTTTTTTAATTCTATTTTATTTTTTCAGTGTTCCAAGATTCATTGTTTATACACCATACCCAGTGCTCCACGCAATACATGCCCTCCATAATACCCACCACCAGGCTCACCTAACCCCCCACTCCCCTCCCCTCCAAAACCCTCAGTTTATTTCTCAGAGTCCACAGTCTCTCATGGTTCATCTCCCTCTCCATTTTCCCCCAATTCACTTTTCTTTTTCTTCTCCTAATGTCCTCCATGTTATTCCTTATGCTTCACAAGTAAGTGAAACCATATGATAATTGACTTTCTCTGCTTGACTTATTTCACTCAACATAATCTTCCCCAATCCCATCCATGTTGATACAAAAGTTGGGTATTCATCCTATCTGATGGAGGCATAATACTCCATTGTATATATGGACCATATTTTCTTTATCCACTCACCTCTTTTTTTTTTCTTGCAATTTTAAAGATGTTTATTCAAAATATCCAGAAAAATTAGTCAACGTGATGGCGATCCATTTGCAAACTTCCACTGTTAAAAATCATTCTTTTTTTTTTTAATTTCTTTTCAGCATAACAGTGTTCATTGTTTTTGCACCACACCCAGTGCTCCATGCAACACGTACCCTCACTAATACCCACCACCTGGTTCCCCCAACCTCCCACCCCCAGCCCTTTCTAGATCCTCAGGTTGTTTTTCAGAGTCCATAGTCTCTCATGGTTCACCTCCCCTTCCAATTTCCCTCAATTCCCTTCTCCTCTCCATCTGCCAATGTCCTCCATGTTATTTGTTATGCTCCACAAATAAGTGAAACCATATGATAATTGACTCTCTCTGCTTGACTTATTTCACTCAGCATAATCTCTTCCAGTCCTGTCCATGTTGGTACAAAAGTTGGGTATTCATTTTTTCTGATAGAGGCATAATACTCCATAGTGTATATGGACCACATCTTCCTTATCCATTCGTCCATTGAAGGGCATCTTTGTTCTTTCCACAGTTTGGTGACCATGGCCATTGCTGCTATAAACATTGGGGTACAGATGGCCCTTCTTTTCACTACATCTGTATCTTTGGGGTAAATACCCAGTAGTGCAATTGCTGGTCATAGGGAAGCTCTATTTTTAATTTCTTGAGGAATCTCCACACTGTTCTCCAAAGTGGCTGCACCAACTTGCATCCCACCAACAGCATAAGAGGGTTCCCTTTTCTCCATATCCTTTCCAACACACCTTGTTTCCTTTCTTGCTAATTTTGGCCATTCTCACTGTGGTAAGGTGGTATCCCAATGTGGTTTTAATTTGAATCTCTCTGATGGCTAGTGATGATGAACATTTTTTTATGTGTCTGATAGCCATTTGTATGTCTTCATTGGAGGAGTATCTGTTCATATCTTCTGTTGATTTTTTGATATGATTATCTGTTTTGTGTGTGTTGAGTTTGAGAAGTTCTTTATAGATCCTGGATATCAACCTTTGTCTGTACTGTCATTTGCAAATATCTTCTCCCATTCCGTGGGTTGCCTCTTTGTTTTGTTGACTGTTTCCTTTGGTGTGCAGAAGCTTTTGATCTTGATGAAGTCCCAAAAGTTTATTTTCTCTTTTGTTTCCCTTGCTTTTGGAGACATATCTTGAAAGAAGTTGCTGTGACTGATATCCAAGAGGTTACTGCCTATGTTCTTCTCTAGGATTCTGATGGATTCCTGTCTCACGTTGAGATCTTTTATCCATTTCGAGTTTATCTTTGTGTACAGTGTAAGAGAATGGTCGAGTTTCATTCTTCTACATATAGCTGTCCTGTTTTCCCAGCACCATTTATTGAAGAGACTGTCTTTTTTCCACTGTATATTTTTTCCTGTTTTGTCAAAGATTATTTGACCATAGAGTTGAGGGTCCATATCTGGGCTCTCTACTCTGTTCCACTGGTCTATGTGTCTAGTTAGGTTGGAGAAAGCCATGGATGACCAAACGGAATTGATTAGGGCAGAACTGAAAGCCACCAGGGATGATGTTCACAAAGCTCTCAATGAGTTCCAATCTAATCTAAATTCTCTAAAAGCTAGGGTAACTGAGACAGAAGATAGAATTAGTGATCTGGAGGACAAACAGATAGAGAGAAAGGATCAGGAGGAAGCCTGGAACAAACAACTTATAAGCCACGAAAACAGAATCAGGGAAATAAATGATGCCATGAAACGTTCCAACATCAGAATTATTGGAATCCCTGAAGGGGAGGAGAAAGAAAGAAGTCTAGAAGATATAGTGGAACAGATTCTACATGAAAATTTTCCCAATCTCGCGAATGGAACCAGTGTTCATGTACTAGAGGCAGAATGGTCTCCCCCCCAAGATTATAGATTCTAAAAAAAATCAAGGCACCTGATAGTAAAATTGAAAAATCATAATTGTAGATACAATCTCTTGAAAGCAGCTAGGACAAAGAGGCTCCTTACCTACAAAGGAAAGCCCATCAGAATAACATCAGACCTGTCCACAGAGACATGGTAAGCCAGAAAGGGCTGGCAAGATATATTCAGGGTACTAAATGAGAAGAACATGCAGCCAAGAATACTTTATCCAGCAAGACTGACATTCAAAATGGATGGAGAGATAAAGAGTTTCCAAGACCAGCAAGGCTTAAAAGACTATGCAACCACCTAACCGACACTGCAAGAAATTTTAGGGGGGGGTCCTATAAAAGAGAAAAAATCCTAAAAATATCATTGAACAGAAATATAGAGACAGTCTACAGAAAGAAAGACTTCAAAGGTAACATGATGTCTATAAAAACGTATCTATCAATAATCACTCTCAATGTGAATGGCCTAAATGCGCCCATAAAACGACACAGGGTTGCAGATTGGATAAAACGACAGGACCCATCCATACGTTGTCTACAAGAGACCCATTTTGAACCTAAAGATACACCCAGAATGAAAGTGAAGGGATGGAGAAGCATCTTTCATGCCAATGGGCCTCAAAAGAAGGCCAGGGTAGCAATTCGCATATCAGATAAATTAGATTTTAAACTAAAGACTGTAGTCAGAGATACAGAAGGACACTACATAATTCTTAAAGGGACTATCCACCAAGATGATCTAACAATTGTAAATATCTATGCCCCCAATATGGGAGTGGCCAATTACATAAGAAAACTATCAATCAAAATAAAGAGTCATATTGATATGAATACATTAATAGTAGGAGATCTTAACATGCATCTCTCAGTAATAGACAGATCATCCAAACAGAAAATCAATAAAGAAACAAAAGCATTGAATGACACATTGGACCAGATGGACCTCATAGACATATACAGAACATTCCACCCTAAAACAACAGAATACTCATTCTTCTCAAGTGCACATGGAACCTTCTCCAGAATAGACCACATATTGGGTCACAAAGCAGGACTCAACTGATACCAAAAGACTGACATTATTCCCTGCATATTCTCAGATCACAATGCTTTGAAACTGGAGCTCAATCACAAGGAAAAGTTCAGAAGGAACTCAAACACCTGGAGGCTAAAGACCACCTTGCTTAAGAATGTTTGGATCAACCAGGAGATCAAAGAAGAACTTAAACAATTCATGGAAACTATCCATTCACCTCTTGAAGGGCATCTTGGCTCTTTCCATAGTTTAGCGATTGTGGCCATTGCAATTGCACTACTGGGTATCTACCCCAAAGATACAGATGTACATGTGGTGCTTCTTTTCACTGCATCTGTATCTTTGGGGTAAATACCCAGTAGTGCAATTGCAGGGTCATAGGGTAGCTCTATTTTTAATTTCTTAAGGAATTTCCACACTGTTTTTCAAAGTGGCTGCACCAACTTGCGTTCCCAGCAAGTGTTAAGAGGGTTCTCCTTTCTCCATATCCTCTCCAACACATGTTTACTGTCTTGTTGATTTTGGCCATTCTAACTTGTGTAAGGTGTTAATTTCAATGTGGTTTTGATTTTAATTTCCCTGATGGCTAATGATGATGAACATTTTTTCATGTGTCTGTTAGCCATTTGTATGTCTTCTTTGGAGAAGTGTCTGTTCATGTCTTCTGCCCATTTTTTGACCTGATTATCTGTTTTGTGTGTGTTGAGTTTGAGAAGTTCTTTATAGATCTTGGATATCAGCCCTTAGTCTGTAGTGTCATTTGTGAGTATCTTCTCCCATTCTGTGGGTTGCCTCTTTGTTTTGTTGACTGTTTGTTTTGCTGTGCAGAAACTTTTGATCTTGATGAAGTCCCAAAAGTTCATTTTCACTTTTGTTTCCTTTGCCTTTGGAGACATGTCTTGAAAGAAGCTGCTGTGGCCGATGTCGAAGAGGTTACTGCTTATGTTCTCCTCTAGGATTTTGATAGATTCCTGACTCAGGTTGAAGTCTTTTATCTATTTTGAGTTTATCTTTGTGTATGGTGTAAGAGAATGTTCAAATTTCATTGTTCTATACATAGCAGTCCAATTTTCCCAGGACCATTTATTGAAGAAACTGTCTTCTTCCCACTGGATATTTTTTCCTGCTTTGTCAAAGATTAGTTTACCATAAGTTGCAGTCCACATGTGGGCTCTCTTTTCCGTTCCAGTGGTCTATGTGTCTATTTTTGTGCCAATACCATGCTGTCTTGGTGATCACAACTTTATAGTAAAGCTTGGAATCAGGCAAAGTGATTCCCCCAGTTTTGTTTTTCTTTTTCAACATTTCCTTATCAGTTTGGGGTCTTTTCTGGTTCCACAGAGCAGAGGGAAAAGCTCTGCTCTTAGAATTGTTTGTTTCAGCACTTTGAAAAAGGCTGATGGAATTTTGAGTGGGATGTCATTGAAAGTATAGATTGCTCTGGGCAGTATAGATAGACATTTTAACAATGTTTATTCTTCCAATCCATGAACATAGAATGCTTTTCCATCTTTTTGTGTCTTCTACAATTTCTTTCATGAGTGTTCTGTAGTTTCTTGAGTACAGGTCCTTTACCTCTTTGGTTAGGTTTATTCCCAGGTATTTTATCGTTCTTGGTGCTATAGTAAATGGGATCTATTCTCTAATTTCCCTTTCTATATTTCCATTGTTAGTGTATAAGAAAGCAACTGACTTCTGTGCATTGATTTTGTGTCCTGCCACATTACTGAATTGCTGTATGAGTTCTAGTAGTTTGGGGGTGGAGTCTTTTGGGTTTTCCATATAAAGTATCATGTCATCTGCCAAGAGAGAGAGTTTGATTTCTTCTTTGCCAGTTTGAATACCTTTTATTCTTTTTATTGTCTTATTGCTGTTGCTAGGACTTCTAGTACTATGTTGAACAACAGTGGCGAGAGTGGGCATCCTTGTTGTGTTCCTGATCTCAAAGAGAAGGCTGTCAGTTTTTCCCCATTGAGAATGATATTCGCTGTGGGTTTTTCATAGATGGGTTTTATGAAGTTGAGGACTGTTCCCTCTATCCCTATACTTTGAAGAGTTTTAATAAGGAACAGATGCCATATTTTTGTCAAATGCTGTTTCTGCATCAATTGAGAGGAAAATGTGGTTCTTCTTCTTCTCTTATTGGTTTGTTCTATCACATTGATTGATTTGCAAATATTGAACCACACTTGCATCCCAGGGATAAGTCCCACCTGGTCATGGTGGATAATCTTTTTAATGTACTGTTGGATCCTATTAGCTAGGATCTTGTTGAGAATCTTGGCATCCATATTCATCAAGGATATTGGTCTGAAATTCTCCTTTTTGATGGGGTCTTTGCCTGGTTTGGGGATCAGGGTAATGTTGGCTTCCTAGAAAGAGTCTGGAAGTTTTCCTTCTGTTTCTATTTTTTGAAACAGTTTCCAGAAAATAGGTATTATTTCTTCTTTGAATGTTTGGTAGAATTCCCAGGGGATCCATCAGGTTCTGGACTCTTGGTTTTGAGGAGGTTTTTGATCACTACTTCAGTCTCGTTACTAGATACTGGTCTGTTCAGTTGTCAATTTCTTCCTGATTCGGTCTTGGAAGTTTATAGGTTTCCAGGAATGCATCCATTTCTTCTAAGTTGCTTAACTTATTGGTATATAACTGTTAATAATTTCTGATGATTGTTTCTATTTCTTTGGTGTTAGTTGTGATCTCTCCTGTTTCATTCATAATTTTATTAATTTGGGTCCTCTCTCTTTTCTTTTGGATTAATTTGGTCAGTGGTTTATTGATCTTACTAATTCTTTCAAAGAAGCAGCTTCTAGTTTTGTTGATGTGTTCTGCTGTATCTCTAGTTTCTAACTCATTGATCTCTGCTCTAATCTTAATTATTTCCCTTCTTGTGCGTGGTGTTGGCTTAATTTGTTGTTGATTTTCCAGTTCTTTAAGGTGTGAAGAGAGTTGGTGTATTCAGGATTTTTCAGGTTTTTTTTGAGTGAGGCTCGGATGGCTATGTATTTCTCCCTTAGGACTGCCTTTGTCATATTCCATATGTTTTGGACCAATATGTCTTCATTCTCATTGGTTTCCATGAATTGTTTAAGTTCTTCTTTGATTTCCTGGTTGATACAAACATTCTTGAGCAGGGTGGTCTTTAGCTTCCAAGTGTTTGTATTCCTTCCAAACTTTTTCTTGTGGTTGAGTTCCAGTTTCAAAGCACTGCTGTCTGAGAATATGCAGGGAATAATCTCAATCTTTTGGTATCAGTTGAGCCCGGCTTTGTGATCCAGGATGTGGTCTATTCTGGAGAAAGTTCCATGTGCACTTGAGAAGAATGAGTATTCTGTTGTTTATATATTCTGTATTTATCTGTGAGGTCCATTTGAAACAATGTGTCATTCAAAGTTCTTGTTTCTTTTTTGATTTTCTGCCTAGATGATCTGTCTATTACGGAGAGTAGCATGTTAAGATCCCCTACAATTAATGTATTCATATCAATATGATTCTTTATTTAGATTAACAGTTGGCTTATGCAGTTGGCTGCTCCCATGTTGGGGGCATAAATATTTACAATTGTTAGATTGTCTTGGTGGATGGACACTTTAAGAATGATGTAGTGTCCTTCTGTATCCCTGACTACAGTCTTTAGTTTAAAATCTAATTTATCTGATATGAGAATTGCTACCCCAGCTTTCTTTTGAGGCCTGTTGGCATGAAAGATGGTTCTCCATCCTTTCACTTTCAGTCTGGGTGTATCTTAGGTTCCAAATGTCTCTTGTGGACAGCATATGGACAGGTCCTGTCATTTTATCTAGTCTGCAACCCTGTGCCATTTTATGGGAGCATTTAGGCTGTTCATGTTGAGAGTAGTTATTGAAAGATAAGTTTTTATTGACATCATGTTGTTTGTGAAGTCCTTGTTTCTATAGATTGTCTCTGTAAATTTCTATTCTATGTCACTCTTGGGTTCTTTCTTCTTTTATAGAACCTCCCTTAATATGTCTTGTAGTGACAGCTTGGTGGTCACATACTCTTTTAAACCTTGCCAGTGTTGGAAGCTTTTTATCTCTCCATCCATTCTGAATATCAGGTTTTCTGGATAAAGTATTCTTGGCTGCATATTCTTCTCATTTAGTGCCCTGAATATGTCTTGCCAGCCCTTTATGGCTTGCCAGGTTTCTGTGGACAAGTCTGACGTTATTCTGATGGTCCTTCCTCTGTACATAAGGAATCTCTTCCCCCTAACTTCCCTTTAGACCTCCTGTCTGAAATTGCAAACCATGAATTTCACAATTAAGTGTCTGGAGGTCTTTCTAGACTCATTGATCTTGGGGTGTATCCTTTCTGCCTCTAGGACATGAACACCTGTTCCATTCCCTAGATTAGGGAAATTTTCATTGAGAATTTATTCAATTGTATCTTCTAGTCTTCTCTCTTTCTCCACCCCCTCAGGGATCCCAATAATTCTGATGTTGTAACGTTTCATGGCTTCATTTATTTCCCTAATTCTGTTTTCATGGCTTCTAAGCTGTTTGTTCCAGGCCTCCTCCTGATCCTTCTTTTCTATCAGTTTGTCTTCTAGATCACTAATTTGATCTTCTGCCTCAGTTACCCTAGCTTTTAGAATATTTAGAGTAGATTGGATCTCATGGATAACATTTTTTAATACTGCTAAATCAGCCCTCACTTCCGCCCTTGGAGTCCCTTAGAAGGACTTTCTTTCTGAGTTCCTGCAGTTACACATTTCCCTACTTTTATTTTGGAGCTCAGCAATCACTTCTCTGTCACATAAGAAATGTAATTTCTCCATCCTTAGCCCTTATTTTCTAAGCAACAGAAACACTAGGGTTTTAATTCTGTGTAATGGCTGAATGGTCAAGGTTAGTTGCTTATACCATCTTAATCTTTATTTTCTATATTTGAAAAAAATGGAGATAGTGATATTTTTCCAGAAGATTGTTGTAAATATAATAAATTGATAAATGATGTTTCTTAAACAGTTAAGGTGTATGTGGCATGTAACAGGCCCAGAATACCTAGTAGACATGTTATCACCCCTCTGTTGGTGACAGGGGTGCATGCACAGCCCAAGGAGGTGGAGTGGCAAGCAGAACTCAGCAAATGCAGTTCCTTTACATCCATTCCCTCAATTTGTGTTATTTACATTAATTTTGTCCACTTGGCCAGACTGTATATCTGTTCTCCTTCCAGTTCCATCTTCTTCTGGGCCTTCTTCTCAGAAGTCATCACTATGGAGGGGCTATAGGAACTATAAGCAGAAGGGCCCTCACTCCTAGCAGTGGATAAAGAAAATTGTCTTTAACATGCAGGTCTATATGATTAGCATTTCATGTTTTAAGATAAGCATTTAAGGGCCTGCATAATATTCCATTTAGTAGACACACCATATTATGTCATAATTATTTAACTGGATCCTCAATTAGGTTGTTTTCAGTATCTTGCTATTATAAAAAAAAGACTTCATTGAACATTAATATGCAAAAATTCTTTCCTACAGATTATATCACTAAAAGGGTATATAAGGGCACCTGGGTGGTTCAGTGGGTTAAAACCCCTGCCTTTGGCTCAGGTCATGATCTCAGCGTCCTGGGATCGAGCCCTGCATTGGGCTCTCTGCTCAGTGGGGAGCCTGCTTCCCTCTCTCTCTGCCTGCCTCTCTGCCTACTTGTGATCTTTCTGTCAAATAAATAAATAAAATCTTTTTTTTAAAAAAAGGATATATATATACACATATATTTATATGTATATATATAAGATATATGGTATTATTACATATTGTGTGTGGTGTGTGTATGTGTGTGTGTGTGTGTGTATGTGTATAATATTACAATGTTCTCAAATATAGCCAGCAGGAAAGGCAGCCTACAAGAAACAATTCTGAAGTCATTCCAAGCCCTATCTGAGGAAAGTTGGGCAATTTTCTTCATAGTCAACCCACAGCAATCTTTTAGGATCCCATTCCCTCCTTCCTCAACAGTCCTCCCATTATTTTTATATATCACTTCCAAAAATAATCCAGAATATCCAGAACATAAAGGTACCTCAGGATCTTAGCAAATCTGCTTATTAGGTTGGATTCTGCAAGAAGCCCTATGGAACAAAGATTCAGGTAGCAGTTTTTCTGGGGGTAGAGGACTGGGAAGGTGAGATAAGGAAGAGCAGGAAGTCACTAAAGGATGCTTATTAAGTCAGTTACCACTATGGGTAACTGACACTGAGTACCGTGGAAGAATCACTTGGAGCCAGTGTAGACATCTGCCTCAGAGATGACCCTAGTGGCAGGAACCTGAGGTATTTATTTGCCAAATCCTGTTAGTCACTGATTGACAGCCCCTGTTGGAAGGCATTACTACCCTGTGGCACAGGTGGACAATATGGATTTGTGGCCAGGGAAAGCCCTCAAGCTTTGCAGGAATGCAAGTATTAGTAGTTAGAAGTCTGCTGGTATGCACTGAGGTTGTAGGGGTGAGGGCAAATGGAAGAGATGCCAACAGAATCTGTTAGAATCTGCCCTTAGGGAACACACAGCTGACTTCCTGGAATGTGGTTGTTATTTTAAGCTGTGACAAGCCAGTCCTTAAAGGAAGACATTCATGATCTAAAGTCTATGCTTTCAATGGATGAATGGATAAAGAAGAAGTGGTGTATATATACACAATGGAATACTATGCAACCATCAAACCCCCTAAAATCTTGCCATTTGCAATAACGTGGGTGGAACTAGAGGCTATTAGGTTAAGCAAAATAAGTCAATCAGACAAAGACAATTATCATATGATCTCTCTGATGTGAGGAATTTGAGAGGCAGGGCGGGGGTCATGAGGGAAGGGAGGGAAAAATGAAACAAAATGGGACCAGGGAGGGAGACAAACCATAAGAGACTCTTGATCTCAGGAAACAAACTGAGGGTTGCTGGGAGGGATGGAGTGGCTGGGTAATGGACACTGGGGAGGTTGTGTGCTATGGTGAATGCTGTGAATTGTGTAAGACTGATGATTCACAGACCTGTACCCCTGGGGCAAGTAATACATTATATGTTAATTTTTTTTTAAGATTTTATTTATTTATTTGACAGAGAGAGATCACAAGTAGATAGAGAGGCAGGCAGAGAGAGAGAGAGAGAGAGGGAAGCAGGCTCCCTGCTTAGCAGAGAGCCCGATGCAGGACTTGATCCCAGGACCCCGAGATCATGACCTGAGCCGAAGGCAGCGGCTCAACCCACTGAGCCACCCAGGTGCCCCCATTATATGTTAATTTAAAAAATAATCACTAATAAATAAATATAGTCTATGCTCTCCACCCTATTATATACCTATTGAATATTAGCTAAGCTATAAAAACAGACCCTAACACAATAGGAGAAAGCAGACGCAGCTTCACATCTAAGACTGTGAAAATTATTAATTTAGAATCATTTATAGAGAGCTTTTTAGTCTGCCAGACTCAATGATAAGCACTGGAATACAAAGGTGAATTAAACACAATCCCTGCATGTTAGAAGCTTACTGTACAGTCAGGTGGAAGAGACAGAACCCTCAGATGAGAAGATGGGATCTGAGGGCAGACTTGTGGCCTGCTATCCAAGTACATGACCTGGGAAGAAGCAATACCTCAGAGAAGAGATACCTACTTGGTACATCTGGGCCGACAGAGAGCCTCAGAGAGCCTCATAGAGTCCCCCAGCTAGCTGCAGCATGGCCCAGAAGTGGAGACTGGACCCAGGCAATCCCCAGACGTGCTGCCCAATGAGACTCATTTCCTCAAAGGGGCACAAAAGCAGCAGAGAGAACCATTAGGCACAAAGGGTGTTTATCATAAAATTGAGGAATGTTGGGCATGACCTGTGGACAGAATAGTTGGCTTAGTGACCCCAGAGCTAGTGGACAACTAAAAACCAGATGCCTCCCCCTGCCCCCTGCTCCCCGAAGTCCTCCCAGGGCTGGGATGAAGCCAGAGAAGTCAGGAGGGAGGCAACCTGGACTGATAAAAGTTCTACCTCTGGCAGAATGAAGTCTTGTCAAATAAATTCTCTTGAGTTATAGATAAATGAAGCAGGGACATCTGTATACCCCAGTTTGTGAATTGAAAGCTCTACCCATTGCCCAGTGATTCCCGCAATATCATGTTATTCTTATCAATGAATCTCCCAAAGTGAAGTAAAGAGTACAGTTTTTATAGTCAGACACTTTGATTTGAGTCCTAACTCTCCAGATTCTAGTCCCTATTTGATGTGTGCAAAGGGGCAAATTAACAGTATTTAGACCCTTTTGAGCATCAGGCTCCTTACCTGTAAAGTGGTAGTTAATGGGAGGATTAGAAGGCAAGACAGAAGATCATTTCTGGGGGATTCTGCACAGAGGAGGCTTCCAGCAGGGTGGGGTGTGATGCTGTGATTGGCTGCCGGTACCACATGGTGATGTCCGCCCAGGCTGGGTGACATTGTGAGGACCTCATAGACTTCACGGAGATATTCCAGAAGCTCAGGCCGAGAGGGGAGCTTGGCAAGGAGAGGTTCTGTTAGAGTTGAGGGACAGCACTGAGAAAATTTCTGAGAGGAGCTGTCACAATTTTTGTTCTGCAGATGCAACTGTATCAACTCCCAAGGGTAGGAGAATTTGCCACAAATGAGTAAGCGTTTCCAGGGAATAAAAATTTTACATATATGTGTATATTTGTTTATATGTATATGTGTGTCCGTGTGTATCATACCAGTTTCAAGGTAATGAGTAGCATTGTGAATTCTGATTTTCATTATGAGAAATACTAAATAGAATGTATCATTTTTGTAGACATGCTTACATGTGTAAAGATTTAGAGTTTTAACAAGATACACTTTTTTCGCTTTTTCAGATACATCCAGATGTTTTTAATCTATGCAGAGTAATGATGGATGCGTGCTGCATCCTTCAATTGATTTACAAGATATATTTATATGAAATAAAGGAGTTTAAAAAACACAATTCTTTGAAAAAATTTTACCACTTCTTATGGCCTGAAAAATTACTTTTCTACTATTTTGCTCTTTGGAGTTCAGATACTCAAGCTTCAGAAATATTGTTAATACCAGACAAATCAAGTTCAGAAGTTTGGGAAACAATCACCTTCTGCAATATATGTAAAAATATTATACACAGCGTCTGGCATACAACTAATGTTTACCAAAAGTTTTTCCCACCCTCTCCCCTCACTGGCAGGGACAATATGAGAAAGAGCCCTACTTTTTCATCATTACTGCATATTGGCTTTCCCATTCCTAGTCTGCCTCAAAACACAAAATAACTTCAGATATTTCTGCTTCAACTGCACCAGGTTCTGGAAATGCAGAGAAGACTTGATCCCTGTCCTAAGAAGCTGATAGTCTAGAGAGGGAGAAGGGCATGCAACCCTTGGACAGACTGTCAGCCTGACACTCACTAGTCTAGATTTAATTCCACAGTTTCCTGTTACATTATACAATAATCTTCTTACCTGGCTCCTGTTGGTTTTCCTCTTCCTCAGGCCACAGGGTCTGATGAATGGGATCAGCTCTTGTAAATTAAGCCTGCCTCACACAAGTCCTTCAAAATCTAAACTGCAAAAGAGTAATAGCTCTATGGTTAGGCTTGATAGATCCCTTGAAATGGTTTTCCAAATAAAGGAGAATCTGCTCCTGAATTGAAGTGGGAATACTTTTTTAAAACTAATGACTGGCTTAGTCCATAGAACATGCAATTCTTTTTTTTTTTTTTTTTTAGATTTTATTTATTTTTATTTATTTGACAGACAGAGATCACAAGTAGGCAGAGAGGCAGGCAGAGAGAGAGGAAGAAGCAGGCTCCCCACCGAGCAGAAAGCCTGATTCGGAGCTTGATCTCAGGACCTTGGGATCATGACCTGAGCCAAAGACAGAGGCTTTAACCCACTGAGCCACCCAGGCACCCCAGAACATGCAATTCTTGATCTTGGGTTATGAGTTTGAGGCCCACGTTGGGTGTAGAGATTATTTTTTAAAAAATTAAATCTTAAAAAAGAAATAAAATAAGATGAAAACAGAGAGGGAGGCAAACCATAAAACACTCTTCACTCTAGGAAACAAACTGAAGGTTGCTGGGGGGGTGGTGGTAGAGGGATGGGGTAACTTGGTGATGGGCATTAAGGAGGCCACATGATGTAATGACCACAGGGTGTTATATGCAACTGATGAATCACTAAATTCTACCCTTGAAACTAATAATACAGTATATGTTAACTAAATTGAATTTAAATAAGAAAAAAAATTAAATGCAACAACTCTAAAAAAAAGAAAGAAAAGAGAAAGAAAAAACACACTGACTTTATATGTGGCAAAGATAGCTGCCAACACAAAATTTAGACTTCAGGGAACAAATTCTCCTACCTATATTCATTTTTGCCCATCAAATTTTTCGTTTAAATAAACCCATCTGGGGTGCCTGCCTTAGGCCAGCCACTGTATAAGCACTGGGCTCAGATGAGTTAAACATAGTGCCTGGCCTCAGAGAGTTCATGGCCGGATGGAGAAGAAAAGCAAGGTAGCAGACATCAGAGGAGAGGGCAGTGAGGACAACAGCAGAAAACATTGACTGAGGATTGTCTCTATCTGGTAAGACACTCTCACTCAGAGTGCGTCGCAGCCAAGTTTATCCCCACAACTCCAAGGGCGGTGATCTGGGCACAGAGAATAAGAAGAGATTTCTCCTGATTGCACTTTGGCTCCCCAGTGAGGTGGAAGTGGTGCATTTTAATATTTGCATTCTTTCTGCTAATGCTATAAGACCATGGAGAAACTGGTCTCCATTCGACAGTCTCCTGGACTCTTTTTTTTTAATGTCCCTGAAGACATCTCAAGAAATGGCAATAATCACAACGGCATTATCACATCTCCTCACTACAGAGTCTGGTTTTAGAACTGGTTTTGCCCACATTGAATGGAAGCTTATTCCCTTGTGTTTTCAGTCGTGGTCCATTGGCATCCCCCTAACAATTGATGCTCATCCCCATGTCTTTGCTTATCACCATCCCTAAACAGGACTAGATCAAGTAGAAAGTCTTCATCTCTTTCTAGTTCTCCCCTTCAAAGGTGTGCTCATGGAGCCTGTTTATTCTCATGTCAGGGATGGTAAGCTGAGGTGCTAAGGAGACTTTCTCAACAGATTCCAACTCGGAGAACTAATTAAGGAGGCACACCTTCTCTTGTGGGCTCCACCACTGCCCTGTCTAAAATAGGAAGCTGACCTGTAGGGTGCTGGGGATGGGAGTGGAGTTGGAAGAAAAGACCCAAGTGGGAACCTACAACCTGTGACAGAAGGGGAAGGTGGGGGAGACCAGCAGCTGGAGGTGGGCCTTTGGGCCAAAAGTAGAAACTAAAAGGATATCTCATCAATCGGACAGAACTCAGCATACAACGCACTGCATAAAAGGCAAGATTAAAAGTGCTTTTGAAAAAAACATAGAAAGTTCTTTAACATTTTTAAATAAATAGAAATCAAGCTTAAACTATTTTATGCTTTGAAACTGACAGCCGTTTATTTTAAAGTTTTTGGTAAGGATGAAAATTCATTTACAGATTACATAACCATATACTGAGTTGTTGAAAGCATCACCTCAAGTCCTAGGGAGGAGTTGTTTAGGAATATAAGCAAGGAGTGTGAGCTTCTCAGAGAATTTTTTTGTTTTATTGTTTTTTTTTTTCTAATTGAAAAAGGTTTTTATACTACTGTGTGATTATAGTGTCACCACGGTGCTACTTTTTCGGGTTTCACTCTGTGGAAGGAAGAGAGGCACCCCTCCAAGGAGGAGAGAAATCATGCTGTATTTTTCTCTCTCTGCTCACAGCTCTTCCTCAGTTTAATGAATGGCAGTAAGACTAAAATGACAGAGAGCAACTGTAGATTTCTTTAAGTACAACTATATTACTCCATGGCAGAGTTAAGCTTCATATAAGCTCAGACACTTCAATGGAAAATCAAGAAAGGGGGAGAAAAAGGTTGGAGATTTTGTCTATAGAAAGATACAGAAAATTTTAGGAAATATATCAGTGACGCTTAGTTCAATAAAATGCTAAAAATATACATAGGTGTTTATTTCTTTAAATTTTGCTCTATGCAAGCACTTATAGTGTTCTTTGATGTTCATATATATATGTGTGTGTGTATATATATATAAAAGATTTAATTTTTACTTATTTATTTATTTAGAGAGAGCTCATGAGTCAGGGGAGGGGCAGGGGGAGAGGGAGAGAGAGAATCTCAGGCAGACTCTGCACTGATCCCAGAGCCCAATGCAGGGCTTGATCCCACAATCCTGAGATCATGACCTGAGCCAAAATCAGAAGTCGAACACTTAATGAACTGAGATACCCAGGCACTCCACTATGTATTTTTTAATAATATATCTTACAAGATGATGGCTGGATAAAAAGCAGAACTTCTTTCTCACTTCACTTGCCTGCTATGTACTTTCTGACCAAAACTAAGACACCTCAAGTCAGGATATCTAAATTGCAGGAACACTCTATATGGGATTTGAGATTAGCAGACTCTTAAGCAATAAATTTGCAACCTAAATATAAAGTGATCAAAGATATACAGTAAATGCTTATCTTAATAATGTCAGACCAGTGTGATCAGAACATCTCAGGAACTGAACTTAAAGCAGGGAAACCATTCCCGTTGAGCTCTGAAGGCAGTCAGCATGACTGAGTCGACATGAACTAAGATCTCTGCAAAAGTAATTGTGGAAGTCATATATGGCTTCTATGGGGATTAATTGTCAGAGTTGGAATCAAAGCCAAAGCAGCCTCTGAAAAAAATTTAATACCCCAATATGGAGAATGTATTTTTTGTTATCGCTGTTCTGAGATGTGAGTGCATAATTCAAAACCATAGGCAGAGTTCATTCTTTGGAATACCATATCTTAAAAGAGGCTAGATTATGAGAAAACCATATCCTCTTCTCTCATGCTCTCATGGACACTTGCTTTAGAAATCCAGCCACCATGTCACGAGGAAGCCCAAGCCATTCCAGGCAGAGACCACACTGGTACCACAGCTAGGTACTATGGCCATTGAGCCCAGTTGAGGCTGTTATGAACAGCAGCAACTGACACACTATTTGGGTGAAGAAACCTCAGATTGTTGTAGATGTTGTTGTCATTGCTAGAATCAGATGATTCTAGCCCCAAATCATTTAGTCTTCCAACTGAGAAGCTCCAGAGATGTGGGGCAGAAAAGAAGCTGTCCTTGCCACACACTATCTGAATTAATTGACTCACAGAATCTACAGGTATTATAAAATGGTTGTTCTATCCCATTCAGGGTGGGTTTTTTTGTTTGTTTGTTTCTGAGGGTCAGGAAGGTAATTATGCAACAATCATAAGTGTAACAGTATCTTTAAGTCCCTCAGGCCAGAGACCCTCTGTTATGGTATCCAGAGAATAAATCTCAAGTCTTCATCCAGGATGGAGGAGAGGCAAATGCCAGTCATTTAAATTTGGGGAGAGGATCTCAAGACCTAACTGCTTTTTAAATGAACTGGTCTATAATCACCCACCCTCCTACTGCTAGACATCATGATGCCATTGAATGCTGAGGTCACTGAGATATTTGCTGAAGTTTTTTCTTACCTTTCCTTCAGTCAGCTTAGAATTCAGCCTTTTCTGGTCTGCTAATGTCAGTCACTCACTCTTCTGGTGTCCTAGTTTTCACAATGTAGTTGCCATGGTCTTCTCCTCCATTTCTTTTCCTTGTGAGTTTATGCTTTAAAATCACCTTATTTATATTTAGTGGGATTTTCAGAGGAAATGGAATTAAATACAATTTTCAATTTAGCATCTCTAATTGGAACATTAACTAGACTTTTTCTATCTTTTCTGGGTATATTGCCTCTTTTTTCTTATTTATTTGAGTAAAATAAATTACTCAAGAGTACTGGATACAAATGTCTTGTATTTTCTTGGGAAAAAGCCATGACAACAACAACTACAACAAAAACCTTCCTCTCTCTCTTTTCAAATATTAAAATATTCTCTGAGATTTGTCCAAATGCATGAACCTAAAGGCTTTCCTTTCTCTAATTCCAATCCTCGTCAGCAATCCTTCTTTTGTGTATGGTCCATGTTGTGTATTCATAAGAAGTTATAAAAACACAAGCTCATTCTCAAAGAAGGCAACATAAGATAGAAAACCATGTAGAGAAAACACAAAGGCTGTCAAAGAGCATGTCAGGATTGTTAATAAGTACATCGGATGAAATATTACAGAATGAATGGCCAAGGGTTGAGTATGCCAGTGGGTTGTTTGGGCCATGAAATTAAGAGAGTCTGAGATTTTTGGTATGGTCATAACTGTTACCACTTATGTGGACCACCAACATATCCCTTCCTGCCCCTGCAGATAGTCTTGCAAGATCGTGTTCCTACTATTGCACTCTCTGGAAACAGGAGAATGTCCTCCTATTCTCTCTGCTTTAGCAAAAATGAAAACTCTTTCCTGCAGAATGCTTTTCTCTAACCTTAGTTTGGAGTCACAGTTTCTCCATTCACAGCTAGAGGTCTTCCTCAGTATCTCAGTGGAATGGTTGCAAAGGGCTACCTGAAGAAGCCATTCTCCACAAGTAGAGATAACTAGTGCTTCTGCTCCCCTAATTCTTGGTCGGCTGGTGTTGAACAGTCATTTTTCTAGACTGTTCCACATACTGACCCATTTCAACCTCTAATTCTTCTGTACTTAGAAATCTCTCTCTTTTTTTCTCAAATCAAAGAAAAAATACAGTTTTTCAAAGAGGTAGGGCATAGATTGATGTGATTTTTCACATGCTCCCACTAGTCAATGAACATTCAAACATTCTATGGTCATGTGAAAACCACACCTGTTAATTTACAAGTATTTACCTTCATAGATGTGATATAGGTAGTCCTTAGAAGAATTATATGTGCTCAAGGATTGTTTTTTAAAGTAAGCTTTGAATTTCTTTGTGCAACCTTAAGCTAGTGTCACTTACTTTAAAAATAGCACATAAAAGTATTTTTGAAAATTATATGCATCTGTGATCATGTATTTCTACAAAAACTTTCATGTGCTTTAGAATATTTAATCAAATCTAAGTGATTCAAGGACTATAAAAATAGTTGAAAAAAGAAAGAAGAAATGCTTAAATAAGAGGCAAATAGACTAAGAGAAAAAGTACAAGACTATGAAGACAAAGCAAACTAAAGAGGGTGGTAAATCAGAAATAAAAAGGAGGGAAATGCCCTAAGCATAATAAAAGGCTAATGTGACAAAAAAAAAAAAAAACCTAATAAAAGAACCTAATATGATAGCTAACAAGGTATATATAACCAAGGTAGAAGAATGTGATACAGAAACTATGTCAGCTTTCTGTAAACTTCAACACTGATCTCACACTATACACATCTTCCATTCCATCTGACCCAAGAGTACTTCCCAGAGGAGACAGGACAGTTCTTTATACACTGCACATTTCTATAGTGAGTATTAACAACTCAAAGGGGCAGATTTTGCTAATAGAATCACTTATATCTCTGTTTTTAGTCAGTTATACATTGATCTCTCAATAATTCTGCTCTAGAACCCATTAAGTGTAGTCTTGTTTACTACAAACTGCAAATTTACATTAAAACTAAGATTGTACATTAAAAAGAAATGGTGTTGGGGTGCCTGGGTGGTTCACTGGGTTAAGGCCTCTGCTTTCGGCTCAGGTCATGATCTCAGGGTCCTGGAATCGAGCCCCGCATCGGGCTCTCTGCTCAATGGGGAGCCTGCTTCCCCCCCCTCTTTCTCTCTGCCTGTCTCTGCCTACTTGTGATCTCTGTCTGTCAAATAAATAAATAAACTCTTAAAAAAAAAAAAAAAGGTGTCCTATAATTTAACTCAATTCTGACACTAACTACCAGGAGTAAGCTAAGACCCCACAGGTTAAGGACTCAATCCCAGAAGATTACTTTCCACTTTAGATGCCTTTGCAAGGCCCAAGTTGTCATCTGTATTTCTGAGTGACCAGTTGTAAATCAGGGATTCCCATGACCCCACCCCTCAGCTTCAATAATTTGCTACAATGGCTCACAGAACCCAGGAAAATGGTTTACTTACTATTACCAAGTTATTACAAGGGATATTTCAAAGAATGCAAGTGAAGAGCCCAGTGAAGGTATACACAGGTCAAGGTCCAGAAGAGTCCTGAGTACAGGAGCTTCTGTCCCTGTGGAACTTGAGGTCCACCATCTCCTGGGGCATGTGGAGGCCTTCTTGTTCAGCTTTCCAAACCTGATTGCTTAGGGTTTTTATGGGGACTTCTTTACACAGGCATGATTGATTAAATCACTGGTCATTCATTAGTGATTAATCTCCAGCTCTTCTCCCCACTCCAGAGGTTGGAGTGTGGGGATGAAAGCTCCAACTTTCTAATCAAATGGTTGATTTCTCTGGTAACCAATCTCCCCATCATTAGGGGATTCCCAACAGTAACTGCTTTAACATAAACTTAGGTGTGATTGAAAGGAGCTTGTTAGCTTGAAAGACATTCCTCTCAAACCTCAGAGATCTGAAGCTTATTCAGAACAGGGACAAAATCAAATCTATATCAAAAGATTTTCCTATTGCTCTTATTGATGTGGGAAACAAAGGCAAAAGAAAGTTAAATTTCCCTACTACTTACAGTCCATTCACAAGTCCTTAAAACAGGCAGAGTGACATTCCCTTAGGAACTCAGCTGCCTCAATGTTAATACTTTCTGAAGGGCAAAACACAATCTTAACCCAACCTCTAGGATTCTATAAGTCTACTTTAACATGTAAAAATTCCTTTGGAAGCTTCCTTTATCTCTACCCCCCTCCCAAGATATGAGTTGGCAATCATCTCCCAAGCATATGGCCTGCCAATATACATCTGAAGGGTCTCGTGACTAAGGTGTTATTAGACAGTAATAAATGACATTTTCCTAACAATAGCTAGCCCCATCAGGGTCCTGGAAATCTTGCTTCCAAATTCCTTAGAGACTTAACACTATCCCTAACCTCCTCCCAACTTGAAAGTACATAATGGGTCACTCCTCATGACCCAATACAGCTCTTTCTGCCCATGGTTCCTGTCCCTGTGCTTTAATTAAACCATCTTTTTGAACCAAAGATGTCTCCAGGATTCTTTCTTAGCTGTCAGCTTGGAACCCTAACATCTTTCCTATATCATTATCACTTGGGAAATTGCAAGAGCTTTAGGAACTCTGGCCAGAAGCAGGGAATGAACACACACACACACACACACACACACACACACACACACACACATACACACACATACACACACGTATGTGTGTATATATATAGATAGATAGAGAGATCTATATGTACATATATAGATCTCTCTATCTATCTATATATATAGATAGAGAGAGAGAGAGATTTTATCTATTTGAGAAAGTGAGAGAGAGAGAGAGCACAAGTGGGGGAAGGGTCAGAGGGAGAGGGAGAAGTAGACTTTCTGCTGAGCAAGGAGCACTATATGGGCTCCCAGGACCCTGGGATCATGATCCGAGCTGAAGACAGATGTTTAACCAACAGAGTCACTGAGCCACCCCCAAAATATATTTCTTATATCATAGTATCACACACATTGTGTTTAAACATCAGATATAAATAATTAAAATTTGATAATACTTTGTTAAAACGTTTAATATTCTTTAAGTAAGGTTTGTTACTCCAAAGTAAATATGACAATCCTCAGATAAAATATCACAGTTCTCCCTTATTTCTCTCTTAATTTACGTTTCCTTGTTCAGAGGCAACCACTGCTATTTTATTCACTCTACAGTTCGGTATATATCCTTCCAGTCTCTTTCTGGGCATTTACAAAGTGTCGTGGGACTGTTGAGCACAATGGTCAAGAAAGAATTCTTGAGATGTTTTATTGTTCACTTAGTTTATGACCTGTGGGCAGAAAGTGCCTACTTTTGCATTCAAGGGGGAGAAGAGGTGTGGGAAATGTTAGAGCATAAATATCTTCTTAGAATTTTTATTCATAAAACTACTTTAGCAAGATTTCCCTGGTGCTTATCCCTCAGCTCAATATTTTAACTATTGGTGATATAAACAGGCAGTCATGAGACCCTTTAAGATGTAGCAACCAGCATGTATTTGATCCTTATTAGAATGATGCAGGCTATAGGTAAGCTTTCCAGGATAAAGGGGAGCATATTTCTGCTTCTATCCCTCACCAGTATGAATGTACACATACTGTGGTAGGCAGAATAAGGGCCTGACAAAGATGTCTACATCCTAATCCCTGAAATCTATAAATAGGTTAGGTTACATAGGAAAGGGAAACTGAGGTTGCTAATCATCTGACTTTAAAATATGTTATCCTTTATCTGGATGGACCCATGTAATCATAAATGTCCTTAAATATAGAAGAGGGAGACAGAAGAGCTCTCAGAGTAATGAGATGTGAGAAAGACATGACCTGCCCCTCCTGGCTTTGCAGATGGAAAAGGGCCAGGAGCAAGGTTTGCAAACAGTCTCTGGAAGCTGGAAATGATGAGAAAACAAATTATCTCCTGCAGCCTTCAGAAAGGAACACAACCCTGACAACATCTTCATTTTAGCTCAGGGAGACTTATTTAGGACTTCTGGCTTCTAATACTTATGAGATAATAAATCTGCATTGTTTTAAGCCACTAAATTTTTGCTAATTTTTTACAGTAGCAATAGGAAACTAATATAAGGACATTGGGAATTCCTCAATAAATGGCCCATTCAGTTCCCCCAAGAGAGAAGTTGAGTCAATAAGCCTTACACACACACACTCAATTTCCAATTAGCTCTTTCTTGACTGACAATCAGGAGCAGATAGACAAGACTCTCCAAACAGCTAATGAAAGCCTCAGGATGAAAGGAAAGAGAAAAATACTTTAAAACAACAACAATAACAACAACAACTTGACATCTTCAAATCTGTTAATGTTCTCCTATAGGGCTTCTGAATTTTGTGAATTGATAAGCAAAACCTACCCCCCTTCCCCATCAAGATGCTGAAATTATTTTTCTATATTCTTTTCTAATTCTTATGATGGTTTAGTTTTTAAGTTTTAGCTCTTAGATTCTCTCCTTTCTATCTGTATTGAGCCTGAGCTGATGGTTTCACCCTTCAAGGATTACCAATGCAATTATATTATGGTCTCCCCTCCATGAATAGTTCTAGCCCTCAAGGTTTTTATTTTATTTTTTATTTTTTAAAGATTTTATTTATTTGACAGAGATCACAAGTAGGCAGAGAGGCAGGTAGAGAGAGAGGAAGGGAAGCAGGCTCCCCTTCCTGCAGGGAAGCGGGGCTCGATCCCAGGACCCTGAGATCATGACCTGAGCCAAAGGCAGAGGCTTTAACCCACTGAGCCACCCAGGCGCCCCTAGCCCTCAAGGTTTTTAAAGAACAAATAGGTTGATGATTATGAAAATAAATTGTAAAACTAAATGTTTAAAAATATAAAATACATTACTTAAATATAAAGTTTTAGGATAATGATGATGATAATCAATATTTCCAACATCCCTACTCCTTGTCAGTAATCTGTAACTACTTCTTCCCAATCATGCCATCTCTGAATTCCTGACTTGTCTTTTATTCCCCTCCTTATCTCTCAAGCCCCCTGAATGCCAGTGAGGAATTCTGCATTCCCTGGGAAAACCATCATCCAAAAAGGCGTGGGTGGGTAGCACAAGTGATGTGGGCAACAGGCAGAAGAAAATTATTAAATTTCCTTACCTACTGACAAGCCCTGAAAACGGGCCAAGAGACTCTCCTCTAGGGACTCAACTACCCTCACCTCGAGGCTTTGCTAAGGGCAAAGGACAATCCTAGACTGACTGGCCCCTACCCCCAACCAGGATCCTGTAAGTCTACTTTAACAATTCCTTTGGAAAACCTTATCTCTAAACTTCCAAGATAGTGTCACAAATCATTCCCAAGCATATGGCCCACAGATATATATCTAAAGGGTCTCACGAGAAGGTTTTATTACTGGTAATGAATAACCTTTTCCCCAGACAATAGTTAGCTCCTCAAGGTCCTAGAAACCTTGCTTCCAAAATTCCTTGGAGACTTACATCATCCCTAATTCCCTCCCCAGTTCACAAGTATATAATAGACCACTCCTCACATCCCCTGGGCAGCAGCTCTTCCTGCCCACGGATCCTGTCCCCATGCTTTAATAAACCACCATTTTGCACCAAAGATGTCTCAAGAATTCTTTTTCGGTCATCGACTCCGGATCTCACCTATGTTCTAGAACTTCATCACAAGGACCTTGGAATTTTATTCATGATTCTAGAGTCAGCTTTTGGAACAACTTTGATAACCGCAGTGCGGCCCCACACAGACACAAGCAGATCCTCCTCTTGCTCCATGCTGCTGGGGTTTGTTTACCAGACCAGGATTCCAAACAGAAGCTCCGTTCACTTCATCTCCCTTTCAGAGGGAGGACAAAACACACCCTAGGCCATCGTAGAACTGGATAGCCTTGTTAATCAAAATTTCTTGAGCTTCATCTAACAACAGGGGTGTGTTGAATAAAACTCTGAGTCAAGTGTTGGCTCTGCCTCCTTGAAAGGAAAACAATGAAACAGGAAAGGCATCCAACCGAGATAAAAGCTAAGTTAACAAATGATAGCATTTCCAAAACAAATCTTCAAGCTCCAATGCTCTGGAATGAAATAGAAAGGGAGGGAGTGTCAGAGAAGAGCACAGGCTGAACTGAGCCCTCTGGTCAACAGAAGGCAGGGGTCTGACAGAAGACCTGGCTATAAGATGTGTGTCTTTCTGACAGCTTTCTCTAGAGCCCACCCTGCCCGTATCACTCTGCTCTTTCTGTTTTCCCCACATTTCCTGTCTTCTTCATGAGGTGCATGCTGAGAGGCTATGGTTCTGAGTTTTCAATTATTTTCACTGTTTTGTCTAAGCAAATAATCTATTGAGAGAAACACAGAGATGATTGAGAAGAAATAGCTTCATCATTTTAGCATGGAGAAGGAGCAGTGAGGAATGTGAACCAAATGTGATGATGGAAAGCTGTTTGATGCTGAAGCCAAAATCAAGTTCATGCCTCGAAGGTCACACACGTGCTCCTATATCCTGGTCAAGCCTCCACTACAAATCACTGGTGATAGGGTGCATATGGATCACCTCTGAATCGGAGTTCTCAAGAAACACAGATGGGCCCCTGGGGTATGCTGCAGAGAATCATCTCAGTGCATGATTTCTTGGTACTTTCTCTGTGTCAGGCATTGTGCTAAGTTGGAAGGAGCATAAAGATAAGCAAAACACCACTCTGCTCCATGAGCACAATATCCATGAGCAGAGGAATGGAAAAGCAGGATCATGAGACTCAGTCATTGAAGAATTTCAACAGGGTTTGGCAATTGTATTGCCTTAAAACTCTTTCAGTTTCAAGAATGAACCTGAGCTTACCTGCCAGTGAAGGTGGATTTTATTGGGGCTATTGTATGGAAAACCAAGTATTGAAAAGGGCAGTGGGTACAGTGGGGTCTCAGAGTCAACTGGAATGAGAGACTTGGATGCTGTTATGAAGATTTTACCATCTCAAACACCTGCATCTTTCCCCACCCCCCCTTCTCTGTAGACTACCTCTGCTTCTCTAGTTAAGTATTCAATAACATTCAGCTATTTGCATTCTTCTTGATTCTAACTCTGAAACTACTTGGAAGAATCTCATTGATCCCTCTTGACTTGTGTTCCCACTTCTGACCAATCCATTGAGGCAAGAGAGCAGATTTATACAAGAACACAGAAGCTCTAGCAAAAACCTCACAACTACCCTCTTTACCTGTGTAAATGCCTCCAAGCTTTGCCTCTCACAGTCACCTGGTTTCTCTTGGCTATCTGCTTTTTCTGTTTTTCTCATAGTCATATTCAGAGTCTCCTTCTCTGCCGAGATCTTTCCACAACAATCTGTATGTTTTGAACCAGCTTCTCTGTAAGACATTGTCTCATGGATCTCCCACCTCAGCCCCATGAACATGGGCCAGAGTCTCTTGATGTATATCCACCCCAGACTCCCAGATGCCTGGCGCCCTTATCTAAGACAGTGAGATTACCCATTGAATAACCACGTGGAGCACCGGAAGTCAGTTAGAATATGGGTTTGGAGCCCAAGGAAGCATTAGGATTGAAGGCTTTGATTTGGGGAATTATCTGACTGGAAATGATAGTTGAAGTTGTAGAAATATATGTAATTGCTAAAGAAAAAAATCGTGTGTGAGAAGAGAAACGGACAAAAAGAATCTGTACTTTCCTACACAAGGAATAGGCACAGGATAAGAAACCTTCAGGTAAGACAAAGACAGAAGCTGAAGAGAAGGATAAGGATTTGATGGACTTAGGTGCCCAACTTGTAGACAACAGACAGTTCTTAACTCTCCAATGGTCAGCTCATGGTAGACTTTCTAAGTCCATGATTTCTCCCTATTTTTCTGTTTCCATTCCTTGTTTCATTTCTTAATAGCATTATCCCTTGAGAACTGAGAAAACACATGGATCAATCTTATTTTGCTTCCAAGTACCAGGCATGATAAAAGGATTGACTAGGTAGGGGAATGGCTAAGGTGCGAAGTAAAGATTTTTTATTTTCTCACGTATGGAATTTTGTTCATCCATCCAATAATGTGTTAAAATTTTATATAATTCCATAATTAGTAGGCTTCTAAGCAACAAAGTGACAGACTTCCAAGTTTGGGAGACCAAGCTATGTATGTAAGATTGTTTATTATTCTCTAGAAAGGTCTTCCACTATAAGATACCCATTTTTATTGTCCTATTTTTTTTTAACACACTTTGCATTTAAGCCATAGTGGGAAATGAACAATCTTCTGAGAAAAATATAAGTCTAAGTTTATAATAGCATTCACTGCCTAACTGCTTTGGCCAATTTCCAAGCTTCTGAGTGTATGTCTAAGATGGCCATACCTAGCAGCTGTGAAAGGATATAACCATAAATTAACATGGTTGTTAGAGGTCATCAATGATTTAGATAAGGAGTTCCTCTTCGTTAATGATGTAAAATCTTCCCTAAGGTTTTAACTCAAGTCCTGTGGTCAGATTATGGTTCTTTGCCAAGCAAGGTGCATGTTCCATGACACGTTTTTAAAAAACAACTCATATCATTTTTTTTCTGCCAAAGACATTTATCATCAGCTTCTGAAATAAGCAATAAAGGAAAGATTCCAGTGCCTTTTAAAGATTCCCTTCTTTTTGTACCTTGAACAATGAGCCAACTGAATGATATCAGAAGTATCTTTCCAAAGAAACAACAAAATAAGTGGAAATAGCATTTGAGTAGGGGTAGCACCTCCCTGGAGTATCAATACCAAGACCACACTCAGAGTATCAGTAATACCAGGACCACATTCAGAGTATCAATATTAGCACCACTTTCAGTGGTACACTTCAAATATTTAGTGACAGGGATCATGGTAACTTCTATCATGTCTGCACTGTACTAAACTTTACACACCCTACTCTTGCCTACCTATTCCCATTCCTATGTAAACCACAGCTCCTACAATCTTCTTTATGTTAGACATTCCCCTCCTGATGTACTCAAGGGGACCCTTTTAAATGTGGAATCAAATATGAAAATTGAAGGACAGGAATTTGGGGGCTGAGATAAATTTGAAGAAATGTGTCTGTCTGAAGACCCAGGCCAGAGAGGAATTGAGTAAGAGCTACTACTTTCAAGGATTAGGGGAAGGCAAAAATTGGGTTAAGAAGTAGTAAGAACTGTGGTAAAGGAATTTGAAAGCAAGTTGGGATCACAAGTAAGATATGGGCAGAGAAGAATACAACCAAACGCAAGACCTTCAAATAGATGGGGTTCCCAAAGCACCTCTTTTTCACAATGGCCTGTGACTGTTCTGGGAGTTGGAAGCATGATTTGTTAGATTAGGATAGACAGGATCTATTTAGTTAAAAATGTGGAACAAAATCAAATGAAGCATTTATAAACCGCCTTCCTTGATGGTTTCCAAATGCTAAATAACACATTTGATCCTAAGTGGGGTATCATTAGTGATGTTTATAAATTATTTCTAGCTTTCATTTTCTAAGCATTGCACTTTACTTCACCTTTAAAGTTTGATGTGGTCATGTGATTATCTTCAGCCAATAATCTTCAAGTTGAAGCCTTACAAATCAATGTGCAGCTCACCATATTCTCTTCCCCCTCTTGAAAAGATGGTTTCTAGACAACGCCTCTGCCTGCTTGAGTCTCTGAGGGTTTACAGTGGACTAAGCCCTTTTTCTGACCTGCTTAGGACATGTAGCATGATGAAGAACCAGGATTCCAGAGTAAAGGGAAAAAAAGACACAATTCAAAAATGCATGTTCATTTTAGCAAGTTCTAAACTTGTGTAAAACCACTGACTTAGAGGTTGTCTTTGCTGCAGCAAAACCTATCCTATTTTGATTGATATGTCAAAGCGTGTGTAAACAACTAGCAATATCCTGTTTCAAGAAGGCCAACAGACAAACCTCACTATAACTGTGCAAATTTGGTAAGGTGAGGTTAGTTATATTGATGCTGAAAAGTGATTAAATCTCTGGTATCCACAGCTGTTGGCTTCCAAGTGAAGACTCTCTTTCCAGATCTTAAAATATTGCAAGAAAATTCTTGCTGAGGAACTGTACTAAGGTCAAAAGCAACTAACATTTAGCAAAGATCGAGTATTGCCCAGAAAGACAAGCCTCAGTCTTGTTTGTATGATCCTATATGGTTCTGTGCAAAAGTATGGCACCACGTCCCCCCACTCCTCACCCCACATCCAGACCACCTGAGAGCCAATTCAGCAAGAAAATGTTTTATCTGGCCAGCAGAATATTGTAAAGAAAAAAAAATAGTAATTTTCATGCCCTTAGTTTAAACAAGCACTCTCAGGTTGGCCCCTGCCTTCTGTTCCTTTCTTTTATTATACCCTTTCCTTTTCTTCTCTCTTTCTTCACTTCAATTACATTACTTGCCTGGCCCCTGAAGGCACTTGAATTTGGACCTCTTCAGAGTGGCATGGTGCCTAGAAGGAAAGAATATATAAGGCCAATGTCCAGGTGCTTGGTGTGACATACAGAAAAGCAGACATGCATATTACCAACTTCACTGAGGTTATCTCTCACCATGCTTCAACATCCACCATCAACATGGCCTGTCTCTTTGCCCTCCCCTCAGCCAAGTTGATGTCCCACCCCAAAATCAAGGTGAGCCCAAACAGATTTATATGGAGAATTTCTTGCACATGACGGGGGTAGGAAAAGAGGGCATAGTCACACATTTGGGAATAGCAAGTAACATCTTAAATTCTTGCTAGTATATACAGGATGACTTTATCTCTTCTGACGTAGTTAAATAGGAGAATGGGTAAGGGGACATAAGCTCTAAACGTTACCCAGAATCAAAACAGTGAATTCAAACATCCTACTTCACAATGAAGTTCCAGTTGCCATTACTGTTACTAGCATCCAAATCTTGGTTGTTAATACCATTCTTCAGTAAAAGGGCTCCTTGGTGAAATGATTCATTCTAGGTCTAAGGCTGACAAAATATGAGATGAGCCTGGACTGGAGCATCTTGTAGTACCAGAAAGGGAGTGCTCAGAAAATGAAGAATGGGAGCAAGTCAAAGATACTTGGCAGCCAACTGAAAGAACTCCCAATGGCCAAAGCTGGAATAATTTAAGCAACAAAATAAATAACATAGCATTGGATTATAACTAAAGTATAAAATAATTATACATGAGTCCATATTGACCATAAATAAGTGATTGAATAAATAAATGGAAAAGAAAAGGCAAATCTTTCTTTCAAAAGAGTTCCATTAAATATATATACAGATATATTTTAATGGAAACATATATATTTAATAGAACTCTATACCACATTCTCCTAAGAATGGGCTGGATTTAGTGACATGCTATCAAGGGTAAAGTATGGAAGGGGGAAAATGGTAATGTGACAGTGGAGAAATCTGACAAACATTACCTTAAATAAGTCGTGAAATTTAGTTGGTGTTAAGAATGATGCCATGTGGATCTCACATACTCTGTGAAATGAAAAGAAGGGCACTTTACCTCTCTAGTATTCTTTCTAGAAACCCATAACCCCAGTCTAATCATGAGAAAAACAGCTAACAGACCCAGATAGGGAGACATTCCACAGGTACCTGTCTAGTTTGCCTCAAAATTATTATTAAATAATATTATTATTAAAATAATTAAATCATTAAAAACAAGGAAAGACTGAGAAACTGTCAGAGATCATAAGAAAATGGGGATACACAATAACTAAATGCAATGTAGTACTCTGGATTAGATACTGGAACAGAAAGAGGTGGTAGATGGAAAAGACTGGTGAAATTTGGATAATGTCAGTAGTTTAGTTAATAGTTATATACCAGTGATGGCTTCTTACTGGGGACAAATGTGCCATGATAATGTAAGTTGTTAACAGTAGGAGAGATTGGGTGATGGATATACAGGAACTCCCTATTGCTTACACTTGCAACTTTTTTTTTTCAACTTTTCTATAAATCTAAAATTATTCCAAAATAAAAATTCTGCTTTATATAGTGATCCAAAAAAAAAAAGGAAAAAAAACCCCTCATTTGTACCTTCAAGGAGCTCCTAGTCTAAGAGAGATATGACTAACCATATGACTAACCATGATATAACTATCATATAGTCATATGATAGTGGGAACTGCTGTCTAGTCACCAAAATTCCTCCCCTTCCTTGGCACACAGCTAGACCACATTTGTCAGCTTCCTTTGCTGGTAAGTGTGGCCATGTTACTGAGCCTGACTAATGAAATATGAGTGAAATATGAGCTACTTCAGGTGTAGCTCTCACATGCTTCCTGCTTATACTTCTTCATGTTCTATCTCCATTTTGGCTGATGAGGGCTGAGACAATGACATCAACCTTGGAAGCCACTTCTCGAAGACTGAAGACACCAGAGCGTCATCAGCCCAGGTTCAAAATTAATGACGTAAGGGAGAGCGATCACTGACCTAGAATCCCTACCTTGAGTCTTGCACAGCTAAGAAATAAGCTTCTTTTGTGTCAAACCATTCAGTGTTTGGCTGTTTGTAACATTGTCTGCCTTTCTAATCCATTAGGATAATGTAGAAAGAACCTCATGGTAGTGGGAATGGAACAGCATGGTCACAGAGAAGAAGGGTCTTCAGTAAGCAGGGTTGGGGGTGGCAGGCAGAGAGAAAATGGCTCAGAAAAATCTTTCATGAAAGAGGTAATATTTGACTTGGATCTTTGGGGACAAGTTAAGAATTCCAGGCAGAGGAAATAACACAAAGACAGCCACAAGGGCAGTCTTTCAATTATTTTTGCACCACATGAGGTCTGGCTGACTTCATGAGGTCATAACACTTCCTCCCTTCTAGGAGGCCTGAGGTCATCTGCAGCCATCCCAGGGTTTACTGCAGACATTTTTGCTCCATTTGTTAGGCAGTTCCTCACCCTCTAGTTCCTCTGTTGAGTAACAGAATAGTATTTGAATTACTGTCCTGAGTTATCATATACATTGATTCAACAAACATTTATTTATTGAACACCTATTATATGCCAGATTATGCTACAGACACAACAGTTTATGTGATGGATGAGAATCCTAGTCAGGGAGTGGGAAGTGAGGGGCCAATATGGGGCATAAGAAGAAATAAGGTAATGAATAATTAAGAAAATTAATTTTGGACAAAGAAGGTGGTATAAGACATCTTTTTTAAAAAATGAAAGGAGATATGCCAGGACAACAGGTATAAACCAGGCTATACTAGGCAAACCAAGAAATATGGTCACCTTTGCTATGGAGATAATAAAACCAGATGGTGGTAGGCAAGGCCTGTCTAAGGAGGTGACACCTGAGATTAGACCAGAAGAGTGAGGAAGAGCTACCAGAGTGTTAATCTTTTTTTTTTTTTAATGTTTTTATTTTTTTTTTATAAACATATAATGTATTATTAGCCCCAGTGGTACAGATCTGTGAATTTCCAGGTTTACACACTTCACAGCACTCACTATAGCACATACCTTCCCCAATGTCCACAACTCCACCACCTTCTCCCTACCCTCCTCCTCCCAGCCACTCTCAGTTTGTTTTGTGACATTAAGAGTCACTTACGGTTTGTCTCCCTCCCAATCCCATCTTGTTTCATTTATTCTTTACCTACCTCCCAGCCCCCCTACGTTGCATCTCCACTTCCTCATATCA
Source organism: Meles meles (assembly GCF_922984935.1). Lineage (NCBI taxonomy): Eukaryota > Metazoa > Chordata > Mammalia > Carnivora > Mustelidae > Meles > Meles meles. The sequence goes on from NC_060069.1 coordinate 67,543,458, forward strand.
GGGAGATCATATGGTAATTGTCTTTCTCTGATTGACTTATTTCACTAAGCATAATACCCTCTAGTTCCATCCACATCATTGCAAATGGCAAGATTTCATTTCTTTTGATGGCTGCATAGTATTCCATTGTGTATATATACCAAATCTTCTTTATCCATTCATCTGTAAGACACCCAGATGGCCAACAGACACATGAAAAAGTGCTCCACATCACTCGCCATCAGGGAAATACAAATCAAAACCAAAATGAGATACCACCTCACACCAGTCAGAATGGCTAAAATTAACAAGTCAAGAAATGACAGATGCTGGTGAGGATGCAGAGAAAGGGGAACCCTCCTACACTGTTGGTGGGAATGCAAGCTGGTGCAACCACTCCGGAAAACAGCATGGAGGTTCCTCAAAAAGTTGAAAATAGAGCTACCCTATAACCCAGCACCTGCACTACTGGGTATTTACCCTAAAGATACAAATATAGTGATCTGAAGGGGCATGTGCACCCCAATGTTTATAGCAGCAATGTCCACAATAGCCAAACTATGGAAAGAACCAAAGTGTTAATCTTAAGGAAGTGTGTTCCAGATAGGGGAACAGAAAATGCAAAGACAGTGAAGCAGTAATGAATTTGACATATGTAAGGAGTGATTTTTTTTAAATATTAGTGATTTTTTTAAAAGATGTATTTATTTTAGGGAGAGAGAGAGAGAGTGTGTGTGTGTGTGTGTGTGTGTGTGTCCACATGCACATGAGCTTGGGTGGGGAGAGGGCAGAAGGAGACGGAGAGGGGAAGAAGACTCCCTACTGAGCACAAAGCCCAACCAGGGGCTCCATCTTACAACCCTGACTGAGATCATGACTTGAGCCAAAACTAAGAGTCACATGCTTTTTTTTTTAAAAAAAAAGATTTATTTATTTAACAGACAGAGATTACAAGTAGGCAGAGAGGCAGGCAGACAGAGAGAGGAGGAAGCAGGCTCCCCGCTGAGCAGAGAACCCAATGTGGGGCTCGATCCCAGGACCCTGGGATCACGACCCGAGCTGAAGGCAGAGACTTAACCCACTGAGCCACCCCGGCGCCCCTAAGAGTCACATGCTTAACCAACTGAGCCACCCAGATGCCTTTGTTGATGACTTTTTTTTTAGTTGGAGTGAATAATAAAGACAGTGGTACAGAGATCAAGTCAGAAAGATACTAGGGGTCACATCATATATGGCTTTGTAGGTCAAGATAAGGAATTTAGATTCTATTTTAAGGGCAAAGAGAAGTTATAGAGATTTTGATACTGATAAAATATATGGTCCCATTTATTCTATAAAATGATCATGCTAACTTCTAAATGGGGACTGGACTTTAGAGGGGAAGGGTAGAAAAGTAGGAACAGTTTGGAGACTTGCTGGAGCCCAGGAGAGAAGATGGGGACTAGGTTGGAAGCAGAGGTGATGGTGAGGACTGCACAGATTCAGGACGTATTCTGGAGGTGGAACTATAAGAACTGGCCAATGGAGCTAATATAGGGAAGTGGAGAAAAGGCAGGAATCAAAGTTCTAGACTTTTAACCTCCATAACTGAGTCGAGTACCATTACCTGAGATGGGAGTCTTGAAGAAAAACAAGGTTTAAGGAGAGATAGGTGGTAATCAAGAATTCTGTTTTGGCCATGAATTATTTTGTGAACATATCCCTTCCCATAGCTCCAAATACCATCTCCATACTATCTCCAGAGATTTAAGTGTTCAGCCAGGATATTCTGACTCCAATAGCAACTGGCTGGTATTTCCACTTATTTATCTGGTAGACATCTCGCTCTTAATACCTTGCCAAAAACAAGGCACCTCCCTCACACTAGGGCTACTGGAACTCTCAGAAAACTGGGACCTGTGGTATCTTCAAGGAGTGACAAGTTCATTTCCTTAGATTTCCCCTCTCTGGGGCTGTCTTCAGGGGCCAGACTGCTTCTATCCTGGGCACCAGTGCCTCACCCCAGAATAACGATCTTTACAACTACATCAGGAGGGAACATTGTCCTTTAGCTCAAGGAACAAACCGTAGACCTCCAGTCCTCTGAGACCTCCTAGGTTTGTCCTCAATTTTTCCAATATGACACCATGACTCAGTATGTAAAGGCATTACCACAAAAGGATTTAAGAATTCCTCAATTTGGCATAGCTTAGAGGAGTTTTAGGTAAGGAATCTTATAACTGGAAGAAATACAGGGATGACTCTGAGTTTATGAGTTTAGAAATGGTGGCAGGAGACATACCAACAACAGTGAAACTATCCCATTCCCTTCATGAGATGAGTAGTGCTGGGTGGGACACAAAGGGAAGAGGGTACCCCTACACCTACACCGCCCCAGGCCCAGGTGTAGGTGATCGGGCTTGGGCTCTCTTCCAGCCATTTCCCTCCTCACAAGACCTAGATATGGCTCACACAGAGCCCATATCTTCCCTTCTTTACCACATTCTAGGTATTCAAGATCCTGTGGTTTCTTCCTCACATGTTCCCAAGCCTGTGCAGGCCCTCTGCTGTGGCTCCGTCTTCCAAAGGGTGGATTATGTTAGCATTTAAGCCCACCTAGGCCCTGGTGAGGCTGCCAGCAAATAATGTGGACAGAGCTTGAGTGGGTAAGTGAGGGTGCTTCCATGCAGGAGGCTCCCTGCGAGGTGGAATAGAGTTAAAGGTGGGAAAGGAAGGTGGGTGGTCTGTCGGCAGGGATTAGGAGCCAAGGCTAGCTGCCCCATGCCATCGTGTTCTAGGAACTCTGAGGAGTCCAAGGATTCTAAATTTGAGCTTGGAGCCCGCCCCAGGTCTTAATAAAGACATATTTGTGAAAGTATGAGGATAATTCTATCATAAGAGACTCTTAAGTCTCTTTTTTTTTTTTTTTTTTTAAGATTTTATTTATTTATTTGAGAGCGTGAGAGAGCACAAGAGGGGAGAAGGTCAGAGGGAGAAGCAGACTTCCCGTGGAGCAGGAAGCCCGATGTGGGACTCGATCCCGGGACTCCGGGATCATGACCCGAGCCGAAGGCAGTCGCCCAACCAACTGAGCCACCCAGGCTCCCGACTCTTAAGTCTCTTACCTCAGTGTAAAACTGCCAGGTATTAAGACGTAAGGTGTGTGGGACTCCATAGGTGTCTTACCCTCAGCCCTGAATGCACCTGAGTGGGAAACACATGGGTCTGTCGCCGTGATGGTCTTCCTGCTCCCACAAGAGGCGGTGCTAATGGCTTGCTGCTCTCTCCCCTCTGCTCTGCAGTATGTATTTCTTAACAAAGGGCTGGGCCCTCAATTTAATCAGCAGAAGATGGGCTATGCACAGCAGTCTGGGGTAGAAATCATTATCACTCTACCCCCGCATCGTGTCCTGGGGCAAGAAATGCTCTGTAAGTGGGAATGAAGGATTTCCTGGCTTTCTGTGTGGCAAGTTTGCATGTCAAAATGTGTGTGGTTGGCTTTAAACGTGAGGAGAAAGACACAAAATAGCAGAGCTGGAGTCTGTATGAGGAAAACCACCAAGACCAACGCTGAATTTTACAAACCAACAGGCAAATCTTTGCTCTGCTGCAACTGAAGTGTGGGTATGTGCGAGTTGAAAGGGGTGGGGAATGGGTGTGTCCACCAATCCATCCAGAAGTCAGACCTGAGCTCTAAGCGAGGCTGCTCAGCCTCACATGCTCAGAATAAGGCATCAGGTCTTACCCTTCTGGGTAAGAAACGTCTGGAGTCATTGCTTGGCCTCACCTTCACCTGCCTATTTGAAACCTAGAATGTGCCCGAGCTCTTTGTGGCTGACACCTTTTTATATATTAACATTTTCTATATTATTACAAATAATAAATATAATTTTAAATAAATATATAAATGGAAAATATATGTAAGCATATCCTCATCCCATTTATATTTATAGTCTACAAAGGAAGCCAGGAGAAGATGCAAGAACTACCTCACCCCCACAGAGCCCAGCCTGGAGCTCACTGCCACCAGGCAGAGCAGACACGGGTGCAGCAGTGCCCATGTATTCTCTAAGGTGGTTGAAAGCCCCCAGTTCATCCTTTTTCCTAATTCTCCCTTTCTCCTGCTATCCACAGAACCCAGAGCAAAGGTGACATGGAGACCTTCAGAAACTGCTGTCTTTTCTGACACAGTAGTTCCCACCCAGGTCTGACCACCCACCTTCCCCAACTATCTCCTCAACCGCCAGAGGTTCTGACTCACTTGGTCTAGGTTAGGGAATAATCTAGGCATGGGGTGTTTGAGAGGTCCCGCATGATTCTAGTGTGCAGCGAATGTCAAAAATCTCTGCTCTAACAGCAACAACATGCTCCCCAGCCTGCCTCCCCCACCCCTTCCTGCAACACACACACCCCAGAAGAAGTCTTTAGTTTTAGGCCAACTTACCCTAAACTGCCCCACCCCCCAGACCTCACTCAGGGGAAAGATATCCTTGGGCATTGTTTTAGCAGCATTGGGTGAGTCTGGGCTGCTATTGTAGACAAAAATGGTGAACTTGGATACAGTTTACCATAATATGTTCTTTCTTCCCTTGCTTGCTATTAATACCATTTTGGCACAGATAAAAATCAATATAAAAATAGCTTACTATGAGAGCTGGAACTGAAATACCTAAACCATTTCACTATTTGAAAAGACAATGCCTGACAACAATGTGAATCAAGACTAAAAGTTATTTAGGAAAGATTTTAAATTGTAAAATTATAATAGTTATTCTTAATAATTAATTGTCTCTTCATTTACTTAGAAGTCTTCTGCATATGAATCTGAAGGTACTCAGCTCTGTTTTTCCAGGAAGGATATAAGGAAGCTGAAGTGTGGACTGAGCTCTCTAGAATTCCCATCCTGATCACTTGCCTCAGGCCACAGAAGGCAAAGTCCCATGTGGCCTTCTAGAACCTCTCAGAGGACCTCCTTTCTGATGCTGACAGTCTTATGTCTCAGACTGGCTACTGGGCTCATGTCCCCTGCCCTTCCTCACCAGACCATAATTTTTCTATTTGGGGAAGATGTTAAGAACTAACCCAGAAGAGAATTTGAAAAAGAAAATGAATTGGAATGTCACTGACAATAGTCTCTGTCTTTACATAGGGAACAAAGAAAGTTAATCTGAAGGTTTCAGACAGACGGTGCATAATAGATGAAAAGCAAGAGATCAGAAGTCATTGTGACCATAATATAAGACCATCCAAAGAGCTGTTTTTCAATCTACAATGGCATTTGCTCTTTGATTAACTCAAGGCTGAGAAACAAGCCATTTTCCACTTCACTGGTGCTAAGTCAATATTTTTTCCCCAAAGAATGACTGCTTTCATCTTTTACTTTCACCTAAATGAAATTCTTAATTGATTAGTATTTAATAATGTGAAACATTCGGAAAGAGGTGTTAGAAGAACATCTCTCATTTAGCTCAGAACAATACGTTCTCAAGAATGTGCTGGCTCAATCTGGAAGTCTTTCCATTGGCATGGACACTTTGCTGCTGCAGTCAGAGCCTGGCCTTAGCCTACCGTGGACGACCAAAGAAGATTCTCTCAGAAACTTTCTGAAGAGGAGAAGTGAGGAAGCAGTGCCAAACACTGTAAATACATCCTCAGAACAACTCGGGAAGCTGGAACTATTTCCATTTCACAGATTAGTATAGCCAGCCAATGAACAAAGACAAGAGGAAAACAAAGGACCATGAACATTTAGTACGTCACTGTCATAGGAAAAGAGATGGGCTAGTTTTTAGATAGAGCTTTAAGAAATATGTTTTAGTTTGAATTATACTTCTATGTAGGGTGGCTTGGCACCATCTATCAAAATGTAACTGTACATATTCCAGGACACGACAATCCCAGGATGTGGGACTGATCCTACAGCTGCATGCACGCCTGCAGAATGTGCCCGTGCTTCATACTCACTTCAGCCGAGTTGGAATCACAAAAACTTGGAAGCGAACTAAATGTCCATTGACAGTAGACTGCTTAAATCAATTCATGGCACATCTATCAATAGAATGCTGTACAGTCACTAAAATTGAGGGCACTCTTCCTGAAGCAGAAGGATCTTCAAAGTATAATTAAGTGAAAAAAAGGAGATATAGAACATTTAATGTTGGTATGAAAAGCATTTATTTATAGCCACATTTATTCTATATTTAGAGGCAATCTCTGGGAGGATATACAAAAACCTGGTAGTAGGGGCTGCCTCTGTGAGAAGACTTAAGTGGCTTCAATGAAGGGTAGGGAAGACTTAATTTTCATTTTGTACCTTTTGAATCTTGTGCCGTATGCATGAAGTAGTTATGAAAACAATTGTTTTTAATTATCTGAAGGGAGTCTGTAACCCTCATTTGAGGTTCAAGGAGGTAAAGACATGAGCCGAAGGTCACAGAAGGTCAAAATCAATGAAGCCAGGTGTGACCTGCGTAGGTGTCATTCTAAATCCACTGGTTTTCCTGCCATCAGTGTGCTCTTTGTCCTGTTCTCGCTCTTCGTATAATGAGATCTTGGGGCTGACCCAAAGTCCTCACCATCTGAACAAGCCCAAGTCCCACCTTCAGCATGACTGTCTTTAACCTCACGGGAAAGAGACCTGCCTATAATAAAGAGATAAAAGGAAAGTAAGAAGATAAGTTTTCCTGGTCCAATATATTACAGACAATTTTATTCAGCAAAGGTTCTTTTTAATGTTTTGTAACAAACCAAGCTCCTGAATAATTTATGTGAGAAAATATCACAAATCTGTGTTGCAACTTTAAGTTAGAACCTTGACTTTATTTATTTATTTCAAGAACATTTATTGAGGGCCTATTATGTACCAGAGACTGTACAGGCTCTCAGATTACAAAAATGAATAACATATGCCTCAGCCCTCAGAGAGTTTGGACGGAGCCTGCTGGGAGTCAGTCAGGCACACAAGAATCTGCCATATGAAGCAGAATCTGATGCCAACTAGAAGTCAGATACAGAAGGGTGTGGAACAGAGAGGTAGTAGGAGTTGTTGAGTTGTTCTTCAGAGTCCTGGTTACAGATCACAGGACTCAAGGGGAACCATGAATGAGCAGTGAGCCCAAGGATATGGGGACATTCAGTCCCCATCTCAAGGGGCAGCCGCTACTTCCCTCCCTGCCATTGATGCCTCAGCAGGAATGAGGGCCCAGTGTTGCCAGATCTCCCTATTTTATGGGAAATCTCTTGACTTTCATGTAGTGGTTTATATTTTTAAAAAACCACCAAGCTTCTCAAACAAAATGTGTCTGTGGGCAAATTCTGCCCACAGAGCACCAATTTGAGAACCTTGTTCTTGTGTTTTCATGTGCTTCCTGCAGTTCCCCCATGGATAAATAGGTAATTCAGTCTCTGGCTCAAAAACAAAGGCCCTTCACTTTCTTTTCTCAGAGGGAACTTCGGTGCAGTAGCCTGTCCTCTCAGCCTCCTGAACATTTACCAGTGACCTGCCCCTTACACCATCGTAACTTTATTAGGCTGCCTTGAGGACAACTTTTTAAATTCTGAATCTCCAGGGCAAATTTTTACAAAGGGTTTCTGCAGCCCACTCTGAGCACATTATCTTTAAGAGCTGCACAGAGAGTAACTACACCCATATTACCAGTACTACTCTCCTGCGAATGCTCCCACCACACCCTCACTATTAACTTTGATGTAGGGCTTTGCTCACAGACGATCGCCTCAGTATTGGAGACATATGGGAGAAGGGACCAAGCTCCAGAGTTCTGGGAAATTTTCCAAAGCTGCTTGAATATGGCAGCAGTCTGGGCTTGAAGCCAGGAAACTTGGGTTCGAGTCCTAGTTCTGTCACATATTCACTGTGTGGCCATGGGCAAGTCGTTTCCAGTTAAACATCTATTTACTCATCTCGACGATGCAGAATCTGATGAGAATATTCCTAATGGACCTTTGGTTCTTATTGTGAGATTCTTTCATTCTGATCTGAATGGCCATATAGAAGGTCAGTCTCCATGAGAATGCTATGGGTCAACACATGGCAGACTTAAATGACTACTGCAGAGCAGGGGGCATCCTCCGAACGCATCAGCTTCTTATTAGGTCATCAGAGGATTTTGTCAGATTAAGTTCTTGTCCTCAAATGCTTGAATCAGGGTAAGGCCATGCAGCGTGAGACCCAGAAACACGAATGTTTGGGTTTTCCTTTTCTCCCCATCTGAGCCAAGTTCGCAATTCCAGGTGATAGATGCACGGATGCAGAAGGACAAGAGGCCGTGGGAATACAGAGGGCAGGCTCTAACCCAGGGTTTAGAGGAGTCCTGGAAATCTTTCAGGACAAAATTATTTTTAAGTAGAGGACTAAAATGTGAATAAGATTTAGTGTTAACTTTAAAATAAAAGTCAGTTACTGTGCCAGCGAAAGTGGTTTTGTTATTTGGGGCACGCAAGCTATTGACAAAGCCATAGACAAGTCTAACAAACAAAGGAGATAAATGCTATTTTCATGCCGTATCATCACGATCGTAAGCCATGAACTCTTATGACCAGTTCCTTGGTGTATTCATTTATTCACCATCTCTGCATCCCATCCATCCAGTCACGCCTCCACTGATCTATTTATTTATTCATCTGTCTCCCGTCCAAGAAATAATGCTATGGTTTCAACCTTGGCAGCTGATTAGAATTACATGAAGAAACTGTAAATATCCCAGTGCTTCAGCTGCATCCCAGACCCACTAAATGAGAATCTCTAGGGGTAGGACCTGGACATCAGTATTTTTGAAAACTCCCCCCAAAATTGCAATGCATAGCGAAGTTCAAAAACCACTGAAACTATGTGTTAATTTGCTTACCATCAGCTTAACCAAGGTCTTGCCAACAATTGCTCCACTTTCCCGTTATTGCTCTGCATTCTGCTTTGTCTGTCCTATGCTATGATTTCTGGGGGGCTGGATATTCAGTCTAGACCACCTGTAGTCTATAGGACATTATTGTGCAAATTAGAACAGATACCCCTCTCTCAGAATACATTACTTCATTCTATTTAAAATTCAAAAATATTATATACTGATTATATTAGAATAAAATCTGTCCATCTGTCATTTAAAGAGATGTTGTAATAAATATACAAATCAATGACATTTATAAAGTGAATATAGAATCCTTATATGTGGAAGCCTTGTACAGTGTGTAACTTATACAACCATGTATGATGATCATCTTTTGATCAGGTGAAGTGTCTGATTCTGATTCCCTAAGTTTCTGATCAGAGCCCAGTGAACTCCTTTCTAGTCAAGATGATCCATAAATAAGGGGAATGTATTTCCAAAGCCTAAATATGTATCCTTGGCACTGAGGAAGGCTTTTTTTTTCTGATTAGTGGATTTATTTAAATGAAGAGTCTTGTTAAAGGCATAGAAATTAAATAACAACTACTTACTTACTCAATAAGCCAACTTTATTAAAAACAATTATGTTGCATGAAATTGGAACTGTTCTGGAAAATCTGAGAAGGATGGCTTCCAAACACTAACTCCCAGACTGAAATTCTGCAGTTCTCCAGCCCCCCATGATGCGATATTTGCACCTACTCTGTTCTCTTTGTCTAGAAGGCTCCTTGCAGTTTAGAGACCACACTTGTGACCAAGAAGATTCTGACTGGGAAAGGAGAGATGCACAGAGCACCATCCTTGTGTGCTCCTAATCCATGGCATCTCATGCTCAGAGATGGATGCTTGAGAAGGAACAACTAATCCCTGAAATCTCTCTCTTTACTAACCCACGTAGGCACACTGCCATGTGGGAACCTGGGCTCCCTGATGGCCAAGAAAAAGAGAGACAAAAACAGACAAGAGTGATGATGGTCTCAGACACCCACAGGGAACATTTGTCCCACAGATGTTCTGGAGGAAGGAGATGCACCTTCAGTTGAGGAGGAGCTGTGCTGGGCTGGAAAACACCATTTGTGAATGTAAGCATCTTCTACCCACCCTTGGGGGACAGAACAAGGACCATTGGCCAGTAGATAATACAGAAAAAATAGTAGTGTTGCTAATCTTTCAAAGAACTATCATTTAAGTGGAGAGTGGGGAAATGAGGCTATGACTAAGTCCCCATCCTTCACAGAATTCTTTGCCCAAATAATCTAGTGTTACAGTGAAAAAAGTCGTGTTCTAGAAGAGAGGATTCCAGCCATGGTCCTGACATTAATCAGCTCTTTGATCTTAGGGGAGTCACCTCATCACTTGGTACCTGTGAGTCCACATTTGTGGATTCAGAAGATGAACTAACTGACTTCCAAGATCCCTTTCAGATCTAGAGGCAGCAAAGCATGGAGCAGAGATGTTGGAGCCGGAACACTTGGATGCACATTGTGGCTCCACCTCCTGCTAGCTGTGTGACCTTGGGCACATTACTCATCCTTCCTGTGCCAGAGTAAAATAGGATAAAAATGGTACTTATTTCAGAGTCTAGCTGTGAGGGCTAAATGTGATCACATGTGCAAAAATTACTTAGAGATAGCCAGCACAGAGAACATGCTTAATAAGAACTCACATGAGAGCAGGGATCTATGTCTGTTTTGATCACTGATGTGATGTGAGTACTGATAACATCATCTGGCACATAGTACACACTCAGTAAATATTTGTCAAAAGAATGAGTGAATCACTACATACCTATTCAAAAGCCCCAAATCCAGAACACTAACAACATCAAATGTGGGTAAAGATGTGGAGCAACAGGAACTCTCATTCATTGCTGGTGGGAATGCAAAATAGTACAGCCATGTTTAAGACAGTTTGGTGTTTGGTGAAAGACACTTTGGCAGTTCTCCAAAAGAGCTGAACGCTTATGTCCAAACACAAACCTGCACATTGATGTTTATAGCTGCTTTATTCATAATTGCCAAAACTTGGAAGCATCCAAGATGTCCTTCATTGGGTGAATAGATAAATAGACTGTGATACATCCAAACAACTGGGCTATTATTTACCATTAGAAACAAAACGAACTATCGAGCCATGAAAAGACACGGGGTAGCCTTACATGCATATTATCAAGTGATAAAAAGCCAATCTGAAAGAACCTATGTACTGTATGCTTCTGACTATACAACATTCTGAAAAAGGCCAAACTATGGGGATAGTTTAAAAAAAAATACAAAAATAGTGGTTGCCAGGGAGGATGGCAGAGAGCACAGAGAAATTCTAGAGCAGTGAAACCATTCCATATGATACTCTAAGGTGGGCACATATCATTATACATTTGTTTAAAGCCATAGAATGAATGTACATCAAGAGTGAACCCTAGCATAAACTATGGACTTCGGGTGATAATGCTGTGTCAGTGTAGATTCACTGAGTGTAACAAACAGAACGCTTTGGTGGAGGATCTTGATGGGGGGAGGCTATGCTTGTGTATATGCAAGGCAAGGGGTATATGACAACTCTTTGTCTTCCTTGCTCAGTTTCGCTATGAATTTAAAACTGCTCTAAGAATTAAGTTCATTTAAAAAAAAAATGAAAGAAGAACATAATGTATCATATAACTGTCAGAAGGAAAAAATTATATACATTTTATATATGCATTTTATATACAATACATACACACACATACATTCTAGTATGTATTCCTGAACTTCTAATGAAGTTCTTCTAATGAAGAATTACGTGAACGTGGGAAAAATGAGCTGTAGCAGTTGATACAGTATTGCCAAGAGTAGATAATTTGGGGCAAGTTATCATTTAAAAAAACAACACTGAAAATGGTAAGCGATATTCACGGCAATTAATTAAGGAAAGCATGTTATTCTGTTTCTTTCCTACCATCCTTAAGTTATAGGGAAAAAAATAGCATTTAGCTAAGCAGGACTTCCTCTACAACACTCATTTTCTGCCTACAGTAATATGTAAACAAACAAAAAACAGTGCTTTTCCTTTGTGAGTGCTTAGTACTTGGTGATTATGAAAAACTCAAGGTTTCCCAGAGGCAGCATCTTTAAACAACTTACAGTATAATAAGATTAAACTCTTTCTTTTCAAATATGATTTGGGGGAGGGAAGGACACAAAGAAATGAAGCATCTAGAAGGTGTTCTGAGAGGGAGTCAGGAGTGTGGTGAATGTGATGCTATGTGACCTTCCAAGGCCAGGACATAGAAAGTTGTGCAGCTTCCACCCGGCTTGCGCTCGCTCACTCTCTCTCTTTCAATACTCAATTTGGGACCCTGAGCTACCACATAGGAAATCCAAGGCTGTCATTCTGTGGGGAAGCACAAGCCAGTCCATGTGGTGTGATGCCACTGAAAAGCCTTGAGACCACCTGATGAAAAAGACACTGGCCAGACCACAGCTGCTCCGGCTCCCTACCTCCCATTCCAGTTCCACTGGGAGGTGACTGACCATTCCTGCACGAGAGATCCTGAGCCAGAACCACTTAGCTGAGTTGTCCCCCAGTTCTTGACCCACAGAAACTATGAGAAATAACAAATGTTTGCATTTTAAACCACTGTTTGGGGATTTTTTTTTTTTCTGTAGCAAGATTGCAACTCCTTGGCAAACAACAACCAAGTCTGATTTACTCTGGTCCACCTCTCTCAAGCCTTAAATGGCTACTTGCTTCTTGAGAATATTGGAATTATTCTGGCAAGGATTCAAACACTTCCCTCAGTCCTCCTGGGAACTTTCCTCCTAGAAGTATATCAAAGCTCCAAGCTCCTGTTCCTGTACTTAAGACCGAAGCATCATGGATGACTCCAGCCTTGGTGCCCAACCTTGCCAACCCTTGTCAGATCACAAGGAAACCCTCATTTTTCAGTGGGGACCCTGTATTCTCTCCTTGCTTCCAATAAATGTTAGGCACCTCAAAAATCCTTTCTCATTGGCTCTTTCTGGAGAGGTTTCACATTTCCTTCCTTTTCCCATCATTTACCATCATTTTCCTCAAGTCTCAACATCCAGTGTCTTCTCTGGTCATTAACGTTTGACTGATTATCAAAGTGATAATCCATAAATCCTACATTCACAATGACAGCATAATGAAGAAGTTGATTCCAGGAGGATGAGGTCCATTTATCATGATAAGGGAGGAACTCTATCATAATGGCAATTCAGGGTGTATATTTCCACATTTAAAAAAAATAACTATACTTCTGGTAATCCTTTCTAATAAAGTGTCCAAGGAGCTGGTCACACAAATCTCCTCCCTTGATAAATTCAAGGCTTGGCTGCTCTTCTGGGAGAGAGACATCAAAGAGGAAACAAGTGCACATCAGACATAACATGTCTCAGGTGCCTGAAAAGGAGTTTTTCAAAGTTGACGGCAGAGAGTAAGGAAGTATAATTCCAAGGTGACCACAGGGGACAACTCAGGTCTGACTTCTTGGGAGCAGCTCACATGCAGTAGAGCAAGCCCAGAATCTGGAGACAGAAACCAGCATTTATATGCCACCTCTGTGGCTTACTAGATAAATGACCAGAAAAAGTAAGATCTCTAAGGTCTAATTTCTTCATCTGTAAAATAAGATAATAAAAAATCTACTTTGAAAAGTATGTACATTACATGTTAATTAAAAAATAAAATAAATAAAAACTATGTAAAAAGAGTTGAAAAAGGCATGCCAACAATAACTTGTAAACAAATCTTTGTTACTATTTACAGTAACCAAAAGGTGGAAACAATCTAAAAGTTTATCAACCATTGAATGGACAAACAAAATGTAGTATTTCCACACAATGGAATATTATTCAGCCATAAAAAGGAATGAATTACTGATGTCTGTTATAACATGGGTGAACAATGAAATCATGGTAAGCAAAAGACATCAAACACAAAAGGCCATATACTGTATGGTTCCATTTATACAAAGTGACCAGGATAGGTGAATCCAGGGACAAAAAGCAGATCAGTGATTGCCAGAGCCTGGGAGTAGGGAGGAATGGGGAGTGACTTCTTAATGAGTACTGGGTTTCTCTTGGAATGATGAAAATGTTCCAGAACTAGATAGTGGTAATGGTTGCACAATATTGAATGTTATAAATGCCACTGAATTATACACTATAAAATGGTGAATTTTATGTTATGTATATTTTAACACAACAACAAAACAAAGTTTGTAAAGCCCATGTGCCCCCCACCCATGGTGTGAGATTGAGAGTAAACTAGCAGCAGCCTGGAACAGGTCCCAACCACTCCAACACAAACCGAGATTCCCATTAAAAGTCAGTACAAGAGAAAGGACAATAGATACCAGAGGTTCTGAATCATTGGCTTTGGGTGGGATTGGGGCACATGTATTTTACAAAATCTCCCTGGTGATTCTTCATGTATGCTCCTTATTAGGAACTTCTTTACTAGATCAGGAAGCTTCCCACCGAAAGGCTCTGGCCCAAAACTTTGCTTCACACTGAGTCCTGTTTATCACCTGAGTTCACCCACAGTGAAGTTCTCTGCACCAAAGACATGTAACTCACAAGACATTCTACTCAGGGACACTTTCAGAAAGACAGATAAACTCCCTTGGTGACCCAATTAAATGGAGCTTCCTATTTTGAGTGGACTGAATTGCAATCAAAACTCAATCCTTGGCTTTTATCACTGTGAGAAACCACCATTTAAAGAAAAAAAAAAAAACACTTCTAATTATTTTGCAAAATTGCTGTTGAGTGCTTTGTATAGTGAATTGAAGGGTTTCTCCCCAAAATGGTATGTCCAAGTCCTATCCCTGGTACCTGTGAATGTGACCTTACTTGGAAATAGGGTCTTTGCAGATGTAATTAAGTTAAGGGCTTTGAGATGAGATCATCCTGGATGATGAGTGGTATTCTTACAAGAGAAAGGAGACAGAGTCTGTTGGAGGCACAGGGAGAAGGCCATGGGAAGACAGAGCAGAGATTGGAGTGGTGCAACTACAATCCAAGGAATGCCAAGGATTGCCAGCAGCCACCAGTTGCTAGAAGAGAGGATTCTCTTTCAGACGCCCCAGAAGGCGCCAACTCTGTCAACACCCTGATTTTGGACTTCTAGCCTCCAGAACTGTGAGAAAATAAATTTCTGTTGTTTTAAGCCACAAATTTACATAAATGTGTTATGGCAGTCCCAGAATACATTTCGCATCTTATATCACACTTTATGTCAGGGATTAGACAACAAATTTCCTTCTCGAATTCAGTCCAAGGAAGCAGTGTATCTCTCCAGATGAATGAGTATACTCGCCTTCACCCAGCAAGGAATTGGAGAGTCACATCCTACCGTGTTTTGCATTTCTTTCTTCAGAGAGCTCAGATGGAGGTTAGGGCTCGAGCTGCATGGTTACCCAGCCTGACTCTTGTTGCAAACAGGTCCTTGCTTTTTTGTATTTGTTTTCTCTTTCATTTTCAATCTCATTGTTAATTTGCTTACTCTATATAGGTGTAGTTTTATTATAAATCTCCTAAAATCCCTTTAAAAAAGAAATGACTGTATTAAGTAATAGCAACATGGATAAGAGTGGGCTCCAGAACCAAACTTCCTAGGTGCAAATCCCAGCTTCATAAGTTAGGAGCCATGTGACTGTGTGGGTACTCCATGCCTCAGCTTCCTCGGTGTGGAGAGGGAATAACATTAGTATGTGCCCTAGAGGGCCGCTGTAAAGATTAAATGAGTTAATACATACCTGAGAAGTACTTAGGACAACACCTCAAAAAAAGGATTCATTCAGTAAATGTTACCTATTACTATTATTTGTCTATATTATTGCCTCAGTTAAAATACTCTACTGATGCTTCATTTCAGGCAGAATGAAGTTCAAGCTGCAGATCACAGCACGCGAGACTTCCCATGACCAGCTTCCTAGGGCTACAGCTTATCTCTGGTCAAATGTGTACTGCCTGACCCTCCAGCAACACCGACCACAGCCACACACTTGGCTGTCTGCTTTGCTAGGGATGCCTTGCCTAATACCTACTCATCCGTCCAGACTCAGCCTGGGTTACCCTCTCTGGGAGCCCAGCCCTGGCTTCCCCACCTGTGGTAGATAGGTGGTCCTCACCCTATCCCCCTTCAGCAGGCCTGCCTCCATCTCCAGCCCACTACTTCCACAACCTTCTAGAGTGACTTGTGCTCTGTCTCTCTCGTCTGGGATGTGTCTGAGTCTCCCAATTTCAGTTATCTCTGTGAGGGGACAATGAAAGCTCTGAAGCCCTGTGGAAGATTGAACTGTCAGGCTTTGGTGAGGGACTTGTGTGAGGTCTGCATGGTGACTGACCAGGATGTCCCCGGAAGGGCTGGTAGCACCTGGCAAGCCAAAGCTCTACCTGTTCCACAAACCATGGTACTGCTAATGCTTGGGGCAAAAGTTAGCTGTTCCATCAAGGCCTTTGACCCCTAGGGCTGTGGTTACTCAGTTAGCTAAATGTCATTCTGCATTTAGCACCACTAACCCCTGCTTTTGAGGAAGTTAAAGAATAACAACCTTTGAGGATACAAAGTTTCCAGATGGCTTTGTTTAATCAAGTTTGGAACTGTGATACTAAATCCTCTGAGAGGTTTTCCCTTGTGCCCTTCATTTTTTCTAGCTTATTGAGGTATAATTGACAAAATTGTAAGATATTTAAAGTGTATGTTGTGGAGATTTAATGTACATATACATTGTGAAAAGTTTCCCAACATTTGGTTAATTAACATATCAGCACTTCATTTATTTATTTACTTACTTATTTATTTACTTATTGTGAGAGCATTTAAGTTCTACTTTCAGCAAATTTGTTATATAATACAGCATTATCAACTATAGTTGCCATGTTTTATATTGGATCCTTGGAACTTATTCATCTTATAGTTGAAAGTTTGTAGCCTTTAACCAACCTCTCCCTAACTTCCTACTCCCCAGCTCCTGGCAACCATTTTTCTACTCCCTCTTTCTATGAGTTTGATTTATTTATTTATTTTTTTATTTTTTTAGACTCCACATATAAAAGATGCCATACAGGATTTGCCTTTCTTTGTCTGACCTTACTCAATTAGCATAATGCCCTCAGGATCCATCTATATTGTTGCACATGGCAGGTTTTCCTTCTTTTTCGTGGCTGAGTAATATTCCTCAGGTTCTTTTGAAGACCACAGATCTGTGGCTTGATGTGATGTGTGTATGTGTGTGTGTGTGAGAGAGAGAGACAGAGGGGGAAAATTGGCCAGACATTGTCCTGTGGTATCATGGAAACATCCCCATTTGAGAATCAAACTTGAGGGGAAAACCTATATGTGGACCTATGTTTAGCCAGCCGGACATCCCTTCCTTACACAGCCCAGCTCTCTACCTTCTTCCCACAAAGTCCAAGGCCTTTTGTCTTGGGTTTCCTTATTCCTACCAAGAGCAGGATACATGAGCTTGAGACCCCCAGACCTGATGTGCACCCTGCTAGGGAGAGAGGCAGAGGAACCAGCCTAGTTTTCCAGACAACAAGGGACTTCCTGCCCCTAGGGCCCTCCCAAGGCTGCATGCACTATTTAAAAAAAAAAAAAAAAAAAAAAAGACTGATTGATTTATTTGAGAGAGAGAAAGAGAGTGTGTGCAGGCACAACAGCACAAGTCGGGGGAGGGGCAGAGGGAGAGAATCTCAAGAAGACTCTCTGCTGAGCAGGGAACCCACAGTGGGACTCGATGCCACAACTCATGAGATCATGAGCTGAGCCAAAACCAAGAATCAGACCCTCAACCGACAGAGCCACCCAGGCACCCTCCTCCATTCAAGAAAGGAGGCTGCACCTTTTAATACCCTCCTCCCTTCAAGGAAGCTCTTGGTGACCACTATGCCTAATATTCAGATGCAGAAAATAAAGTGTTGGTGAGTAAGCTAAAAGGGAATGCGGGGTGATTTCTCACTATACGGATGAGCCTATAGCCATCAGCCAGGGTAGAAGCAAAAGGGATCCTGCAGTCAGGCAGACCTGTATTAGGTCTGGGGTGGGAAGAGGAAGGAAAATGGAAACCTGCTACTTTCAGGCTTGATTTTAAAGGCTATGGGTGGGTAGCTTGTGCCTGACTTTCCTCCCCACACTGAAGGCAGACACAGGGCACAATTTCTCGCACACAGAAATCCTGAAACATCAGCCTGCACCCTATCTCCACTTCCAACCTTCAGCCTTTTGATCCCAACCTGGAAGAGGTGGAAAGCTTGGTACTCCTTTGAGTCCTCTAGCATAGCCTCAACATTCAGGAGGTAGGAAAATGGGCTCAGTGGTGCTTATGCTAAGATTAGGTTTATCTTAAACCTGAGTTGCAAGTGAACGCATCTCTGGCTTTAAAGTCAGACTCAGATCATTTACAGAGAGGTCACAGGTAAGTCAAGGGCAACCCAGGAGGCAAGGCATGAAGTCAAATTCAGTTCAAGTGCAGGACGAAAGTTGCCAAGTGGAGCAACTATCGCCTGAATTGTGGTCTAGAGCTAATGTGAGACATTACCAGCCCTGAATAGATACAGTCAGTCAGTCAATGGACAATTATTAACACCTAATAAGTGTCCTGCACACTTCTAGGTACTGAGGACAGAGAAGGAGACTCTATTCCCTGAAAATGCTGGTGGGTCAGCCCAAGTCAAAGGTGCACTGTGGTGAGGAGAGGAGCGTGGGCTCAGACTGAGTTTGACTCTTCTCTGCCTCTAACATCTGTGACCATGCAGTCTCCATATCTCAGTTTCCTCACTGGCAAAGCGGAGGAAATAAGAGTAACAGCCTCAGAGAGCCCCTGTGAAGGTGAAATCAGTTAAGGAAGGCACCAAGCGTGGTGAGAATTTAGTTATCATCCTCCTGGATGCTAATTTTATTAAAACGCTGGGACTAGGCACTGCTTGCACCGCAGAACATTTTAAAGAGGCCACCCATGGGGTCTGACAGCCTGTATTCCTTCAGTGATGACAAATTGCTGCCTGGCTTCCAACAGGTCACTCATTGTTCTCAGCCTCCATTCCATTCCCCAGTCCAGGGATGGCAGAGGAGGGATGACGCCAGCTTGCTCCAGAGACTGGCAGGTGATATGAGGTCATCTCCAGCAGAGTCATGGCAGGTGGCTCTGTGTTTACCATGGAAAGAGATGGCAAAGCAGCCTGATCACAGAGGGGCACTCAAGGCTTCTGGGTGGGAGCTTGAGGCTCCCAGAGGTTGTGTGTGTTCTCATGAACAGCCTGAAGGGTAACATCTGGGATGTTATAACATGATTTATTGAAAGCTATACTCAAGTTAAATCAAGAGTGAAAAGATTAATAACAGAACTCACAGTTTTTAAAATATGTATTTGGCTTATTTCAGTGAAGTTAAGATAGGAGCAAACAAGGAGATGCTTGAAGTCCTGCAAGTAAAATTCAGGAAGTCTTTCACTATTTACTCTGGTTTGCCATCTCCAGGGCACAGTTTGAAATAATATGAGCATCCAGCAACCAAAAACAAAACAAAACAAAACAAAACTCTTGGCTGTGTTTAGAACACTTATACGTCCCAATACTGTAGAGATAAGTGAGGTGTGGACATGGAGCACTTGAAATGTGGCTAGTCCATATGCTGTATGAGTACACCCTGAACTTCCCAGATGTAGCATGGAGAAAAAGTGTAAATATATCATTAATAATTTTTTTATTGATTACATATTGAAATACTAATATTTTGGATATATTTGACTAAATAAAATATATTATCAAAATTAGTTCTATTTGTTTCTTTTTGCTTTATTTAATATGATTATTAAAAAATCTACTGCTACCTCTGTGGCTTTCCTGATATTTCTGTTAGGTGGTGATATTTAGATAAGGGATGGTAGCCGGGGGTTCTGCTTTTCCCAGCACTGCTGGTTGATCCATAGTTGATTCTTCTTGTTCAAATAGTAAGAAGACTTTGATATGGAGAAAACACTGGATAAGGGGAATACAGATTCAAATTATCATTTTACATCAGTCATCAATTTGCTATATGGCCTTGGTAATGACAATAATAGCTACAAACTCTTCGACAATAGTTTTTATAGTTCAGGCAATGTTCTAAGTATTTTACCCATGTCAATGTCTTACAAAATTCCACAAGATGGGAACTGTTATTTGCTCTGATTTATACATAAGGACACTAAGGTGTGATGAGGTTAAGAAACAAACCCATATCGGGGCGCCTGGGTGGCTCAGTGGGTTAAGCCACTGCCTTCAGCTCAGGTCATGATCTTGGGGTCCTGGGATCGAGTCCCGCATCGGGCTCTCTGCTCAGCAGGGAACCTGCTTCCTCCTCTCTCTCTGCCTGCCTCTCTGCCTACTTTTGATCTCTCTCTGTCAAATAAATAAAACCTTAAAAAAATGTTTTAAAAAAAATAAAATAAATTAAAAAAAAAAGAAACAAACCCATATCTACAATTGCAATAGCCAAGATATGGAAGCAACCCAAGTGTCCATCAATAAAGAGGTGAGTAAAGAATATGTAACACACACACACACACACACACACACACACACACACACACACACAGGACTATTACTCAGCCATAAAAAAGAATGAGATCTTGCCATTCCTGACAATGTGGGTGGACTTAGAGGGTATTATTCTAAATGAAATAAGCCAGAGAGAGAAATATTACATGATTTCCTTTTTATGTGACTCTAAAAAACAAAATAAATAAACAAACAATAACAACAATAAAGATAGAAACAGATTGATAAATACAGAGAGCAAACTGGTGATTGCCAAAGGGAAGAGGGGCTGAAGGAATGAGCAGAATGGGTGAAGGGGTAAGATTAGGAGTTACGAACTTCCAGTTAGAAATTAAAAAAGTCACAGGGGTGAAAAACAAAACATAGGGAATATAGGCAATAATATTATAATACACTTACCATGATGAATATTTCATAATGTGTATAATTATTCAATCATTATGTTGTACACCTGAAACTAATTTAATATTACATCAACTACAATAAAGAATTTTTTTAGAGAGAGAGAGAAAGTGCGCACACACAAGTGCAAGCGTGAGTAGGGGTGAGGCAGGAGAAGAGGGAGAAAGATAGAGACTCTTAAGCAGGCTCCATGCCCAGCACAGAGCCTGACATGGGGCTCAACCTCACTATCCTGAAACCATAACCTGAGTTGAAATCAAGAGTTGGTCACTTAACCGACTGAGCCACACAGGCTCCCCAAGAAAAATATTTTTTAGTAAAAAGAAACAAGTCCAGAGGTCACAGATGAGAAGTGTGGAGATGGGATTCAAACCTAGGCAGGCTGTTTCCAGGGTCTATACTATGAGCCCCATCATTGCCTCTCAACTGATGCAGACCAGCTTGGGTTCAATTTTGTTATCTACAAAGTAGAGTTAATAACTGTTTTGTCTACCTTCTGGGACTGTGATGAGGGCCAGAAAAAGACATGGCTGACCACAGACTGATGGTACTCATCAGATGGCAGAAGCTTTGGAAACGTGATGACCCTGAAAGAGCTCCCCATCTGTAACGCTATTAAAATCCAGAGCCCATTATTTTATATGATGTCTTCCTAAATGCCCCCAAGTGGAATTAATGTTTTCCACTTCTTGTGATTCATAGCATTCTGTCCTTATTCATCACAATCCTTACACATCTTGTCTTTCATTGCATGTGTGCGTCTGTTTCCTTCCTTACACATCAGGCATCTTAAAGGCAGACTGTTTTGAAGATCAGTGCCTCTCAACTGAAGATGATTTTGCCTCCAGGGACATTTGGCAACACCTGGAAACATCTTTGGTTGTCACAACTTGGCAGGGGGGTGCTACTGACTTCTAGAGGGTAAAGGTCAAGGATGATGTTAAACATCCAACAATGCACAGAACAGACCCCATGACAAAGAATTACTAGTCAAATGTCAATAGTGCTGAGATCATTATATGACCCATTGTGCCTCAGACATGCTTGAAACAGTAAGTGCTTAATAAATGATGAAATGTTGATTGAATAAATGAATAACAAATACTATAATCACCTACCTGCCTTGGATCTAATTTTCTTTTAGTTACACTCAACGAACACATGCTAAATACTCACGAGACATGCCAAGCCCATACTATAGCTGGAAAACAAGGGGATGCAAACATCTGAAACACAGAGGCTCCTGCTCTCAGGGTCTGGCCATCTCCTATGCAAGTCAGAGTCACAACAAGGAGCCTGTCAATAATGAGGCAAAATGATGAGTGCGGTCGTCTTTGCCGGCTCTAGGCAGAAGCTCCACTCAGGAGTTTTGTAAAAGGACAGATGGCCTGGCCAATCTGGATGGAACTATTAATTTTTTTCTCAATTTTCTTTATTTTGGAAAATTTCAAACACCAAAAAGGTAGGATAACAGTACAAGAACGACTTAATTATACACACTTTGATAGATAGAAACACATGATAGAATAGATAGATGACAGATAGATGATAGAGAAATACACACACACCCACACATGGACCATTTCTGAACCACTGGGAAATAAGATGCAGGCATTATGGCCTCAGCTAACAGTACAATGTGCACTGGAGGGACCTAGTAATTTAATAGGTCTGGAGTGGGGCTCTAGCCTTGGGCATACAGCCCGAGTTTTCCCAGAGTTCACAGAGAAGCCATGAACTAGAGGGGCCTAGTGGAGACCAGGCCACTCTTGGGAAAGAGGAAAGGTTTCTGGAGGAGGCAAACTGAGTTTTGAAAGGAAGAGGCATCCAGGTAAATAAGACAGGAAAGTTCTAAGCAAAGGTAATAACGTGAACACAACTTCAGAGGCTAGACATACCAGGGCATGTTTTAATATTCCTAGAACACAAATGCATGAGGGAAGGCTGAAAAGGAGGGATACACCAGTCACTAAGGCTCATACACCACTTCAAGTTGCCATGAGGAGCCACTGAGCATTTGGGGCAGAGGAGAGATTTGGTCAGATCTGGCTGCCAGGTGAATAGGTTGAGGGAGACCATAGTGGAGAAGGGGACAGTAGTTGAGCCATTGCACTAGTCCAAGAGAGAGACATGAGAGTCTGAGCAAGGGCAGTGGTAGATCTGCAGAGGGAGGAGGGAAGGATTCAAGGGGGATTTGTTTAGGAGGTAATCACAACCACTTGGTTCCTGATTCTCTCCTCCCCAGTCAGGGCTACAGTGTTCCCATCTGCAAGCTTACTCCCCTAAGTCTCTAGAGCTCATGTTGAACCAAGGCAGGGTGATACAAGGAGCTTCTGCTCAAAATCAAATTACTCTTAGCAGGGTCCTAGTTCTGACAGATGTACTCTGTACTGTTCCCATGAAAGGCCTCAGTCTTAGAATCTGTGTTGTGGCCTTGTTCCTGACCTCATGCCTATGTCTGTGTCTCAACAATCTGCCCAGGGACACACAAGCCTTCTAAGAGGGGGCCTTCACAGTCCTCTTCTGTTTATCAGAGATTCGCGAAGACTTTTGCCCGGATCTCTGAATTCCACCTGTTCCCCAACTAACCACTACACTTTCTTTTATTTATTTATTTATTTATTTATTTGACAGAGAGAGAGATCACAAGTAGGCAGAGAGGCAGGTAGAGAGAGAGGGAGAAACAGGCTCCCCACTGAGCAGAGAGCCCGAAGCGGGGCTCGATCCCAGGACTCTGAGATCATGACCTGAGCCGAAGGCAGAGGCTTAAACCACTGAGCCACCCAGGCGCCCCACCACTACACTTTCTATGCACTGCTGGGCCCCTCACACATCTTGGCTGTGCTACTGTTGCTACACCTTTCAGATAGCTTGCTGTACACACCGTGATGGACTTTCCACTGCCCCATCAACTCACCACCTATCCAGTGTCTGGGTCTGCTTTCAGGACCCTTTCCTTCGCAGTTACCACAGGCCCGGTGTATTTACCCATTTTTATTTTCCATTTCCTCATCTGCACATGACCAAGAGGCTTGCTTGAGTGATCCTTGGGCATCTTGGGAGTCAAATGTCTTGTCAGTATCTTGTCTGATTCTCAAATCTGATTGATGATAACAATGTCAGAGCACATGCAGAACACCCAATACTTGGCTGTGGCTTTCTTCAGACTTAGCTTAGCAGCCACATAATTTCAATATTCAGTGAGGGCAAAGCCTTCAGACAAGGTTGTTTTTAGTCAGTATACCAACAAAATATGCATTGCTTGGTTGATTGCATTGTTGAATAATCTTTATATCCTAATATCTCATTAATATTCTCCTACCCCCCCTAGTATTCTGGTGATACTACACTCAGTTCAACTTAAGTGTATTTATCCCTTTAGAAAAAAAAGTATATTCATCCCTTTCATTTCCCTCAATCTGGTAAATCAAGGCAAAATGCCTCCATGTCCCCTTTGATTTCAAAGAGAGTCTACCAAAGCAGCTACCCTTAAAGAGGCCAAAAGAGAAGAGACTTGAGGACAGATGACATCAGTCCTGGCCCTTGGACTTGTCTCTTCAAGTTCTGTCCTGCTGGTTGTGTACAGAATGAATTTTGGCTCCCAGGTGGTGGCCTAGACCCAGGGACACTGTGTCTGTGGGCAAATCACAGGAGGCACCACAGTGTCTCTTGCCAAACTCCTCCCAGACGGGAGGTGCTGAATGCCAGGAGCTCCCAAGGTGGAAAGGACCTGCAGGTCACTGAGGCCAACCCTCCTAGTTTACTAAAAAAAAAAAAAAAAAAAAAAAAAAATGAAGCCCGGGAATATCAAGTGCCTTCCCTGAGGTCACACATCTAATTAGTATGTGTGTGTCTGCTGTCTCTACTTGTTGTCTGACCCAGAAATTCCACTTCATGGACTGTCTACCACAGCTGTGCTCACACACAGGCATGGTGGTGTGTAGGCAAGGTTATTCACTGCAGCGTGAGACACAGAAAGGTTGGGGAACTCCTCACTGCAGCGTGAGACACAGAAAGGATGGGGAACTGCCCCGTGGAATACTAAGCACCGGAAGAAAGGAAGAAGTTGTCTATGTGCTCACATGAAAAGGTGCCTGAAATATGTCGGAGGAAGACACGAGGCGCTGAACTCTGTGTATGTTGTGTTACTATGCACATGAAAATGGTGGAAAAGTGCATGAGTCTAAATGTGTGCGTGCTCGTCTGTCTGGGAGATCACACCATGCATGGCCTTGTTTGCCTATAAAGAGGGGAACTGCATGGCTAAGGATGGGACATGCTGTAAAGATTTTTAAATTTTGAACCATATTATTATATATTCAAAAACTTAAATGAACATATGGGCCATATATCAGCCTGGAGGCCAGTAACTTGTCCAAGGTGATATACCTGCTAAACGCAGAGCTGCTGCTGGGACCCAGGCCTCCTTATTTTTCACCTGCACACACAAAATTTTTCCCAAAACACTTCTTAATGTCTAGAAAGAGAAAAGTGTTCAACTCAGAAGAGGAAGGGGAAAAAAATTTAATGGAGGGAGGGGTTCTTTTTTTTAAATCAATTTTTTTAATTTTTTTATAAACATATAATGTATTTTTATCCCCAGGGGTACAGGTCTGTGAATCGCCAGGTTTACACATTTCACAGCACTCACCATAGCACATACCCTCCCCAAAGTCCATATCCCCACCACCCTCTCCCGACACCCCTGGAGGGAGGGGTTCTAATGGGATGCGGTGCAGGGAGAAGGCAGAGGAGGCAGGCAGGAAGGAGAGCGGAAGTGGAGGACAGAGGGGCAGGAGCCCCGCGAGAGCTGATGGCGGACTTGCAAACAGCACCCCCCATAGACTGGAGATGCCTGGGGTTCAAGAGCTGCTGTAGCCAAGGCTCATTTGCTCAGTGGCAACAGCAAGGGTGTCAGAAAGGGGGGTGCTGCCACGACCTCCGTAAAAGGTTCATCAAACACACCAGAGCACAACCGGTCCAAAACACCATCTCCACACACCACCCAGGCTCCTCGAGCATCAACCCACCCCAACTCCAACCCACAGCATAAACCATTCCAGGGCGACGGCGCGTCACCATGCTGCGAGGTCCCCTGCACCGCAGCGTCGCCAACATGGCTGTGCACCAGTCTCTCCAGCCCCCTCCACGCGGCACTGCGCCAGAGGCCTGGCAGAACTAGCTGAAGGTGCTGACGGGAACAGCCTCAGGCTGCAGCCAGCTTGGCCCAGGGCAGGGCTTACAGCTGACTCTGCCCTTCATTCCTGTATTTTCTAAATGTGCCCCTCCCAGTGAAGAGGACGGCTTTTCTGAGTACCATTTTAAATACTCTCCCTCCTCAGCTCTGCCCTTCTCAGGGGCAGGGGAGAAGAGGTGTGGGTGAGTCAGGCCCTGTGCCGTTTTCACTGTCTCCTGATGGGATAAAGCTGTGGTTCAGGAAAATCTAAGGTCTTCTCTCCACCCCAAGAACTTTGGGGTCATGGCTCCTTTGTTCAGCCTTCCTTTTTTTTCAAATGTAAAGCAGGAAAACAACTTTCTGACACTGCTTAGATAAGCTAATGCAAACACAGCAAGAAACTTAGAGAAGACCCCCTGCAGCCCCCAAAGTCCAGTTCCTAACTGGTGCTCAGACCGAGGGGTTGCAGGGGAACCCTGGTGGTGGGCTGTGTGGCTGCCTTGAAATCTCACTGCACCCGGCTTCTGCAGGCCTGGGTGCCCCATCTCCAGCCCAAACTGTGTCACAGGTGCCGTTGGCAGCAAGGTCCCTCACCCTGGAGGGGAAACAAGTCCTAGAGGTTTCAAATGGCTCATCTTAGTCAATATATTGTTAGGTAGGTGGGGGAAAGGCATCAAAAATGGTGCCCATCTGACATAGGAAATCCGTCTGTGCAGAGAGATGCCGCAGTGAAACGTGAATGAACAAGTCCTCAGGAGCAAAGAGCCTTTTACTACATCAGCTAAGCAGGGGAGGGAGTGCGGTCTTGCAGACCGTTCCACTCCAGATTGGTGTGCAGCAGCTGGGAGGGGGCAGGGGTGTGGTCTCAGTACAGGTGTGGGCCTCTAGAAGGTGGACCAGTTATGTCTGAGATGGGGAGCTCATAGCCAGCCCCAACAGTGTCTCACGGGTCTTGGGAGGATGCATTCCCTCGGGGTGGGAAGAAGAGAAGGGGACCCAGCCCAGGGCTGTGGGCAGGGAAAGCATATCCAAGTCTCATCCCTGTACCTGTTCTATCTTCTTCTGATTGCAACACTTTTTCCTAATAGAGATGGTAACTGGACTTTCTGTGGTGAAAATTTGGTTCATGAATAAATGTGGAAAGGATCAGGAAGCATTGCCTGGTAATTTGATGCAGAGTAATTGTGAAATAGACAAAATGACATCTAGCAATTTGCAGTCATGGCACAGGATTTTCTTACCTGTAAAACCAACCCATCCCCCACAACATCTCCACATTCTGCTTTTTACCCCCTCCTATAACAAAGACCATTCTTGCTCCATCAGTTTTTGAGCCCTGACTGAGCCCTGAATTGTCATTACCTGGTGTGCTACTGGTCCTAGGAGAGTGGACTCACACCGTTGGGCTATTCACGCTGTAGTTCAAGCTCAAAGGCCAGACTAGTTCTAGAAAAACTCTCTAAGGGTGGCCTTCTCTGTCTCCACCAACCACCCATGTGCTCTAGGCTCACCACTTCCCCTAGGAAAATCTGTGAAATTCTCTCCAGTTCAGACCCATTGTCCCATGGTATATCTGGCTCTGGCCATCACGGCACCCCAAAGGGCACTTATCTTCCATAGACTTTGGTGTCCAGATTATAATCAGGAATTTCCACACTTCACTCCATGAAGCCAAAGGCTTTTTTGTGAAAACATAAAGAAACTAGATTCTCTAAACTAAGAGCTGATGACAGACTGACCCCTCTCTATGCCAGCTTGCTGATAGTCATCTTTTCTGAAGCCAAGCCAAGACTTAAGCTCTTTAGGAAGAGGAGGCCCAAATCTAATTTAGCAGGGAGATAAGATGCCAGCTTGTCAACACTGCATCTCCAAGTCCTTTATTTCCCTCTGCAGACATCTGCTGCTTTTGGCTTCCACTTCATAATGGTGTCCATCAGTAACAGCAGTGAAGTTACTCCTGGGACTCTGGCATTGGACAGACCTGTGTATATTCATTTCGTTTCCATTCACCAGGAATGGGTTTGATTCTAATTAGTGTACTCCATGGAGTGCTATTGGGTTTCAGAATCTTTATATATCTGCAGTAAAAATATTTCCTTTTCATACCAGGATACTTGATAAATCAGTGTTTAGTTAGCGTGTACATTCAACCTCATAAATAAATAAATACAGTTTGCGCACAGATGGCTCACCAAGTTCCAAACACCTTCTCAGAGCGGGAACCTGGGGCTGGTGAATGGATGCTAAGTCATGCCCTGGCCTCTTCCCTTCCTGCTGTTGGCTTGAGTTGTTACGGTTTAGTAAAGCACATCTGACCTTAGACTCATGTTCTCCCAGAGCAGCAGGAAAGCATTGCCAGCTTTTAGTTAAGAAGCTTTTCCCTGGCCTTTGGGCCATGTGCACAGTTAATCAACAGGCCATGCAAATTAGATGGTAATTAATTTCTGGTAGCAAGACTGTGTCCATTGAAACTGCTTCTTTAGCTGCATATGTGGTGTGGTGACCTCTTCAGTCTCCAGGGAAGCCCTGGGTCTTCCTCCAAAGTTTGAAGGTGTTGGACTTGTGTAAAGAAGGTGGGGTTCAAAGCCTTTGGGAATCCCAAACTTTTTATTCAGTCCCACAGGTGGCCTTGCACCAGAGCAGAGGAGCAGTCTGGGACCGTATACTTTGGAGTCCCTTCAAGCCTGTGCACCTTCTACCCTACCTAATGAGTCTGCTCCCATCCCACCCACAGTCAACCTACGTGCAGTTGCAAGGTCAGTCTTCCTGAAGAACAACTCAAATCATGTCACTTGCCTGCCAAAAACCCATGACGGCTTCCTGCCTGAACTTCAATATGGTGTCTAAACTCCTTTGTGGGGGCGCCTGGGTGGCTCAGTGTGTTAAAGCCTCTGCCTTCAGCTCAGGTCATGGTCTCAGGGTCCTGGGATCGAGCCCCACATTGGGCTCTCTGCTCAGCAGGGAGCCTGCTTCCCTCACCCACCCAATGCTCTGCCTACTTGTGATCTTTGTCAAATAAATAAATAAACTCCTTTGTGATTAATTTACTCAAAATTCTGTGTGGTACGTGAAATTTCCCCTTTTCTGATGGTTGTAAAGCTGAAATTCACCCCTCAGATGGTGGCTGGGAGGTTTTTTTCTTTCCTGGCAGACCACTCTCCCTGCATGTGTCCCACTACAGGCTGCTTTTTAAGGCAGGACATGGCACCTTTATCCTATTTCCTGACAGCACACGGGAGAAGAATGAGGCATGAAGGGTAAACTTCAAGAGAATGGGAACAGGGGTCCACAGTGGAGAAGACTGCAGCCCTGAACTCCTCAGTCCTGTATTTATTAAGATACAACAATCAACAAAGGAGTCGAAGAAGATTATAGATAAGCAAGATATGCCTGATCGAGCAGTATAGGATCTGTGGTTGAGTAAACACATTTAAAGGAATTATCTAATTAACCACAGGTGGTCTCTGGAGAAGGGGAGACAATAGAAAAAAGAAGCAGGTGGTGATCCACCCTGAGTTGGGCAGGAGTTCCAGCTGCTCTGCTTCAAGGACACGTATCATCCTCCCCCCAGGAGCCTGTTGCTAGTACATGTTCAAGCATGTTTGGTCAGCACATTGTTCTGAGGGACGATTACACCTTTAAGCCAGGATTGCTTCTTGTCTGTCAGTTACCACTGGCTGCTAGGACAGTCGTAATAGTCAATTACGAAAATTTCATCTGGCGTGGGTGTGAGAAAGGAAACTGATGGATGGTACCTGTTCCTAGCTTTTGCCATTTGTAGTTACAGCCAAGAGAAACATGTGTGAGTGAGTGTGTGTTATATATGATCATAGACAGTACGCAGCTCTCTACACGTCTTCCCCGCTAACAGTCCACTAACCAGGAAACCTAAAAAAAGACATTAATTGCCCTCTAAGTGCAAAAAAGGTCTATGGACTACAGGCTAGAAACTAGAATCAGAAGGTCGCAGTACAGGCTGGGAATGCCTACTGGGAGGGGCTGCAGGCAGGAGTGTTTAAAGGGCCTGAGGTTAAGAAGGAGCAGAGAATCAAAGCCAGCCCCCTATCAGGAAGCTGAAGTCAGGAAAGAAACCAGAGACAAGGGAGGAGGTAAGTGCAAGCTGAGCAATTAAAGGAACAGAGGCAGACAGAGGGAACTCTGAAACTGAAGAAAGCCCAGACAGAAACCTCTTCTAGCCTCCTGCTGCAGAGGCCAGGCTTGCCAGGGTGAGCACAGCCCCAAGCCAGGCTCTGCTGTGCTGTTCCGCCTGGTCCCCACACCTGGTCTGGCCTGGGAGGGCCGCCCAGCCCCTCATCAGCATCAGCAGCAACCTGTCTCCCTCCACCATGCCCCGTTCTCTGTGTTCAAAACCTCCCCACCTAACTCACATGCACCCTCTGTCTCTGGCAGGAAGAAACCTGTATTCCTCCTAATCTCCTTTCTGTAAAAATTTTAGTCTCTGCCACTGAGCTGGCCTTAACCGGAGGCTCTCAACTCCGGCAACACATTAGCATTACCCAGTGAGTTTTTATAAAATACTGACGACTTCAACCCCAAAGATTCTAATTTTATGTGGTCTTGGGTGAAACCTTGTGTGGATACTTTTTAGAAAGAAGCAGCCCAGGTGACTCGGATGTGCCGCCCGGGGTTAAG
Source organism: Meles meles (assembly GCF_922984935.1). Classification (NCBI taxonomy): domain Eukaryota; kingdom Metazoa; phylum Chordata; class Mammalia; order Carnivora; family Mustelidae; genus Meles; species Meles meles. The sequence goes on from NC_060069.1 coordinate 67,574,096, forward strand.
GATGACTGACCCCCTCAGCCAGCAGAATCTCAGCCATAGAAGACACTCCCTGCACACTTAGAACAAGCAGAATTCATGCCACCCACTCTCCCTGGCTGTTTGAAGGACATCAAGCACATCCCTGCCACAGGACCTTTGCCCTCACTGTTCCCTCTGCCTGGAATGCCCTTCCACCACAATTCCACGGCCTTCTCCCTCACTTCATTCAGAACTCCTGAAATGTCACCTCCTCAGAGTGGCCCTCCCTGATGCTCTTGGCCAAAAGAACAGCTCTAGAAATCTCCACCCACCTACCTTGCTTATTCACAGCTTTTCTTTCTGCCGATAATATATTAAATGTCTATTTATTTATATATTTATTTAGAGAAGAAGAGACAGAGGAATAGAGGGGGAGGAGCAGAGAGAGAGGGAGAAGGAGAATCCCACGCAGGTTCCCAGCACAAAGTCCAGTGCGGGGGCGGGGGGGGGGGGTCAGTCCCACAACCTTGAGATCATGACCTGAGCCAAAATCAAAAGCTGAACACTTAACTGACTGAGCCACCCAGGGACACCAATATACTAAATTTTTATTTAATTCTGTTTTTATTGTCCAATTTCCCCAGCAGAATGTAAGCTAACTATGGGCAGGAACTTTTCTCATCTACCATGGGTATCCCCAAAGCCTGGGACAACTGCTAGACTATAATAGAGTTTCCATAGATACTTGTTGTCTGAATAAAGAACTGATGTAACAGATGAGGAATCCGGGGCTCAAAAAGGGAGTGAGTTACAGCCATCAGGGAAGCTGCTAAATATCCCACAGCACACCCGACGCTCCACACAGCAAAGCCACGACAGCCATGCTGAGCTGAGGAAGCCTGGGTGAGCGGCCAGGTGGGGAGGTTGGGAGTGAGGAGGAGGCGTCAGAGCTGGACCTAGAAATGGCGGCAGATAGGGAGAGGTGCAGAAGCTGGTGAGGGAGTGATGAGGGAGCAGGAGGCTGGCTGAGGACAAAGCAAAAGCTGGCACCTTGCACCCCCTCTCCATCCGCTCCCCTCGGTAATATGTGTAGAGTTCTTCAGGCACCCCTGACCGCCATAAGTGAGAAACAAAAAGTTCCCCTTGGTTTACAAATGTCCTAGAGATCTACAAACAAAGAAGTTACCTTGTGCTATTGATAATTTCCAGAGGCAAATAACTCAGTTCCTCAAGCCCTAAGGTCGCCCTCCCCTCCATACACAAAACTGAAGGAGGCTGAGGTAGAAGGAAATGTAAATATGGGTAAATCTCTCCTGAACCTAAATCTCTCTAACAAAGACGCTTGATAGCAGATCAGTGACATTCCACCAGGAATCTCCCAACTATCTTGATGTTAATAGCTTGCCAAAAGACAACATTGATCAAGCAGGAAGACCTCCGGGTATCCGGGTATCCAAAGACCTCCTAGCACCTTGTAGGCCCTCTTTAGCATATGAAAACTCCATTGAAACCTCCCTTCCCCTCCCCTTCCCCCAACCGCAGGGTACATAACCTGCCATCCCTCACAACCCCGGGGCAGCAGCTCTTCCTGCCCACGGGTCCTGTCCCCGTGCTTTATTTAATAAACCACCATTTTGCACCAAAGATGTCTCAAGAATTCTTTCTTGGTCATCAGCTCTGGACCTCAGCCCACCGAACCTCACCTAGGTTCTAGAACTTCATCAGTAGGACATTAAATGACTGCTTCTGTCCCTTCCTAGGATGTGACCTCTAACTCATGCCCTTGTTTTGAGACTAGCGCCCATCCTGGCCTCCTGTTGTGCCAACCAAAAATGTCTCCAGACATTGGCAAATGTTCTTCCGTGGACGACAAGAATGTCCTGGTTGAGAACCATTGGAAATCTAACCCTCTCCTTCTTTAGAACTTTGGCCTCATTTTGTGAAAACCTTTCTTAAAGATCGTGGGTTCCATTTTGGGGTCAAGAGCACTCCTTGAACTGGTGCATCTTCTCTCCTGCTGGACTATGTGGTGTTTTTTTTGGGGGGGGGGGGGTTGGGTTTTTTTTTGTTTTTTATTTGAGAGAAAGAAAGCATAAGTGGGGGTGGGGTGTGGAGAGGGAGAAGGAGAGGCAGACTCCTGGCTAAGCAGGGATCCCGAAGCTCTGCAATGCTGGGCTCAATCCCAGGACCCAGAGATGGTGCGCCTGGACCCCTGGACCACGGGCTTCCATTCATTGTCTCCCCTGACTCCCCTGTACTCACTCTCCTCTCTGCACTGTGCTGTTTCTAAACAATAGGAACAAGGGGCATTTAGGGGAATCAGTTTCTAAAGCATCTGGCAACTTCAAAGACAAAATGACCTAACTTAGAGCCAAACAGAAATAGATCCCAAATCTGGAGATTCCAGCTATCACTGGCTGCCATGTGGGTGTGACAATTATTAAGTTATTATGCTAAACTGGTTTGTAAATACCTAATATAGCTCTGATACTATAGGGAGGGCTTGTGAAATACAAGACCAACAACCCTCTATTAGTCACCGAGAGCATTTGAATGAAAGCTGGAAGAGAAGCACAGAGGGTAGAAAACCAAGCAACTTAATTGGCAGTTGAGACAATGGTCCCTGAGGGGCACCTGGCAGGGCTCAGGACTGACTCATTTAACATTTAAAGATGGTGCTCTTTGTTCATTCAAAGGGGGAAAAAAAACAATCTATTTTTTGTTTGGTCTGGCTTGCTTTCTTTCTGGTTTAAGATTCAGCGCATCACCCAGGTTGGTGGATTTCACTAAAACATTTTCCCCAAATGACCTAGGGTTCCATTTTATAATACGCCGCCACGCTCCCCCAGCGCAGTAGTGGGAGAATGATATTCTGTCATTTTCAGCCACCAACTGAAGCTTTCCTATTCACTTTCGTTACAGTGTTGCTTGTTACAGGTAAAAATAAAGGAAGTCATCACTGCACTGGTGGAAAATCAGCTGCAGCTCAAAGACAATATAACCCTATGTATAACTATAGAAGGGTTGGGAATCCAGGGCTCCCTTGAACAAGTGCAGGTCAGCAATTTCACGTTAATTGCTTATTGCAGGGTGGGGCTGGAAGACACTGCAAAACAAATTCAATTTACCTTGAAAATAATTAGTGAGATGCAAAGCCTTGGAGATGGAAAATTTCTTTGAAATTAATGATTGCTGTTCAAACCTGGCCCATGCCTTTCCGCAGCAAGGACAGTCTGCAGCTAGCGGTTTCATCTCTCTGAGTGCTGCTGGAAGCTTCTTTTGGATCTTGATCTAAAATCAGCTTGAGTCTACCATTAGAGGCGGTAGCCTATGCTCTACAAGGAGCTGCATAGTCAGAGGGTCAGAGGAGCTCCAAATGCACAGGAAAGAGAACAATAGGAAGCAATAGCTGAACCCAGCCATCAAGTCAGAGTTAGAGGCCTTAGCCTGGTCTAGTAACCCAGGTAACTGTCAGTTCTTTGTGCAGAAGAGGAGAGATGAATGTCTCCACACCCAGCACACCCTCAGTCATAACACATGAAAATCTAACGGAGTGACACATCCTATTTCTAAGGTACAGTTCACAGCATCTTACTTGGACCATCCAGGCACAAAGACAGAAGTTGTGAAGTGAATTAAAATAATCAGCAGCAACTGGCAACAACTTGAACAATAAAGGGGGTGGTGGGAGTCTGTGCACACCCCAAGAACTGGGGCTTGCATCCCACGAAGGAGAGGGCATGAGATAAGGGCAGGTCATTTCCTTGCACGGAGGTCTCCTCTAGATCTGATGTCATCACCCATTACGGATGGGAATGGTGAGCCCAGGTTCTGCCACTCTGCTGTTGGCCCTGCATCACACAGGCCTCCAGTAAGCTGGGGGAGGCGGGTCCACATGAAAACACAGCTGAAGGAACAGTGAAAACAGCCACAAAACACCAAACAACCAGAGGAATGGTGATCATTGGTTTGTGGTCTTTCTGCTGCTGTAGGAACACCCAAAGTAGTCAACATTTGGGGAGCTCTTGGAGCCCCTCTTGTTACTGCTTTTGTGGCTGCAGCTGTAGGTACAGATGACTCACCAAGCTACAGGCAAAGCTGTCATTCACAGGATTGGGGGGCGGGGACAGGAAAAAATGGATCTATCAGCAGAGTTTCTTCTTTAGAAAGTTGAAGCTCATATCCATACATTCTGCCCACACCCTCCAGTATGAGCATTAAGAAGGGGCACCTCCAAATGCCTGGCTGGCTCGTAGGAAGAGCATGTGACTCTTGATTTCAGGGTCTTGAGATTACTTTTTAAAAAAAATCAATAAATAAACTTAAAAAAAGAAAAAAAGAGGCCCCTCTTCCTCCAGAGCACAGAGTGTGGTGAAGAGACCACAGGCTGCATTTTAGGAAGCAGCCACTAAACCAACATGTACCCACTCTGTGATCATCCGTGTCAGGCATAGTCCAGCAGAAATGGTGCATTCAGGGGTGCCTGGGTGGCTCAGTGGGTTAAAGCCTCTGCTTTCAGCTCAGGTCATGATCCCAGGGTCCTGGGATCGAGCCCCGCATCGGGCTCTCTGCTCAGCGGGGAGCCTGCTTCCTCCTCTCTCTCTCTGCCTCTCTGCCTACTTGTGATCTCTGTCTGTCAAATAAATAAATAAAATCTTAAAAAAAAAAAAAAAAAGAAATGGTGCATTCAATTAGGATAATTCAAGGAAAGTTTACTAATGGAACATTTCCTAAGGTGTGGGCAGGGTGTAGGGAAGGAAGCACAAAGGATAGCACAGAACTCCCCAGCTGAAGGGATGAGAGTCTGTGTCACAGGACCCTGATAAGAAAGGTTTGGTGGAGAAGATCCCCTGCCAGGTGCTGTGACCTTGGAAAAGCAGCCAGTGGAAAGCACTCTCACAGGGAGAAACCCCAAACTCACTCTGCTCTGTCCCTCCAAACTTCTAGGATTCACCAGGTGACTCACCTGGAAAGCCAGAGAAGGGAGTTCTTTGATGTGGCCTGTGCAGCTCAGGATGCTGGGCAGAAAAGCCAGTAAAGGGTGGAGAGGACCTGGGAGCACACACAGGAGGTATCCACGCTCCAAGGCAGAGCTGCTGCAATCATTTATTTGCCATTCAAACATGTTCAGAGCTGTCTCCTAGGCACTAGGTTTTGGGGACACTCTGATTTGTCCATTCTGGGTCCCTAACCTGAAGCAGCTTTGGTTGCAGTAAGGGAGCTAGCTTGCTTAGCTCCCTCCCTCTCTCTCTCCCTCCCTTCCTTCCTTCCTTTTGCCTTTGAATCAGGATAGATCTAACGATCTTGGGAAATCAGAATTCTTTTCTCTTTATTTTAGCCATGTGGCTTAAGCTTCCGGTTTAGGTGACTAGAGGGGGGCTGATGTTATCTTGAAGGCTCCTGACAGCTTGCATTTTATGAGTTTGTCTGCTTTATAAGATATTAACCAGAAAAAATATTAAAGTTTACAAATGCAGCAACAGACCCAGAGGGGAAATGTGATGATATAATTTTTGATATGTTTTTAAAAACATGAAGAGCATAGCTGACCACAAAAGGGGGAAAAAGCAATGTGAGTCTTTTTTCTCCCTTCGATGTAAGCAGCATAGTATGTTTGTTTTCTGCGGACAGTGCTGATTCACCAGGACTTAAGGATTACTAATGAGTATTTTCCCTTCTCATTAACAAGTGGAATATATTAAGAAACTACTCAGCCACTCTGTGTGGCTTTTAATTGAAACCTACCCTCTCCGTGTGGACGAGTAGAATTTGTTTTTCATTGCATATGGGGGCTGCTTGACCTTTTCAGCTTTATAGGGCCTGAAATGTGCTCAGCACATTTCCACTTTTCACATTGAACAACCCATGCAATCTGTTTAAATAGAGTAACCAAATTGCCTGACATTTCTTAGAATCCAGAATGCTTTGCCTTAGAATTTTCCTCTCTCGCTTCCCCCACTCCATTCCTCCTGCCCCACATTCTGATCACCTTTTATGATGCAGCAGATGACATATTGATGAACCCAACTTCTACTCTCTTTTTCAAAATATGCAGTAAACCACAGGCTGGAAGGAATTATGAGGCCCAAGTGTGACAGGCAAAGACTTATTATCTTCTCATATTCAAACACTGGCAAAAACTAATAACAACCTAACACCAGTAAGTAAATAGACAAAGCATATAACTAGACAATGCATTCAGAAATCACATATATTGAAATGAGGAATTGAGCAAATATTTTTAATGATAATGCTTTAACCCTGTGTCTATTTGGCTTTCTAATTCTATTTCTGGAGTTCCATGTTAAGGTAATAATCTATCGGAAAAATTATATGCCTTAAGATGTTTACATATCATATAAACCTGTTACATACTGTTACAGGTTTACAAACTGTAGCAAAAAATGCAATCATTCTAAATGCCCCACATCAACAGAAACATTCAGTGAATTGTAGTATGTCCATTTGCCTGAATATTCTGTGTCCATTAGAAATGTTAACGATACAGCAACCAAAAAGAAAGAAAGAAAACTATGGGTATGCCAGGTAATAATCTAAAAGTATGCATGGAGGTTGGGGGGAACCTGGGAAGAAATACCTTAAAATGCTAAGAGTGATCACATGCATGATATTTTTTCTTTTTTTTTAAGTTCCAAAAAAATTTTAAAAGAGTAAAATACAAGAGTGTATAAAACGCATAATTTACAAGGAAAATGAAATCCTGCCCATGTCATATCAGGAGCAGTTCTCCACCAGCTTGAGTTCAAAGAGCAGGAAAAACAGTGCCACCTCTCGTGAGTCCCGGAGAGTGGTCCCATCTCTAATCACTGGGTAATTCTGGTCAAGTCCCTTATTGTTCCAATTTGTTTTCAGAAACTAAAAGAGATGCACTGAGGTATCTCTCAAGCTCCTTCTGACCCCCAAATCTATGAATCTTGTCATTCTAGAAGGAAGAGTATGTGCTTGAATTCACTGAAATCACAAACAGGCCTTGAGACACTTCCTCTCAAAAATCAGGTACAAAATGTCAGGCAGAGAAGGGATAGACTCAGAAAACAACGTGTGTTTGTCTCATCAGGCATTTCTCAGAAAAGATTAAACAGCGTCTTTCCCACTGAATTCATCACAACCTCTGGTTCTTGTTTTTAAAACCTGTCTTTATGGAAGAGCAACTTTATCAATCACTCAGTGCATGTCAGTCTGTTGTTATAGAGCCATGTAGAGATGGCACATTTTATGTAGGATTTGGGTTTCCATATGCCAATACAAAACCTATGTCTGCAATTTATAGGTCTTCCTGCCTTTTTTTATGGTCATTCACGATAGAGCATTCTCAGAGCTTCTGTGGAGTCAGTGTCTCAAACTGAGGGGGCACCTGGGTCACAGAACCTACTGATTCTTCAGGCCAGGCGCAAGTGCGGCATTAGTAGGGGATTTCCTATTGTGCTTCAGGACCTGGAAATACTCTCCATTTTTTCTCCCAGTGATGGGGGTTTGGAACATTGGATTGGTCCTTTCTCTGGGGCCAAAATAGGTCAGTCATCTCTTGGACTGAATGAAGGCTGTTGGGCTCCCCTTGATCAAAAAATTGATCAGTGGTTGGTGAAATGAAACTCGAAACACCTTTCCTTTCCTGGACGTTAGTAGGTGAGTCGGTTCCCCCATTTGTAAAATGGGAGGCTTGGGCTTTATGTTTTCAAAGCCAGCTTCTGGCTCCTTATGTTATAGCTTTGCTATAAAGGCTGCATACCTGACCCAAGAGCTCCTAGAAGATGTGAGGTGAGAGCTTTTGGGGTTCTGGCTCTCAGGAAAAAACCATGATAGTTACTCACATTTGTGAAAACAGAGAAACAAATGCCGAAATACTCTGGCAGCTGTGCAGGCTTTCCAATATACAGATGCTCAAGGTAACAATCTATGTGGTCACTGAGCATGAAAAACCTTACCCACACATGCTCTGTCTTTTCCTCACGAGAGGATTCCTAGGGTCCAGGAGGTACCGGAACTAGAAGAAATGGCAGAAAGGAAACTAAAAGATCTGAAAGGGAAATATTTCCCTGGAGAATTTCCTTGACCGTGGAGGGGTCTGGTAATAATGAATACGGTATGAATCTCCAGAGAGCTTGGGGTTCCACCAGATGGGGATTTACTTCCCCACATGATTGAACATGGAGGAAGGTTACAGTTTCAGTCCTGAGCCCTCCCTCCTTTCTTTTTAAAAGATAACCAATTTATTTGTCAGAGAGAGAGAGAGAGCGCACAAGCAGGGAGAGGAGCAGAAAGAGGGAGAAGCAGACTCCCTGCCGAGCAGGGAGCCTTATGCAGGACTTGATCCCAGCACCCTGAGATCACCTGAGGTAAAGGCAGATGCTTAACCATCTGCGCTACCCAGGTGTGCCCTGGGCCCCCTTCTCTTTCCCAACTGCACAACTTCCTTCAGAGTCTTATTTAGACTTCTGGCTTTAAATATAATCAGACTGCTGACAACCCCCAAATTGATCTCAGACTCACGCCCAGCTGACAACCCTACTTGGACGCTTCATAAGGCATTTCCCACTTAAATATCCAAAGAGAACTCCTGATTTCTGCTTCCCACGTCTATATTTGGGGCTCCCCCAAACCCTGGAGTCATTATTAGCATCTTCCTTCTCCTTCATCCTTGGTAATCATTTCCGCTGAGGTTCCAGCCATTGTCACCTCTTGTGAGGGTGATGCCAATAACTTCCTAATTCCTCTCTATACTTCCACTTCCACTTCTACTCCGTACTCCAAACAAGTTTCCACCTAGCAGCCAAAAGTTCTTTTCAAAACATGGTTTAAATTATGCCATCCACCTATTTAAGACTTAAATCTGTCTTCCCATTTTTCTTAGAAAGCAATCTAGGCTCATGCCATGAGGTCCTGGGGGCTTCTGAAGGTCCACTACAATCTCACTGGCCAAGCTAGCATGCCAAGTGTGATCATGCCTTAGAGGCTTTGCCCCTCCTTTCCCTCTTCCCCTGCTCCTTGTGTGGCTGACTCTTCTCCTTCAAGTTTCAGCGTCAATGTGACTTCTAGAGAGACATCTCTAATCACCCATCCAAAGGATGCCCACCTTCGTTTCTGTCTGTGACAGTGCCATGTTTGTTCTTTCTGGGAACTCTCTAAAACTTGTAATTATTTTATCATGGCTTTGATTACTGTTCTATACCTGGCCTAGACTGTCAACATTAGAGGAGTAGATGTATCTCACGTCCAGCATATAACTGGTACTCAATAAACATCCGTCGATGAAGTTAATTAATTAAAGAAGGCCATTAGGTATTCATACTTTCTGGTTAGTTGCTAGGAAATCATTCTGATTAACCGAATCTGATTGAAGCACACTCCGTTGCTCCCTCCACCTCTGTGCAAGTAGAAGTCTTGCCGCTCAAAGGGAAAAAAGAATTTGCAACCTCATTTCCTGATACCAACTCTTAAAAGCATGGGAAGATCTACTCCTTTCTCAGGAGGGCATCTGATCATTTTCCTTTTCTATAGTCTCTCCTCTAGAACGTTTTTTTCCACAGGGTAAAGAGAATATTAATTCTAATTTATGTGAGCTGTTCTCCATTTTATAATCAATTGCCTTGTAGCTCAATGACATTTATATTCATCATTAATATGCGTCAGATTGATGTTCTTTTAAGTTTTATTTAATTACAGCTCCAGATAATATAGTTTCCCCCCTTTTTTTAAATTAGAGGAAATAATACATCAACTGGATGGGCTATTATGCAACCATATAAAATTATTATTATGTAAACATAGTAACAAACAGCAATATTTATGATTCATTTTAAAAGGCAAAGGCAGAATACATAATTGCTCTGATTTTTAACTAAAACAATCAGATTATGTATACAAATGAACAAGTGCTAATAGGAAACAGGAAGTAAAGTACTTTACACTGTACACAGGAAGTAAAGTACTTCACACAGTAAAGTGTGCTGGATTTACGTACACTCTCTTAAAAATTATTATTATTCCTTGATGCAATATTAATTGCACATTTGTCATAGGGACCATGGGCTGTAAATACAGTTGTTGGTAGATACATGAAGTTCTTGTACTGACTAGAAACACTTGGGGCTAGCCTGAGAAAGTCCCACTGTTTCTATTCCTGCTTATTTGGACTGCCTAAAAACTGTGCCCTTCTTTTTAATGTCTATGGCTTTAGTGCTTGATTAAACCCTTCACTCAAATATTCCTATGAGGAAAGGACAGCAAGATGAGTCTCTTTAAAGTTATATTTCCCGGATGTGCCTCATGAGGATTTCTGTGTGAAAGGATGTTGGTCAGAGAAGTGGAAGAAGCGAGGACAATGTATTTAAAATAAATGCAACAAGATAAGTTACAAGGAATGAGGTGGATCTGCATGTCCTAGATGCAACAAGTCCCAAGATTTATTGCTAAGTTAATTTTCTTTAAAAAGCAGAAACATGTAAGGGTGCCTGGGAGATTCCATCAGTTAAGGGTCAGACTCTTGGTTTTTATTCAGTTATAATCTCAGGGTTGTGAGATCGAGCCCCCATTGGGCTCCAGCTCAAGATTCTCTCTCTCCCTCTGCTGGTCCTCCCTCTCTCTCTCTCTCTGAAAAAATAAATAAACCTAAAAAAAAAAAAAAAAGTAGGAACATGTCCTGCTCACTTCGGCAGCACATATGCTAAAATTGGAACGATACAGAGAAGATTAGCATGGCCCCTGCGCAAGGATGACATGCAAAATCGCAACGTGTTCCATATTTTTACTCTTAAATAAACATCTGACTATAAAAATACAGTAGAAACCTGTGTGCATTATACCATTATTTGATAAAAACAAAATAAGACAAAAAAGAAAATCAGAGGAGGATATATATTTATACATTTATACCTGTATAGTTATACCTTAATCCGTATATAGGCAGATTTTTCTTAAAGCAGGTCTGTGCATAAATACATATGCCATATGTCTATAGTATAGATGTGAATATTCTATACACACACGTGTACACATGCTTTTAAGCAAAGATTTATCTGGAAAGACAGATAACACACTGATAATAATGGCTGCCTCTAGGGAAGAGAACTGAGAGAGTGAGGTGTGAGGGAGGTTTACTTTTCACTATATGATCTTTCACACTGTTTAAATACTTACCTTGGGCATCTACTAGCTATTCAAACAAATGATTAAGTCTTTGTTAATGAAGATAGAAAGCCATTTGCTGACAAACCAAAACAACCACCTATGAAGCAAATTATGTTATGTATGTTCATGGATGGATTTTTTTAAATACATGAAGGATAAAAAGTAAAACAAATACAACCAGCCTTATTAAGGGCTGCGTAAATTGTGTGCTGAGCACTGCTCATGGCACAAAGGTGCAGATACGTCAGAGAAATAGAAGAGGTCACTATCTGTATTAGTTCGCTAGGGTCTCCATAACAAAAATATCACCAGCCAGGTGGCTTCAACAACAGAAATTTATGTCCCCCGCGTTCTGGAAGTCTGGAAGACCAACGTGTTCGCAGGTTCAGTTTCCTCTGAGGCCTCTTTCTTGTCCTGTAGAAAGCCGCCTTTTTGTCATGTCCTCACGTGGCCTTTTTTCCATATTGTTCATCTCTGGCGTCTCTTTGTGTGTCCTAATCTCTTTTTTTTTTTTTTTTTTAAGATTTTATCTATTTATTTGACAGAGAGAGATCACAAGTAGGCAGAGAGGCAGGCAGAGAGAGAGAGAGAGAGGAGGAAGCAGGCTCCCCACCAAGGAGAGAGCCCGATGCGGGGCTCGATCCCAGGATCCTGGGATCATGACCTGAACTGAAGGCAGAGGCTTTAACCCTCTGAGCCACCCAGGTGCCCCCTCCTAATCTCTTCTAATAAGGACACAGACTGGATGAGAGCCTAGCCTAATAGCCTCATTTTAACTTTACTACTTCTTTGAAAGGGCATCCCTCCAAATATAGTCCCATTTTAAAGGTTTAAACATATGCATTTTGAGGGGCACCTGGGTGTCTCAGTGGGTTAGAGCCTCTACCTTCCGCTCAGGTCATGATCCTGGACTCCTGGGATCGAGCCCCGCATTGGGCTCTCTGCCCGGCAGGAAGCCTGCTTCCTCCTCTCTCTCTGTCTGCCTCTCTGCCTACTTGTGATTTCTCTCTGTCAAATGAATAAATTTAAAGAAAAAAAAATATGCATTTTGAGGGACCCAATTTGGTCCAAAACACTATCCTTGAGGAATTTTCACTTGAGTCAGTGACCTTAGCCAGATATGCTTGAGGAAAAGAAAAAAAAAAAAAAAAAAACAATGTTAAAGGCAGCACACAGTTAAATGTTAACGTTAATACAGAAGAGAATGGGAGAGACTTTGTAGAGATTCCTAAGCACAATCTCCTAGCAAAGGAGAGGAAGAGGAAGAGGGAGAAGAAGGAGAAGGAGGAGGGGGGAGGAGGAGAGAGAGGGAGAAGGAGAGGAAGTGGATGAGGAAGAGGCAGGAGAAGGAGAAGAGAAAAGAAAATCAGGAATCCAGGAAGAAGAAAACAATAGTTAATCCTTGCCACAGGTTACTGTGACATGTAGTGCTTCTGTCTGCACCAAGTTTGGGAAAACTATTACTTCACTAAATTATAATGTGATACATATGTTTCCATACGATACCAAGGCAACTCATGAATTCAGTCAATTTAGTGGAAAAATATTATCCCTGATGCTATTTGAAGTTGTCTAGGCAAGAGCAAATTAGATTGTTGGGAGATTTTGTTACCAGTTTATGACAAGAACGGGTGAGTGGGACTCATACACATAAATACAGGAATGTGTCCATCCAAGAGAAGACATGATAAATCATCCTGCTTCATCACTTCAAGCAGCAAATATTGAAGTGAGTGCCACTACGAGGAGCCCAGACCTTTTCAGGGCTTGCCATAGATCAGAAAAGAAAACCACCATGTCTGCCTGAGGGAGCACATAATTCAGCCAACTGAAGGTTCCAGTTGGTTAGAGGCTCTACCTATTATCCTAACACCCTGACACATCTTCCTCACTTGCTTCTTCTTACCCAATTTCTCCTTCTCTTCTTTCTTCTCCATTTTTGTCTCATTCTCTGTATTTTTTCAATAGGTAGATAGAGCATATGATCCAGAATCACACCAAAGTGACGTACTCCCTAACCTCCCTGCTGCACACAATACGATGATAACAGTTATGTAGGACCCACAATGTACAGGAGCTCCTAATAATATTCTGTTCAACCCAGCCTTCAAGAACTGGGAGGGCTTGATTAGTCAATACAGATGAAAGCATGTAGCAGCAGTGAAGCCTTTTCAAAAGCTGGTCCTACTACCATGGAGAAGCCGAATGAAGAACTGTAACAGAATCTGGACTATTGCAGCTGGTCAAGCAGCGCAGTCTGCTGTAGTCATCTGGGATCTAGAGAGCCCCAGAGCTAAGAAGATGTCCTTGTTCCCTCCAATGTGAAATGAGGAGCCTTGCAGTGAGGGAAAGCCCCACGGGAGAAAATATAGATATTGTGGGACAAAGGGAATTTTAGTATCTTTTTGCATTTTGAAAATCATTTATAAATCACTATTGACTATTCAGTTTCCTTCAAAATGCCTATCTTATGGGTATCCCAAGGGGATATATTGTAAAACAGAAAAAATGATATTTTTGGTTCTCTGAATTCCAAGAAAAGGAAGAGACCCAATAAGTCAAGGGCCCGTCATCAAGTCTATATGATTAATCACTTGGGGAAGACGATGTAGTGGCTCAACGTAGTTTAAAAACACAACAAATGATGAAGCTTGGGGGCTGCAGGTTGACCCCACAGATCTCCTTTTCCCCCAGAATGGAAGCCATGAACATAACAGTGAACTCAGCCTGCAGTGCTCTCTGCGCCAGGCAGCCATATCTGCTCCCCGATTGCCTGGTTCCTGTGACAAATGCCAGAAGGGATAACTCTTCGGGACAATTCTTCAAGTCATTGACCTGGGCAACACAGAATCCTGGGGAAATCCAAACTAAGATAGTTGTTAACTGTCTTCTCCTCAGTTTAAACTTCTGGAGGAAAAATACCACAGATGTTTGGGGGGGGGGGGGAAAGCATCAGACCATTTTTGTGAATTAGCTGAGCTCCACACACTGGTTTGTTTATCTGTTTCTTCCCACTAGCCTGACTTAACCAGTCAATCTAAATAACACAATTTCATTTTGCTTCAAGGCCCAGCCTGATTTTCAGCAGAACACCTATTTGTTTTGAATGAGAGATCCTTGGACCTTCCCCTTTCCTACAGAAGTGTCTACATCCAATCTGGGGTGAAGGACTTTCCAGTTACCCCAGGGGTGGGGAGGAAGCTGGGAACAGAAAGCTGGTACATCACACCAGTCTGTGCCTGTCTGACCACCAGATCCTTCCAGTTCCTGCTAAGCCGAGCCAGAGAGCATCTGGAAGGGCAGCATGGGACTCCTCACTGTCATCACTTGTCCTTTCCTCCCCCGCATTAGTGCCTCCAAGAAGGAGGAGGCCAATACGAAACTGGGGAATCAGACCTGCTCTGTGCTTACAAGTCATATTCTTGCCTAGGCGGGCTCCTCTGGGGATGGCTGTGCCTTCCTGAAACTTTCCCAAGCTTCCAACGGACATTTGTAAAAGGAGGTGAAGGAGGGATGAGCAGGCGTCACATTTACACAGATGTGGAGCTTAAGCCTCAGTGTCCTTCCTGCTGGGAGGTGGTGTGCTATGAGAGAAAAAGCATGGGCTTTGAAGTCAGACAGGTCTGGGTTCCAAACCTCTTTTGGTCCCCGTATTAAACAGTTCTGGCTAAGTTATGGAGAAGCAACAAACAAATCCAGAATGTTGGTGGCTTGCAATAATAAAGGTTTATCTCTCACTCAGTTCACATTCCATTTGTAGGTCAGATGCTGTTCTGTTTCAGGTTCTTCATCTCAAGACCCAGGCTGAAGCAGCCTCTCTCTGGGAAACTGACCTTGTGGTGGAAGGAGAGGATACAATGAAATCATACTCTGGCTTCTCAAGTTTCTGCTCTCATCCCTCCCATTCATCTTTCACCAACCAAACTACTCATACTGCCAAGTCTTTAAACCAGCAGAGCAGGGAGAGCTAACTCATCCCCAACAAGGGATAGCAAATATATTGAACACTAATACACCTTGCCACAGCCACCTACTAACTGTGTGTCCTTTGGCAAATTACGGTGAGGTGAGAACAATGAGGTGAACCTGAAGTTGATGACAGGAAGGTTAAATAAAATACCGATTTTAAAAAATGAGTATAATATAGTAGGAACTAGACAAGTTAGTTCCCTCTCACAATTCATATACCAAACTTATCAAAGAAATTCTCATCTTTTCAGAATTAGCTTTTCTGATACTCTTCTATGCAGCTGCGCCAATGCTAATTACTTCCCTTGGGAAATACTTGCATTTTAATAATGGCCCTACATGCTATTTTAACCTAAAGTCTTAACTCTAATGGTGGGAATTTCAGACACCAAGAGGTGTTGGTATGCTTGACCACTTGCTTCCCTGCATCGCTGACCCTCTAAACTTTCCAGTTTGGACCACTTGCCGGAATGCACAGGAACTATAATGCATCATGCCTTGTAAGAAAATGATAGTTGGGAAAGCCTCAGCTCAGTCCCCCAGGACTCTCAAAGACTAAGAAGGCTCTTAGCTCTTTGCTATACTGCAAAGAAGTATAGACATTGTAGCTCAAGGAGGAATTACAGGAAGCCACTAGGCCAGGTGAAGGGATAGCCCCTTGGGAGAGGAGGGTGGAGATACGGATGACTGGCCAGGCCAAAGACACACAACTAGCTCTCTCTGAGGGATTCTCAGTACCAAGGGTGGGGTAGGGAGAGAATCAAACAAAATTTGACATCACCCTCAAAGAAATCTTGAATAGTTATCTATACAACACACCCCATTAGCAAAGGCAACCAGTATCAATTAGAATGGGGTCAAAACAGAGCTTGGCCAGGGACATCTTGACACATCTATATGGCCAGACATATAATATGACCCCTGCCTACACCATCTCTCCTTCCAGCCCCCTACTACCTCAGAGGATGGAGCCCTAGAATAGGAGGCAGCAGGGTGCGTGGATCTCACCTCCTCTGCTTGCCGCATCCGGAGGTCATGCTCAGGCCTGTGCTGCAGGGAGGGGATAAAGTGAGTTTTTATAGACTTGGAAATTGAACTGGACTCTTAATTAGCAAAAGTGACAAGAGAATTATGGAATCGGCTGAAGATGCTTCTAAGAAACAGAAAATGAAGGACTTATCAGAGCATAGTTTAAAATGGTAATTGGAAAAAAATAAAGCTGTTATACTCCACTGAGTTAAATCTCCTCAATAAATTGTGAAACCCATTTCTGAATCATTACTTGATTGTATTTCCCTGATTAAAGACTAACTTTCTAATTCCAGAGGTAGAGTTAAAAGTGGGTTCTTCTTCCTTTAAATAGTAGGCATTAATTCAGGGAACATGGACTGGTAAGCACAGGTAAAACCTAACCAAGCTTTAATTCTGCCTTTCAATCTGCCTTGTCCCAAAAGGATCCCAAAAGGAAGTAGGTCTCCCAACCAGAAAAGGGTGGAGTTTTTTTGTTTGTTTGTTTGTTTTTTCTCATTTCAAGCAGGATTTCACACTTATGGTAAAGAGGGAATGGAATGGTTCCAACTGCCTGGTAGGTTCCTAAGAAAACTAGGTCTCCTTCCTCCAGTCAGGAGAAAGGACGGCATGGGAGTAGCTCTCAGAAGGTGTACTGTGGAAGCATGGACTATGAGTCCCATTACCTGAGACTATCCTGGAGAGACTGGGTAAGCCCTGAATCTTAATAAGAGTGGTAATGCCATTTCTTCACTAGTTAAGTTGATACATTCACACAGCAGATACATACTGATCACCACAATAAGTCAGGCATTCATCTGCTTCACTGTCGGGATACGTAAGTGAACACACAAAAATATCCTTACCCCTGTAGGGCTCAGATTGCAGTTTCGGGGAGAGAGGTAATAAACGATCATCATATAATATATTTTTTTAAGCTAGAGAGGAAGTGGGCTGAGCAGTTATCCGCATTCTTGCATTCAAACAACCAACTGACTCCTCATTGAAAGATTACCTTTTCCTCTGCTATTCTTTTCCAGCAGGCCGTATACCACATGAGCAACTTCATATAGAAGTGTCAAAAGGTTATCCATCATTGCCTTGACCTTTGATGTCAAGAAGACTTACAGTGAGCAGGTGCCCCTCCTTGAAAAGACTATCTGTGATAAAAATGATGTACCCTAGGCCAAGCAAAACAATCAGAAAACATTGTCACTTTCACGCTGTGCTCAGAGTACGTGCACTCTTTTTTATATCTGCAGGTTGTATTAACATTTAAATAAATCTTTCAAAAAACATCCAGATCCTGGCCATTTCTCACCAAATCTATCACTCTCACACTGATGTAAGTGGCCATCATTTTTTATTTTAGTACATCGTCAAAGTTACAGACCAAAACAATAGTGAAAGAACTTATTATTTAGAAAATGATATTGGGAAAAAATAACAGTATGTCAAAAAAATTGAGGGAACCCATCTCTTACTATATATGAAAAAAACCCTTTATGTGATTAAATTTCTAAATGTGAAGATAGATACAAATGAGTCAGGATAGATTTCCCATCCTGAGTTTGGAAATAGAACAAAGGTATGTGCCACCATCCCTTCAACAGAACATTGCACTGGAAATCATAGTAATGTGAGGTGGGGGAGAGGGCAGTATGATCTTAGAAAAGAAAAATAAAACTGTCATTATTTGCATGTGATATGTAGCATAGACAATTCACAGACTGTAAATATAAATTTTTAAAAGTTTTTTTTTTTAAGATTTTATTTATTTATTTGACAGAGAGAGATCACAAGTAGGCAGAGAGGCAGGCAGAGAGAGTGAGAGGGAAGCAGGCTCCCTGCCAAGCAGAGAGCCCAATGTGGGACTCGATCCCAGGACCCTGAGATCATGACCTGAGCCGAAGGCAGCGGCCTAAACCACTGAGCCACCCAGGTGCCCCTGTAAATATAAATTTTTAGAGTTACTCATTTAATTTAGCAAAGTTACTGGATACCAAGTCAATATTAAAAAATAAATAGTATTTCTATATATAAACAAAAAATTAGAAAATAATATCTTCATAATAGTATTAAAAATATCAATTCCCTGGGAATAAATTTAACAAAAGATGCACAGAACCTCTACCAGAAAACTCTAAAAAATTGCTGAGATAAATAAAAGAAACCTAAGTAAGTGAAAACTTTCAGTTGAAATCCTAGTAGGTTTTTCTATGGAAATGGACAAGATGATTCCCAAATTAATAAAGCAATGCGAAGGGTCATGGATGGGGAAAAATCTTAAATAATAAGGAAAAATGGAAGTACATGAATAAATCCAAGACATATGAAGATATAACTTTAATCGAGAGCAGAGTTGATTAGGAATAGACAAATAGATCAATGAAATGAACAGAGTGTAGAAACAGAGTGACAACCACATGGATCTGTGAAGTGTTCACACAGGTGGCACGCAGAGTAGTGGGAAAAGGCCATCTTTCAATGCTGACTCGACTGATTATTTCAATGACGTTGATCTCTACTTCACCTTACACAACAATTAATGCCACGTGAATTGAGAATCTCTCTGTAGAAGATAAAACATTTCAACTTAATGAAGATAATATAGACTCATGTCCTCATATTAGAGATAGAGAAAGATTAAACAGGTACAAAAACATTAATAACAAAGGAAAAGATTGATAAATTGAAGTACAGTAAAGTCAAAAACTTCTGTTCATCAAAAGATGCCATTAAAAGAGTGAAAAAAGGAAGTGTAGAGTAGAAAAAGATATTTGTAATTCATGAAATGAGAATTTATAAAGAATTCCCATAAATCAATAAGAAATAAGAAAACTCAATAGGAAAATAAACAAAATACCTGAAGAGACAATATATAAGAAAATTTATCCAAATGGTCAATGAAATGAAAGGGAGTTCAATCTCATTAGAGATCAGATAAATCCAAATTAGAACTAAAATGAGATGTTGCTATACATTTCCTAGAACAGTTAAAATAAAAAAGACTGATAATACCTAGTGCTAACAAAAATGTTGAGTAACTGGAACTCAACTGGTGAGAATGTAAATTGATAAAACCACTTAAAAAACTCTGGCATCATTTACCAAAGTTGCATATATGCATACTCGATGACCCAGCAGTTCACTCCAAGGTACATATCCATCAGGAATGCATGCGCATGTGTACCAAAAGTTATGTCCAAGAATGTTTATGCAATATTATCTGTAATAGTCCTAAACTGAAATCAACCCCTGCCTACAAATATATCAACTGTGAGATATTGGACTGCTATGCAGAAATTAAAATGAATAGTATACTTCTATGCTCAAAAATGAATCCTATAAAAGTAATTCTGAGTGAAAGAAGCCAGATACAAAAGAATATACTCTATTTCTTTAAAGTTCACTGAGAAGAAAAATTCAAAGATGTTAGAAGTAAAGGTAACTATAGTGATGATTTTAAAAGTGTATCTACAAATGTTTTGATGTTGCTTGCTTTAGGAAGTGAAATCTAATTATCTTTTCTTGAAGTGTGGGCTGGACTTAGAGTCCAGCTTCCAACAAATAGGATAAACTGAAAATGATAGTGTGTGACTTCAGACAGTAGGTCAGAAAAAGGCACTATAGATCTTCTTCCCACCCTCTCTTCTTCCCTCCACCACCTCTATTCTGGCAAAGGAGGCTAACACATTCTGAGGAGCTTGAAAGACTCACATGGTGAGAGAATGAGGCCTCTCACAATAGCCAAGAGAACTAAGGACTGCAGTCAAGTCATATGAATGAGCCTTCTTGGAAGAAGATCCTCCAGTCTTAATGAAGCCTTTAGATGACTATAGTCCTTGACCACATCTTGACTTCAATCTCATGAGAGTCTGAGTTCAAATCACCAAGCTAAGCTGCCTCTAGAGTTTTGACATTCAAAACCTGTGGGGTAATAAATGTTTATTATTTTAACTCACTAAGTTTGGGATAATTTGTTATGCAGAAATAGATGACTAAGGCAGAAAGAAAGGGTAGTAAAGAGAAGAGAGCAAAAGGGAGGCATATATTCTTAATGTTCTATTTCTTGTCTTGAAAGTGAACAGAGAAGATTGTTCATTTAGTAGTAAACCATTAAGTTGTACACTTAGGTTGTACAAAATTTGCATCTGTCATATTCCAGATATAGCCCAACCTGAAAATTTTGCTAAATTCAACTACCTCATCCAAACGGTTTTTGCTCTTTACAGAGAAGCTATAAACAAAATTTACAGTTATATAACTATCTAAGAAAAAATGTTTATAATCTTCATGACTGACAAGATCTAAAATATGCAAAGAATTTTGTAATGCAAAGAAAGGTAAGCAAACACTAAAGTGGTCAAATAATAAAACCAATTCACAAGAAGCACAATTACTTAATAACCACGTAAAGAAATGTTCAACTTCATCAGTAACCAGAGAAATTCAAATAACGCAATAGAAACATACCTCTTTGTATGCATCATGTTGGCAAAAAACAGATAATTTCCAGTGCTGATGAGGATGTGTAAAATCAGAATCTCTCTTACACTGCTGGTGGAAAGGCAAATTAGAATAGCCATTCCATAAAGCAATCGAGCCTACAAAGCCCGCTTGACAGTTCTGTAATTCTACTCCTGAATGTATAACCACAGAAACAAATGCACAGAGAAGCATATAAATTAACATTAATTGGATTGTGATTTGAAACAGAAAGAATAAGATTCAACACCAGGGGATTTCAGAAGTAAAATGCAGTGGATATACAAGAAGGAAACCTGGGCAGGTGTCTGATAGAATGAATGAGGTCTGCATATTGAAATGACAACAAAGCTCAAAACATAGTTCTGAATTTTAAATTAAAGAACAAAATGATATTTCTGACAAAATGCCATTTCTGTACACTTAAAACACAATACTATGTATTTTATTTATACACCTATGTGTACATAGGCATATGAATAGTAAAATGGGCCTTCATAAAATAAGCAAGAATGGGTCCTTTGAATGAAGGAGGAAAGACAGATTGAGTTTAGAGGGATTTGGGAGTTAAAATTGAAATAAAGTATAAATAAAGGAAGGGTTTTCTATGAACCAAAGTTGAGAATGAGGCATGAATTTAGGAGACAGTGAGGCATGAACTTGGGAGTATATATGATGAACTAATTCTGTACTCCAGAGTGAAGAGAAGAAAAGGAAATTCATGAACAGTGGATAATCCATTCGACTACCCTGGATAGGAAATTTAGCTTCAAAGCTCTCAAAGCCTCATTCTTAACAGCCCTAGCCTGTGCCATACACTTTATCATACAGCTTCTTTCTCAGCAAGAATAAGGGGGAAATGAACGTGCTCTTGGCCTACCTGTAGTGAGACTGCATTGTCTTCTGCTTCTCTGCCCACACACCCACCTCCAAGAGAAAAAAAAACCTTACTGTAAATAGTAATATTTAAGTTTAATAACCACTATTTATGAGGCACCTACTGTCTTGAACTGTGCTTGCACTTTACATGTAAAGCCTCACCACAATTCTGTAAGTTAAGTTTCTTACCCCATTTTATATATTAGCAAGCCAATGTTTACAGAATTAATTTCCCCAAAGTCATATATCTGACACATTAATAAAATGAGCTTCTGGGACTCTCTGGCTTTCTACCGCACTGTGCTGCCTCCACACTGGTTTTTGAAAAAGAAACAGATACAAACTCTTTGGTACAGAAAAATCTAGACATCATATAACTAAAGTATAGAAAAAAGTCCCATGTTTAAGCATGTTTTAAGTGTGTCCCTGGAAGTGGTGCATTTGTAAATACAGTCTCAGCCACAACCCTGACAATAACTGCTGGGAAAAGTGGTCCAGGAACAGCTGCTGAACTATGTGTCCAAACACCCACAGCCCAGCTGCCTACACATACCCATTGCATTTGCTGCATCAGGACATGGGGGCAGAGAGCACCTACACTCACTGTGCTTCCCCCACACCAGTGTGCTGAACCTTTCTTGGAGTCAATGAATCACATAAGGAATTAAATAATGCAGGACCTGTGCTGTCCTCAGTGATGACTGCTCATAAACACTTCGTTCTCTATTAGTCCAAATGGTGTCTGCCTACCCTTTGCTCAGCCTTTCCTCTAGATAAAAGTCTTCATTTCTATCCCCCTCCCCCAATTTTAGAAACCAGTGCCATTTTTACAATCTATTTTACCCACACAGAAATATATATGTTCCAGCACCAAGGACAGCGACTCCTGGCATCTTGGCTCTGTGGATGGTAGACCCTGCCACTCTAAGAACCACATGAAATTTAAGGCAAAGGTCTTCAACAGGTGAAAGGGACTTATAAATACTGTCTGATCATTACTGCCTAGCTGATCAACCCCTACTTTATTTCCAGGCCAGCTCATGAAATGAAAGCCATAAACACTCATGATTGTTTTAGGCAATCCCTGTACTATAATTTTCAGTGTACTTCTCTGCCTCCTCAGTTAGAGAGTAAGCTCCTGGAAGCCCGAGATTTTATCCATTTATTCCTAAAAAGTAGCATGTCACAGAGTACATACAGGCTTTATAAATGATTGCTTAAATAAATGAGATCCAGACTCTGATGATGTGCCTAAATAAAAACCTAAAGGGTATACAATGTTTTAAAACTAAAACCAAGGGCTAAATTTTACTATCACTTTCTCAGTCTTTCCTTGGCTTCCTCCCCAGCCCCAAATCTTCCCTGTCCCATTTACTCAGGCCACCATATTAAATCAAAAGAAGAATCATTAAACAATTTATTTATCCATTCAAAAACATGGTCTAGGAATTAATTGGGTGTGGCTGGAAGGATGGTGAAAGGGAAATTCAATGGAGCTAAAGGGTGATGATTTCACTTAAGGTAATATCAACTCCCAAAATCAAAAGGGAAATTATAAAAAGAAAAAGAAGGGTACAAGAGTGCTCAGTGAAAAATGAGAGGAGATTGTCCAAAGCCAAAGGAACTATAGGCAGGTACTGACATCATAGTACAGAGTACAGATTAAAAGTTGGAAGCAAGAGCAAGCATCAATGAGTGCCATTATCTCTGAACATGGAGACATGAAGGAAAGTATATGTTATACTCCATTGAGATACTATCTATTTAGATGTTTAAGAAAAACTGAATGCAAATATCTCTTAATGTAATTTTTCCAGAAAAAAAAATTCCACAAATAACCCCTGGCATAAACACAGGCAACTTCTAATCAAAGCGTTTAGTCATTTCTGCCATCACTGCGTAGTTCCAGACATACTTTCACAGCAGTTCAAATTTAATATGACTTAAGATATTTTAAGAACTGTTCACTTAGTTTTACACTTAGTTCACAGAAGTACTCCTCTCCAAAATGATGCAATTTTCCATGAAAAATTGGTGCTGAAGTATAAATCATGAATTCTGATGCAGATTGTTGCAGAGTGAAGCAATATGGAAAAGAAATTCTATTCATTTTTCCTATAAATTTACAGTCTTTTGTGCATGCTCTGATTTTTCAACTACTCATCTGTGAAATGAATACAAAGCATGATAATTTAATTTGATTATAAATTTATTCCATTGGAAGAGAACAATTTTTTTTTGCACGAACATATGGAAGCTTTGACAGATCATCCATCTGAGTAGCCATGACTTACCAAAGTGATGTCTACAAAAATTATTATGCACTGATTATTGGAGATGATCATTTGAGTAATGTATTCTACCACTAATAACAAATATTTCAAGTAAGAGTGGCTTTAAAGATTTAAAAGTGAAATTTTTCTCACACATAAAAGAAAACTTTATGTAGGAAGTCCAGGACCCAGCATTCTTCTATCTTTCTTCTCTTCTGCCCCTACACATGGTCTCCATTCTCAAATCCCCTCCTGATCCAAAATGGTTGTCTGGGCTCTAATGATTACAACCTGCTTCAAGGTAGGGAGCGAGATAAAACAGAGAAAGTCAAGAAAGTCACACATCACTTGTCATTTTAGCTTTTAGGGAGATTTCCCAAAAGCCTCAGAGACAGAGTAGGCCAAAAAACATAGACATTAGCTGTCAATTTTCCAATCAGAACAGAATGGCACTATTATTACTAAGGAAAAGAAAATGGATATTAAGTAGGTGAGTAGCCCCTGTTATTCAGATAAGGAAAATAAAGCTTGAACTGGGTAGCTGGCTGGCCCAATCTCATACAGCTAGTAAAGAAAGATCCTAGACTAGTGTCTGGGCATTCATTCTTCTCTTTCTGCTGCTTCCCTAATGGAACCCTGATTTTACTCAGATATCCACTCCTCACACCCACACGGTGCCCTTGTATTGACAGAAGCTGTGCACACATCTAGTCCCAAAGGTGGGCTCTATTCACTTAAGGCCATCCTACCTTTCTTGCTATAATTAGCTCCAGACTAGTCACAGGTTATCAATTAGATCAATTAGATAGGGAAAAAAATGTTTTCTTGTGGCTTCTGAAAAAGTTATTCCTTGATCTTCTAGAAGGAAGACCCTGGAAGCAATACTTTATTGGTCTACCTTTATATTCCCTCATTGGTAGATAGGAGGTCTAGTTTTAGGGCAACACCTCAATACCAGCATGGAGCTACCATGCAGAGGGAAGAGAAGAACCGAGAAAACAGCAGAAAAATAAAGATGGAGTAAATGATTTAGTTGGCATAGATAGTACCTACCTGTGGATTATCGGTAAATTTCCTTATCCTTTATGATGATTTCAGTTTGATAGTTCTTGTTATTGTCAGGTTGTCAGACAGTCAGACACACCAGGTTTGACACTAGTCCCTACTTGCTTGCCTGAACCATTCTGAAAGACCGTTTTTCTTTCTATAATGAGACCCATAGTATTAACATGTTATTGCCTAAGAGCACGTTGAAATTAACATACAAAAGGCCATGTGAGTAATAATAAGTGCTTTCTTCAATTTAGACTAACCCCAAGGATATTTCTGTATTTAGCGATTCACCACAGTAAGTGTAATAATTAAAGCTTCCCTTTTTCTGCTTTCACATAAATCCACATTTTCTTTCTCTAACAAAACCTCATGTTATAGTATGGGTCACAGCATGTCTTCTTTACCTCAACAATCATGTCAGTTTTGTGGCTTGACATAGATTGAGCATCACTTGACTTCCCATTGCTTAATACATTCTTCACTGTGTCTGATCTCTAGCTCCTCTAGGATGTCAGCTGTCTCCTTAAATTGTTATTTGCTGATGCATATATAAGGCAGCAATCTAATCAGCTGAAATTGATGCTGCTACATTTACTCCTGAGGGAGTTTCCATCACAAATACTACTGTAGCTTGAGTGAACATGACATGACCAAAGTCCACCAACAGGTTAACCTCTATCAACACTGGCTTTTCAGAATTGTACACAAGCTGTCTTTATTGATGGCTGTTTACACATCCAACAATGTTTGATGATCCCAGTGATTATCGTAATTGGACATTTAAAATATTTTTTGTTGTGCTAAGTATTTTTATGATTAATTGTTAAGTAAGGAACAGGCCATTAGAGGATGTAAGCAGATTGTTAACAAATGCACAAATACTGATTAGAGGATTATTAATGAATTTTAGCCAGTTGATAGACTTTTGCTGTAACAGCATATAAAATAGATAACACTGTTTATAACTGAAGTTATTCACTTATATCAAGGTTGAAAAAGATAAGTTATTCACTTATATTGAGATTACATTTTATGTAATATGTATTAATAATGGAAGGTTATTAGCAAATTAGCTCAAAACTGGCCTATTTATATATCAATTGTCAAGTTTGTTTGTTATAGTATACTCAATAGTATACTTATTGAGTATAAGTATTCAATAATGTACTTCAATCTCAGAAGTAATAATGAATTACACATTTGCAGTTTGCTCCCTGAGATCGGTCCTTAATCAAGTTTTTTTTTAATTTTTATATTTTATTAATTTTTTTAAAGGAAGGTCTATGCCCAGGATGGGGTTTGAACTCATGACCCTGAGATCAAGAGTTACATGCTCTACCAGCAGAGCCAGCCAAGTGCCCCAGTCCTTACTCAAGTTTTAAACAGTGATTCTTTTTACAGCATCTTACTTAAGATTAAAAATAATGACTTTGGGGCAGTAACTATTAATAAATTTGCTATAGACTACTCCCAGTTTTCCAAATGTAATCTAATTTGGTTCTTTAATAAGTACAGGTGCCTGAGTGGTGCAGTTGGTTAAGTGTCTGACTCTTGGTTTCAGCTCAGGTCATGATCTCTAGGTCATGAGATCAAGCCCTGCACATGGGCCTGTTTCTCACCCTCCTGGTCATGCTTTCTTGTTCTCTCTCTCTAAAATAAATAAACCTTTAAAAAAAACAGTACATATTACATATTAGAAGAGAAATATAAAATGTTAAGAGCTAAAGGCATCTCAGCAATCATCTAGTACACCTCTGTTATTTTACAGATAACAAAGTTGAAGGCAGGGAGGTTAAGTGATTTCCCCAAAGTTAAGAAGATACTTAGTGTTTAGAACCTACACCTTCTAATTCTTAGTCTGTGATCTTTCTACTAGCCCACAGTATTTGGTTATTATTACTGTTGATAAATGTTTAATCATTCTTAAACATGAACTTCCAGTCCTTTGCACAATAGCTACAGCTTTTATTAGAGTACAAAGTCTACTTAGAATTCCCAATTAGATTGATATTTCTCTATTATTTCCAGTCCAGAAACAAAGTTCTCAAATTCAACCTATAAATATGTTTAGTGATAAGATAGAATTTGTGCCATAAATACAGATTTCAAAGAGTTTAAAATGGAACAAATGCATTTACCCCTAAGGCTGTTCTGAATGTTACTCTGCCTATGTTTGATAATTCAGAGATACTAACAATATCTTGAGAGTCACAATTACAAATATTAACCAACACTGAACTATTAATTCACATGTATACTGATCAGCATGAATTTCCAGTATGTAAAGACAAAAATTGATTTTCCAAATTTCAAAAGTTGAGAAGTAGATCTATAAATTGACATATTGATAATTAAAGGATGGCTATCTGTATTTTACACCCAAATCCCTCTGGTAAGGGGTTTGGTAAGAAATCAACTTGGAAACATTAAGCCAAGAATGCTAAGACACTTTAAGAAGTTTGGAAATCACCATATTTAAATGACTTAATGTCATCTCCTAATCATTTTTTAGGATTAAGAATATAAGGAATTCTATCCAAAATACCTATGGACTTCTGAGGTTTAAAGGAAACGCTTCAGAGGTAAGGTCCTCCCATTATCACCTACTTGTAAATTTACCAGTTACAGGCAGCCTGAGGAATTACCACTTAGTAAGCAGCTACTATGTGCCAGGCACCATTTGGCACTATATAGTCAGCAACTTACATAACGTCTCTCAAATATAATGAGGCCAGTGTCATTATCTCCTTTGTCATATGAGAAACCCAAGGATCGAAGATGTTAATGATTGTTCCTGGTTATACCACAATATTGTGTCTATCTATTCCAAAATTCATGTTTTTTACCTCTGGATATTCCAAGGGGAATAACTAGTACAGTACTTCACACTGCAGAGCACAATTTCTCCCCACATGACACTGTCCTAGGATACTGAACGTGTTTCTAAAAATAACTCATTTGATCATAGAGGCATCCATCTGGTCTTTCTCCAGCTATTCCAAAGTCATTGTTTCCGTGCTCAGCACCATATATCTAAAAGCCACTGCTGCTGCTTTTTTCGGCAACTGGAGGTTTAGGATAGAACATTTTCCAAAGCAAATATGCTGCTCTGAGTGATTGCTCTGAAATCTCTATTCCTCATTAAATGATGAGAACCATAAAAAAATTAACAACTTACATTTGCATTGTAAACTAGAAAATGCTACTAAATTTGTAATCTTTTCTTTGATCGCAACAACCTTGTGAGGTAAATAGGGTAAATATTATTCTCATTTATCCAATGGGAGAGACCGAATTTCAGATATAAGTTATGGGGCTTGCCCAAGGTCACAGAGGTGGGATGTGGCATCAATGAATTCCAAATCCTGTTCTCTCTCTGTTATCCTCAACCCCTTCCTATAGATGGCCCATGTCAGACAGAAACGCTTTGTAGAATGAAGATAAATAGATAATATCTCAAAGGTAAGAAAGATTGGGTAGGGGGAGAGTATACAATAATATAATCCTACTCTAATGGGCTTTATTTGGAGTTTCATCCCCTATATCTGACTCCCATTCCTTGATAACAACCCAGTTCACTCAGCCCACATATGATTCAGAGTAAGTCAACCTCACGTCTGACTGCAGGGACAGAATATCGATTGGCATAATCCAAATATCTGGTTAGAGCTTTTGATCAGGAAGGGGTATATGCTCTATTCAGGCCAATGAAACCAGAGAGTATATTTTTTAGGGCCTCATGGGATAGAAAGACATGCTCTCCCCTTCTTGATGGCATATGGAGCAGATGTAAAGCCTTTTCGATGCCATGTTAAGCTCTTTTTGATGACTGTGGTAAGCCACTGAATCAAACAAATGCTGAACTCTACCCTACATATTATCTATCTATCTATCTATCTATCTATCTATCTATCTATCTATCTACTTATCTATCTATCTATCTATCTATCTATCCAGTCATCCATTCTTGTCCTAAGACTCTAAGGCAGACATAAGTTTATATGAATCAATAAATTCCCTTTATTTTTAAGTCAATTTGAGTTGGACTTTCCTCTGCTTACAACCAAATACGTGCTCGCTCATTCATCCTCACTCATTCAAATGTATATTCAAATACATTTATACATTCTTGGTTAAAAATGAATTGCCCAAAGCTCAGTGACAACTCCAACTAGGCCATGTCAATGCCACTGCTCTTAAACCTAAATACCTTGGGGGCCTGGACCATTGCCTTCTGTCACTTTTCAGATTGAAAAGTGGGTGCTGTTTGCCAGTCTTCTCCTTCCAAGCAGCCTTTTCTTCTGCTAATTTCTTATGGCACTAAAATGAAAGATATTTTCACTAAGGCAAAGTTAATTAGCATATCTAACATCTTCATTAAGAGTTTTTGAGTCCAGCAAGGTGACAGGTAGAGTTAAAGGGAGCTGGGAATTGGGTCTGATATTTTGACAACTAATAACAAGACTGATGTCTGGTAGCTGTGGTCATTGAGTAATTAATTACATTTAATAACATCTAAGCACTAATGAGATGGTATGTGGGGGTAAAATTTGATAAAATGTACAGTACTGAGCAAATGCAGAGTGGTTCTTTTAAGAAGAGATTTAATCACGACTATCACTGTCAATATGGCAGACCCTAGGGGTATAAAAACCACCCAATGCATTTGTCACCCTTATTTACAAACAACTTTAATGGGGTCAGTTAAGAATTTCTAAGCATAAGACCATGATTGTTATGAGACATTTTTTAGGGATCAGATCACTTGAGACTGCATTTACCCAAGTATGTTCTACTAAATCTCAAGGAAAAAGGATTCTATAGGCAATAAAGTGTGGAAAATTCTCCATTGTTCTCACCTACCTACCTATAATCTGTTACTTTCTCCTGAAAACTGTCTTTTCCCCACTCCAAGCCCATGTGGTTTATATGGTTCTAATCTCTTCTCCTAGAACAATAGTGGGCACTGGGCATAAATCAGCCAATTAGCACACTCTATTTCCCTGAATTTAATGATTAGTAAAGGAATGGGCAAATGACATCAGTCAGTCCAATAAGAATCAGCCCTGGGACTTGTGCTGGAACTATTAAAAATAGTTATTCTCAGGGCACCTGGGTGGCTCAGTTTCTTGAGCAACTGCCTTCAGCTCAGGTCATGATCCTGGAGTCCCTGGATGGAGTTCAGCGTCAGGCTCCCTGCTCCATAAGGGGTCTGCTTCTCCCTCTCACCTTCCCCCCTCATGCTCGCTCTCTCTCATTCTCTCTCTCTAATTAATAAATAAAATCTTTTTTAAAATATACTTTCCTTCCACTGGAGTTGTTAGCCTTTTTACCAAAAAAAAAAAAAGTGAGCCTGGGGCCAGTGGTGGTCATTTGCCACCTTTGAGGAGAGCTTGGCTAAGGCAGAAGCTAACTCAGAAACAAGCAGACAGACACCTTGTGACGGTCTTTCAGCACCTGAACCTGGCTGTATCTTTAGTCCCAAAACTTTCAGCTACATGAGCCTTCCATTTAGAAAACCGTTCACAAGAAAGATTGCAGAGGCCAAATCACAGCCACATTCTCCTTACTGCTCACTCTATTTCAGATCACAGCAAGGAGAACTAAATTGCTGGATGCCAACAGCCCCTCACTTCTACCTACTCTTCATTCATATATGTCATCCTAGGGTCTATATTTTAAAAAAAAAAATCTCAGTTCTACTAAGCAATTTAATTTTAGGAATTCTGTTCTTCCTCTTTTTCTTTTATCACAAAGGCCCATGTTGGTCCCAAATGACTACTGTCTTTCTTAATTCCCATCAAGTCAGCACCCAACATGTGTTAGGCTTTATAACTTTTTTAAAAGATTTTTATTTAATTATCTGAGAGAGAGACAGAGACAGAGAGCATGAGCAGGGGATGTGGGGGTGGGGGGAAGCAGAGGGAGAAGCAGACTCCATGCTGAGCAGGGAGCAGGGATCAGGGAGCCGATTCAGGGGCTCAATCCCGGGACCCTGGGATCATGACCTGAGCAGAAGACAGATGCTTAAACAACTGAGCCACCCAGGAGTCTCTTTCATTTTGAAAAATCTTCTGGTTTTCTCAACCAGGCTGACATTACCCAAAAAGATGCTGTTTTTACTTGCATCTTCCCATTTTGCCCAAATAAACATCTCTTCCAGTAACTGTGTTAAACCAGCCCAAGTCTTATCAGGGAAGGCTTCAGGTCATAGCAGTCATTTCCTTATCTCATATCACTGAAGATTATTTTACCCCCGACATAAACACAATACACAAAATTTAGGATTTCTTTATCTTGTAATTCACTTACCCAACATGAGGAAAGGATATGATTCTCACAGTCCTTAGTGCTATTCCCTTAACTAGACACACACCTGCCTCAAATCCCACAGGTCATGTGCCTTTCTTGACCTTTCTTTCATGTTGACCATTTTTCTCCTGTTTTATGAGAATTTCAAAGCCCAAAACACTGGCATGTGTGACATTGGCCCAAGTTTAATACAGAGATTATAGCAAAGAATTTGGGATATTAAGCTACTTAGAGAATTCAGAAGAGATGGGCACTTGCTTGTTAAATCAGCCAATATCAGCAGCTGTTCTGGACAAAACAATTACAGTCTTTAATCTTTTGTGAGATGGAGTTAATTTTGTCTCATTTTCCACAATAGCTTAAAGAACTCCTTCTGATGATACATTAATTGGTACAAAGGTTTCCAAGACTAAACATAGTGAAAAGAGCAGCAGCTGGTTCAGCCCGGATAGGGGGCTTGGGGTACTGGGGAGTGGGAGGAAAGGCATCAACACTGTTACTGCACTGCCATCATCATCATCTTCATCATCATGTCTTCATATCAGAAGGGAGAGATTCCAGGGAATAAGAAGACCGAGACTGGAAACAAACCTCCCTGATGAAGCAAACCGTTGCAATTACTTATCAGGACAAGGTAGGAGTAAAGAGAGCTCCATTTCAATAGAGATTCAAGCCTCTATTGAACATGGGTATATAAGCATAGATCAAAACAAGGAACAATTCGGTGTATCTCCTATGCAATAATACAGGGCTTGGCTAGGTCATTTAAAGGGAAGAGTGTAGGGTCAGAACCTAGAAAGCAGTGAACTCGCATCTGGTTCAAGACTTGGTCCCAAAAAGAGATGAATAGAGCACAGAGAATTTTTAGGGCTGTAAAGCTACTCTGTCTGCTATTACAGTGATGGATATACGTCATCATACATTTATCCAAATCCACAGAGTGTATAACAGGAGTTAATCCCGTGGTAAACTATGGACTTTAGGTGATTATGATATGTCAGTGTAGCTTCATCCTTGATTAAAAAAAGAAAAAGTGCCACTCTGGTGAGTGAGGTTAACAATGAGGAAGGCTATGCATATGTAGGGGCAGAGGTTATAAGGGAAATCTCTGTACCTCCTTCTCAATTTTGTTATAAATCTAAAATTGTTCTAAAAGAATTAAGTCAAAAAATAAAAATAAAAATACTTGGTCCAAGTGGCTAAGTCATGTTTCAGGATCTGAAAGTTCATCAGTAGTTCCCCAAGCCACATGGAGAAGGTGTCCCAAACCTATCTGAACATAGAATGAAGGGCCAGTGCCTAGGGTGATCACCCAATCTGAAGACAGAGGGCTACAGTCCTCCAAGCACTTGAACATACTGACTCTTGCTTGAATCAACTTATAGGCACCCCATACCTGATATGATGGACATAGAAAGCCTTAATGCAAGGATAACTAAACACTATAACATTTTGTTGAAGGAGAGGGAGTGGGGCAGCCAGGCTATAAATTCTCCCTCCCGGGGATTCTGAAAACAGGTATCTGTGGTCATTGACTTAGGCTTTCCTCCACTAGGACCTGGAGGAGATGAAGACTGGAGCTTCATTGCCTTTTCTAAATTATCTCATAGCTTTCATCCACTGTGCTTGAATGCTTTACAGAGTCTTTGGTCTTCTTAAGAGCTTTAAGGAATGAGTAAATGGAATAAAATATTCTCATTTTCTAAAAGTCATTGAATTAAACAGGAGAAAGCTCTTACATAGCAGGTGAATACATATCTTTAAAAGGCTGACAATAAAATAATCACTGTTTTACACGATGGATGTTTACTCAGAGTGTAATGGTTTGCCTGCCCATTTCATGAAGGGAAATGTGCTGTGGACGTACTTGACCCACTACCGACAAAATGCATCCTTTACATTGTGGCAATAGCAAGGGTCGCAGAGACTGGAGCAAGCTTACAAACCCATTAGTGTGAGCTTCGTTCCTCTTCCTGTATTTCTCTCTGGGGTTTATTGATTGTTTTGTATTCAAATCTGCTGCTAAGGCTGCTGTCTCTGTTAATAATGTGACTTTCTTACATGCGAAGGTGGCTAAAAAGAGCACCCCTTGACCCATAATCATCCTTACATTGCCTATTATTGTAATGGGTCATTGGTTGATGACAATGGCAATAAAATTGCAGCAGTTTATTGCTGTCTGGGGCTCAGGAACTCTGACGATGGGCCCAGGGACTCCTTCATTCAGCACAAACTTTTCCCCTTCTCATTGCTGCACTAGGCGTGACCAGTCACCTGGACCATTCCCTAGCTTTCCGCAGGAGAACTCCATGACTCCAGGTTCATTGACTTGAGTCTATGGAAGAACTCTCAGAAGAAGAAGAAATCTGCTCCCATGCCCTCATTTTCCTGAAGAACAGATGAAGGCTCAGAACAGGAAACTGCCATAGTTAAACCTACTCAAATAATTGGAGGTTGAGTCTCTTCAGTCTCTTTCACATTCATCTTCTTTTTACTAATAACATTAACGATAGCCATTGATGTTGAACAACTATATGCGGTGGGCAGTTTATGTATATTATTTTCAATCTTCATATAACTCTGAAGTTACACATTGGAATACTACTGAGCCTGGGTGGCTCAGTGGGTTAAGCCTTTGCCTTCGGCTCAGGTCGTGATCCCAGGGTCCTGGGATCAAGCCCTGCACGGGGCTCTCTGCTCAGCGGGAAGCCTGCTTCTCCCTCTCTCTGTCTGCCTGCCTCTCTGCCTACTTGTGATCTCTGTCTGTCAAATAAATAAATAAATAAATAAATAAATAAATCTTTACACATTGGAACACTGAACCTCAGAGAACTTGAACGATTTGCCACATGCCAAATGCCACATCTGTAACAACTGCTCTGACTCCCATGTCCCTGCTCCTTCCCATGATGACCTCAGCAGCACATGGGACAGTTCTAGACCACATAATTCTCAGGCTCCAGAGAAAGACTCCTCAAGGGGTGCCTGGGTGGTTCAGTCTTTAAGCGTCTGCCTTTGGCTCGGGTCATGATCCCAGGGTCCTGGGATGGAGCCCCGCATTGGGATCCTTGCTCTGCGGGAAGCCTGCTTCTCCCTCTCCCACTCCCCCTGCTTCTGTTCCCTCTCTCGTTGTGTCTCTCTCTGTCAAATAAATAAATAAATAAAATCTTTAAAAAGAAAGAAAGAAAAAGAAAGACTCCCCAATATCCATGCTAGCCTTAACGATTACATCCCACCCTGGCCTGCTTAGTGGTCTCCCCTCAAAAGAAGCTTGGCCTCCCGGGAGGACTGTATAATCCCACAAAGTAACTACAATGAAATCAGGATGTTTCAGCTGTATGTCTGCAAATGCCCACTGCAACAGTACCAAGTCTCAGGAATTCGAATGTCACTGTGACCAAGTAATCTATTCTCCAGGACCAATCTTGCCTTGTTCTGTAAGAGTGACTTTCTTAGACTCCTTGGGAGACATTCTAGGTTTACAGCCTGGCATTGATTCTGATTTACTCTCTCTGTTGACCTTGACAAGTTATATAAGCCCTCTGGGCCTCTGTTTCCTTGAGTGTAAAACAGGCTAATAACAGCCTGATGAGAATTATTTGAGAACAAAATCCGTAAATGTCCTAATAAATGGTCTAAAATTTTCTAAGCCCTATAGAAATGATCATTTCCTTTCCTTTCCTTTCTCTTTTTCTCTGCCCCTCCTCCTCTCACACCATAACCTCTTTCCCTGACTGGCCTCTTTCTTTTGATGCTGCTGCTTTCACTGAAGTTTTCTGGCATCCTACATTCTCTACAATTAAACTTTCTTTTCTTTCTATGTGATACAGAAATTTCCAGGAGAGAAATGGACTAATGGTAGCCCTGTTAGCCTGGGGAGATCATGAGAAGAAGGAAAAGATTGACATGACAGAATCATGGATTGTTAGTGATAGAAAAACTATATTATTTGGTAGAGACTGTTAATGTCCACTGTATCTGATTCTACTCTCATTCCAGGCAGATGGAAGTATTATTCTTCTCCAACCTCTCCTTGTAATTGCAGGTGAGTTCTAGCCAATGGGTTGTGGGCAATGAGGATGTGCATCACTTCTGAGCCAGGGCATTTAGTTGCTGGTACAAGGTCCTCCAGCTTTGGTCCTGTGAACTCTGAAGTATCATGTTAGTTGGAATGGGGCAACATAAAATGGCATGTTTCCACCCACAGCGGAAACATAATGTCAATAATAAGTAAACTAATTTTAGGCTACTGCCAGTTTGGGCATGTTTGCTACCACAGCATCACCTACAGAATACAGCAATCTAAACTGGCTTTCTTGTCACTGCCCCTTGAAAAACGTGTTTTTTTGTCCCAAGTATCAAGTCAGCGACTTTACAGGTCTTTCAGGAAAGAGCACTAGGCTGAGAGACAGGAAGCCCATGAAGTGAGTTTTAGCCCTGCCTTATCTACCAACTATAGGACCTTAGGTTATTCATAACCTCCAAGTCCTCCCTTTCTTGTCTGTATGCTAAGAGTTAGCATATCCCCAAACATGAGACACATAACACCACTGGTATTTTAGGTCCTTGCTACTCAAAGAGTGGTCGAAGAACCACCAGCACTAGCATTCCTGAAATTGTATTAGAAATGCAAGTCCTGGGACATCTGGGTGGCTCAATAAGTTAAGCCTCTGTCTTTGGCTCAGGTCATGATCCCACGATCCTGGGATCAAGTCCCACATGGGGCTCCCAGCTTAGCAGGGAGTCTGCTTCTTCCATGCTTGCTGCTCCCCTTGCTGGTGCCCTCTCTCTCTCTCTCTTTCTGACAAATAAATAAGTCTTTTTAAAAAAGAAAAGAAAAGCAATGGAAGTCCTTGGGTGGACCCAAGGATAATGAGTCCAATTCTACATTTTTAACAAAAATTCCTATGCACATTAAAGTTAGGAGAAATATAGGGGCACCTGCGTGGCTCAGTCAGTTAAGTCTCTGACTCTTATTTTGGCTTAGTCCATGATCTCTGGTGGAGAGATCACACACCTCCCTCTCACCCCTGGGGACTCTGAGCCCAAGGGGACTCTGCACCCGGAGTGTGGAGTCTGCTTTAGATTCTCTCCCCTCTCCCTCTGCCCCTCCCCATTTTGAGTGCCTATGTGCTTCGGCTCTCTAAATAAATAAATGCATAAATAAATAAAGTTAGGAGAAATGCTGATTTAGATGGTATTAGGACTCAACACTAAATGGCGTATAATCACAGAGTGAGAAGTTATTCATTTTCCATTTGTTTTTCAATCTTTCTGATTACTTCATGGAGAAAGTCTCATTTTGATGTCAATATGTCTTTAATACTTCTCTACAGTTGCTAATTTCCTTTTTTAATAAGGAGAAAACAAGCCTTAGGTTTCTAGGCAGGAAACAGTATTTAGCTTGACTATAATAGCATTGTTTTATTTTCAGTGTGTTTATTTAAATGGTTATCTTGTATTTTTGAAAACTGATACCAGCTTTCTATTTAAAGTAGTAATAGAAACCTCTTCAAAATAAATTAAGTAGAAAAGCGAATGCATTTAAGGAAAACATAACAAATGGAAAGAAATGTTTGCTCTAATGTTTCCACCCATGTCAGGGAACTCCATTGTTTTGACATTCCTAACTCCTCTCCACAGCTTCATCATTAAAGGACTTTATTCACTCCACATGGTTGGGAGTGGAAAAGTGATGTATGTCATTGTAAATTTGAGAAGAATGAAATGAACATGCTTAGGACAGAATCCTCTTCTTCCTCTTAGAATTTAGATACCCAGAGTATAATTACTCGTAGATAATTGACTTATAAACTCCCAGTCCAACTGGTAGAATCCTAGCAGCAGGTTATTTATCCAATATACCTTTATCGTGTGCCTATGACATACTAGGCTCTTCTCTTCTCCTCCAGCTACCCAGAAACACCTCTCCCTTTGGATGGGTTTGGCCCAGCCTCTGACCAGGCTGTTGTGGTGCTTTTGATTTCTCAGCTTCTAAATATGCTCAGAGGAAATGTCAGTAGCATTGATGAACTTGGAATCCTTCCAGAAGAAAGCATCAGGTCTCATTATCATAAGTCATGAGACAAAAACCAGGAATTGTTCTTAAGGCATCTAACCAATTCCTTCATAGCCTAACCATAATCCACCCAAGCAGGTCTATCATGAAGGATTTTCATGATTACCCTGCTAATGACACAGAATTTTGGCAAAAAGCCCTTATATAAAAGGGTATTACCCCTTTCTTGCAGAGTAATCACGTTCATGTCTGTACCCCTGCATTTTCCTTTGTCAGTTCCCCACCATTCAATACAGCAGTGCCCCTTTACTCCTGGTTATAACACTCCATTTTGTTTTTATCATGGTGCTTATCTCTACTCCTTTGTTTTCTTGCTTAAAGTCTGACTTTCTCCCTTAGATTATAAGCTAAAGGAGAGCAGGAGTCATCTCTGTATCATTTGTGGCCATATCTCAAGTGTCTAGACCATGTTGAATAAATGATTCAACCCTCCCATATTCCAACTGGAATAAATAAACAAGTATGTATACTTTCAAGGTCTAATTAGCAGTCGCTCTGTAGTATCATTGCTGAACCCTAGAACTGAGATATGTATCAATATGTATCAATTTTTCCTACTATGTATGACTCTACACATTTTTATCTACTGCCTTTCTATTCATTGGCTAATTTATGCTCTGCCAACAGCTGAAAAGTACCTCCACTGGCTTATAAAGGCAAAAGTCAACAGGCAAAAGATAAGAGCTTATAAGTAAAGGAGTAGGACCCAAGGGAAATCTTATCAAGAAATCGTTGTTAAGGTGTAACCTTTCTGTTGGAATCAATCCAAGATCTGTCCCCCAACCTCCTTTTTCTGACTTTAGCTGGGTAAGTTGATTTGAGTATTCAAAACTGGTTCAAAAAAAAAAAAATATTCAGACTGCCAGAGAAATTTCTGGTGAAACTATTCAAAATTCTCTAAAATTTAAACTCATCAGAGTAACTGCTTATAAAAGCACCATTTTTGAGGCAAATTATTTCATGCCTATTCTTCCATTTCTCATGTTTTGTCGTGACAACACAGAAGTGGGTAGGAGTCAGAGGCAGCATTTTACCTAGCCTGGACAATATTTTTAAGTGATATGTTTAGAAGCACGAGTTGGCACCTTCTGGTCTTTTGATCTCTCTAAATTTAAAGAGGCCTAGATTGATACTTTCTAAGGAATATTAAAAGGAAATAAACCAGAAAACTGGACTAGAGTCTGCTTAAAGGTAGGGGAACTTCCTCAGAGGTTTCTGGTTTGTGTGAGGATTTTATTGGCTTTATTGGCAGTGGATTAGAGATTCATATCACCATTTAGGTGCTGATGAATAACTGGAAATTGCTCCTGGATGCTGAATATTTTTTATTTTGAAATCAAACCCATTTTGAATTTCTAATGCAAATCAATTTTACCTAGCGAAGACAGAAAAATCGAAACTCTACTGTCCTGAAATACAAGCACTAACTTATCTCAGATATTAAATACTCAAAACCCCTGTGACTGTGGCTGGTGGTGTTCTGGTGGTGTTTTAAAAATGAAAGGCCAGGGGAAAAAATGAGATTTAATCCAGCAATCCATCACAGAAGAGTGAAAAGGAAAAAAACACAATGCTCAAAACTCCACAGCCCCTGAGTTGCATGCACACACACAGATTTACAGAAATACCTTGACATCTTAGTAGGTGCCCATCTTATGACAAATCCTATCTTCCCATCATGCCCATAATGCATCTAGACAAATTCAGGGTTTTATATTCAGTCCATAATATTAACAGCTTGCATTTGTTTACTTTTTTACCTTTCACAGTGTGTCTTCTCACCCATTATCCCATTTTAGTATTACAACTATCTCATGGAGAAGGCAGATAAACATTCCATTCCCATTTTTTTTTTAAAGATTTTATTTATTTGAGAGAGAGAAAGAATGAACAGTAGGGAAGGACAGAGGGAGAGAAAGAGAAGCAGACTCCCCGCTGAGCAGGGAGCCTTATGCAGGCTCCACCCCAGGGCCTGAAGATGGTGACTTGAGCCGAAGGCAGGTGTTTAACCAACTGGGTCACCAAGGAACCCCTCTATTCCCATTTCAAAGGTGACACTCTGAAAGCTTGAGTGATTTGCCAAAGACCGTACAATAAGTAACAGGCAGAACATGCACTAAGACTCCAAACTTCTGATTATTTAATTCTATGACTTTCCTGCAATATTTCAGAGCTTCTTGGGTATCCCAGGAGGTCTGACATACCCTGCAGGACTCTCATAATCTTTAATTATGGGGATGTCTCAAGACTTCAGATCTGGATCCAAGACAGTATTACGCTTGAGCTAGATGTACTTACCAAGACTGTCCTGGCACCATTCAGTCAGTTTTCTGGGGAGAACCAGAGCCTCTAAACTAAAATCCACAACCAAAAGGTAGATTTGAACTGCTCTATCCTAGGAAGGGGTATCAGTTAGCCAGTATTCTTCTGAAACCCAAGTCCAGTGAATTTATTTCCAAGGGTAGAGAGTTACATTTCATCAGTTTCCATGTATTTTTGAGGGCTTGGACCAAAGATGCAAGAATCCATGTGGGTAGTTTCCATCTATATCAGTCTACTCAGTGCATGTTAAATAATTCTTTCTCTGATGAGACCAAACCTGCCTGGGCTAGTACAATGTAGTCCTCATTCTTTTGAGTCATAACATAGTTCTGAGATATTTACTATAATGAAACCAATGAAAATATAAGTCTTGTGTCTCTCCTGCCCCATTTCGGACTGGTTATCTCTCTAGCTTAACCTCACAGATGCCCATCCCAATTTCATAGAAAATACTTGCATTCTGCTGGCACAAATCACAATGTTCTTGTTTTCTAAAATTTATTTTAATAGAGGCAAGGGAAGAACTCTCATTTATTGAGTTACAAGTATGTGCTCAGGACTGTGCTAGGCAATTTCAAGAACATCATTGTTTAGAATTCTCATAACAGTCCTGTGAGG
Organism: Meles meles; assembly: GCF_922984935.1. Classification (NCBI taxonomy): domain Eukaryota; kingdom Metazoa; phylum Chordata; class Mammalia; order Carnivora; family Mustelidae; genus Meles; species Meles meles. The sequence continues at coordinate 67,614,203 of NC_060069.1, forward strand.
TGATCATTTCACAGATGAGAGAAGAAAGGATAGGAGTTAAATAACCCAAGGTCACACAGACTAGAATTGCTGTTGGGTCTTCAAATCTCAAACCCACAGTCTTTCCACTCATAAGATGCTGAGAACCCAAAGATGAATTTGACCTACTTGAGTTATGGAGAAGGAGGAGGGTCTTATCTTTTTTAGGAAGAGAGATGAAATCAATCTCTCCCATCCTTTCTCTCCAGTAATGCTGGGGAAGTGGAATAAATTTAAGAGCAGCAAGGCTCAGCAAAGGAGGAGGGAAGCTTTCAGAGGGTAGGAAGCAGGTCTGGAGAGCCTGCCTAGTTCAGCGCCAAGTCCAGCAAAGGTGGAGATGCTGGAGGATGCCTTCTCAACACACCGACACTGCAGACTTCTGCCTGGCCCTGCTTTCTCAGGGTAGAGAACAGGCAAGGGGCCCCCTAAGCCTTAGGACAGCCCGAGATACTGGAAGCAGCACCCGGAGGCTCAGTAGACTACAGAGGAGTTGAGAGTGGCATATAGCTGGTGTGTGTGTGTGTGTGTGTGTGTGTGTGTGTGTGTGTGTGTGTGTGTGCGCGCGCGCGCGGGCGCGTGCGGGCGCGCGCGCTCGCGCGCTGGGAGGCGGGGGCGTCTGGAGAGAGGCCTCAGCTCAATAATGTAATGGGCCGCCCACGTGACTTCAGAAAGGCGGAGACAGGCGAGCTGGAGAGAAGACTGACAGGCTGCCTGGAGGGAGGTGAGGAAGGGGTCGAACTGAATAATTGAGGAGCTGTTCAGCAGCAGCGGCTACCTCCTGCCTTCCTTTGCCACCGCCACTCCGCATCACAGTGGGAGAGACAGACTCTGGCGCTGTAAGTGCAGACAGCTAGCCACCAGTCCCCGCAGCCTCTTAATCGCCTCCAGCCCTCCGGTGAGTTAACGTAACCCTTCGCCGCAGTCTGTCCCCCTCCACAAACGCTGCACCCAAACTAGACGCCCACGAATAGGATGGTCGCTTCGTGTTGAATGAACGAGGGAGCAGGAGCCAGAGGGAGGGGGAAAACAGGAATATGGCGCGGAGGCTGAGGGCGCCCCCCAGGAAGGGGTCCGTTGGAAGAAGGAAGGAGCTGGGTTGGGGTCTCTCTGTATCTGGCCCGGAATGGGATCTGGACAGTGTCCGGGGTCGGGGGACGCCAGGTTCCGATTCACGGCAGGCGGGGTTGGGGCAAATGCAGCCCTGGCGCGGCCGGAGTGAGACAGAGGAGGGAGCTTTGAGCAGTGTCCGGGTCGCCTGGGTCTTCACGGATGCCGGGCCTGTCCTTTTCTCCCTGCCTTGTCATACACCCAGCTCCCGCAGCTAGGTTCTCGGCCTCGGACTGAGCCCACGGAAAGGAAGGGACGTTTTTCCGGCCGTAGCCCGAGGGGAGGGCGGGGACAACGTCTGTCCTTTTACCTGGGATCAAAACTCTTCAAAAGGACTCCAGCTGAGCCTGATACCCAGACAAGGCTGGTGCGCTACACAAGGGATATCTCTCCCCAGAGAGTGGTGATTCGCGGCGGGGCAGCGAGAAGGACGTGATGGGAGAAATGTCCAGGGAAAATCTCTAGCCAGAGAGGGCAGCCCCGGGGAGAAGATTCTCGCCCGCACTTATTCACCCCGTCTGAGCTTCCTTTCTTCCCCCATCCCAAATACATCCGTTTCTTGCAAATCCAGAGGACCAGAGTAAGGCAGTGTGGCCTCGCGTGATGGAGCCCCAAACCTTCTTCCCTCACGAGAGTCACCCCCCCCCGCCACGTGTATTTTAGATTGTGATCGAAAAGTAAGATAGAAGTCGCCAAATGACTAGAAGCAAAGGGAAAACAGAGGAAAGATAGAAGGAAAATAGAACAGCAGGGCTCTCTCCCCTGCTCCTGGCCCTCCTCACCGCGCTATCTGTGCGAGACCGAGACTCCATTCAGAGTCCTGCCTGAACTGAGAGTCTTGAACTGGATGTAAATTCAGAGGAAAAACTTGGGAGGGGGAGCAGATGAGATCTTCGGAGTGATGGGGCCAGTCCCTGGAAGGAGTTGGCCAAGGACCACAGAGTGTAAACCCGCCTTTCCCCCCAGGGTAAGGGGTCCTGAAGAACATCCTAGGCAGCAAAGCGGAGCCTGGGCCTGAGAGCGAGCGGGCAGCAGAGACGGGAGCTGTCCGCGGTACTGAAAGTTCGGCGAGGCCGGGAAATAGCGCGGGAGAACTGGCGGCTCGCTGCTTCCCAGCACTTCCCGCAGGCAGAAACTGCGTTAGAACCATGTAAGGAAGATCAGATGGAATAAGCGAGCTGGAGAGACAGGTATAGGTGCTCTGCGTTCCGCTGTTCTGTGCCTTCCCCCGGACTCCTCTTGGAGGGAGGTATTCCGGTCTTCTGGGTCGAGGAGCAAGGAGTGGGTGTCACTCCAGAATCCATATTCGCTAACTTCAGGTGGGAAAAGGATGTGTGGCTCCGCTTTCTATGTCTTCTGTTTGTGCGGTGAATCTTCCTACTGGTAAAGTTTTGGAAAAGCAGTTAGGTTGTTATTCTGATGAACACTTTTGTGGCTTTTAGGAACCAGAGAACTGAGAGGCTACCAAAAGAAGGCACTACATTAACTGCGAGCTTGGGCTCTCTATTCCTGGCTATGGTTTTTCCCTCTCTTTAGCACCCTTCCCTCCCCACCACAGATTGTTTACCCCCACTAGGTATAGATCTCTAAGCAGCCCTGCATGGTTGTTTCTTTGGTTAGCCTTTTATATTATGGGTAAAATAGAAAAGAATTGAACCAATTTGGGGAGGCCAAGTTAAGAAAATATTTACTGAACATCTACTAACTGCCGGGAAATATTATCTCATTTAATCCTCATAATAGCTGCTAACTATAAATATCACAAAGATAAGAAAAATGAAGTTAGATGTCTTGAATCCAGAGCTTGGATTCAAATTCAGGTCTGCTTAACTCCAAACTCCAAGCAATTTTCATGCCATCATTTTGGCATTTGGCTTTGGATAGCTGTTATTTGAGAATTAGCAAAAGAATGCCAAAAGAGGAAGGTCTACTTTCTTTTTCACACATGCTACTCTCTTCCAACCCATTCCTCTTTAATCTGTTCACCCACCCACTGTCACTCACTCCCACCATACCAACTGCTTTTGTGCATGCTGATTGAGATACCACTCTTCACACAACTTGATATTTAGGATTACAGAAACAAGTTAGAGGACTAAAACAATAGGCTTTCCTGATAGAGCAGCAAGGCTTCATGGGATCTGGAGGAATAGAACCCACAAGTGGTTTCAAATTTAGAATTATGCTCTTGAGTTTTAGGGCTGGAATAACCTTAAAGATCATTCAGCATCATGCAGATCATTGTTTTCCAAGAAGGGGAATTTGGGGACCAAAAGATGATTATTAGTCTGAGTCTCATGATTGAGAAGTTAGAATTGGAAGCCCATTAACTCAATTCCAAGGTCAGTGTCCTTTTCACTACCCTCATGGTGACTTGAATATTCTTCCCTGCTTCTTTCTTGGGTTATTTTTGACAAGAACATTAACATCAGTAAAGTACATTCAATAAAAGCCACTGATACAAATACCTAAAATACAAACACTTGTGTTACCTACATTTTCTTCCTATTCTTCTTCCCGCTGATCTCACTGTTTCAGTGTTGTCTGACCCAACATACCTGACCCACCTTCCTCAGCAACAGTTCTCCCTATGATAGTAATTTGAAAATGGGGATGTGGCTATGACATTTCTCTACTTGCCTTTGTGTTGCCTGTACTTCCTCTTCTATGGTCTATTCCCAACAAAATAATTTTTCAAATAAATTATCCTAAGCATTTTCCTATGTTCTCACAGGTACTTGGAAGAGGTCTTAAAAAGATCCAGGCAGAATTAAATGATCATTAGAAGTGCTAATATCAACCAACTGTGAGGCACTATCCTTGGTCCTTTCATAAATAATTTCATTGAATCTTCACAATTCAGTCAAGTAGATAATTTCATTAGAGACGGTCCTACAGTTCTAGTCCACTCGAACATGCAGCAAATCTGATGTTCTATGTATTTCTTCTTGCTTCTCTTTCAGTCCCTAATAAAATTTCAACTTTATTAATTGGATTCTTGTAACCCTAATAATTGTACTGGCAAGAAGAAAATTTTTATATTGAATTGAATTGTTCTGTCCTGTTCCAATATGTAAAGTTTAGAAACTCAAACTCAGTTCAAATGGTAATGTTCTGTTCTTTTAACTCAATATTTACCACAACGTATTTTCCCTTCATTTGTTATCTTTTACTTAGAGATCCCTATATACCATCTTAATTCTAATATTAATGATTTGCTTCAAACCCCATCTAGAACCAGCTAAGGCACAATTCATAACTAAATACGTAACTTCTATTGTGCCCTCACAGAGTGATCCTGCAAGGATGTTGTTGCTGGGATGCTCTGGGCCCTGTAAACCATAATCTTAAACTGTCTAGAACCATTCTGCCCAATATGGTATCATCAGCCACATGTACCTATTTAAATTTTAATTAATTAACATTAACATTTAATTAACTTTAAATCTTCAATTTTTTAATCACACTAGCTATATTTCAAGTGCCCAAGAGCCATATGAGGCTAATGGCTACTTAATTGAACACTGTAGATATAGAACATTTCCAGCATTGCACAAAGTTCTATTGGACAATGCTGCTTTGGAAATTGCTGAAAACATCCTCACGGGAAATGAGAACTTGGAACTGTGAAGAAGAAATAGGGACTGTGCTTTAAAACTTCTTCCAACAAAGGAGGAAAAGCCTCTTATGGCCTAGGACACCCCCAAAAGCCCAAATAGGCTCAAGACAATAAGGCTAGCAAGGACAGTACATGTCTCACTAAAGGACCCGGCAACCATGGGATTTGCTTCATATAGATTCCATTTTACCATGAAGTGAAACCAGGAATGGGTCTTGCTAGTTTCCTGGGTTCCAGCTTAGAAACAACCTGGAAGTTCTTATTCAAAATTCAGGTTTTATACACACACACACACATATTAAATATGCATGTAACAGCATGTATATATGTGTTTGTGTTTATGTGTTTATGTACATGCATTTTGTCTTAGTAAGTATAGTATGATAAATATAGAAAGAAACAGGACTTAGAGATAGTAGTAAGTGAGCCACTTCCTACTTGGTGACATTGTATGGCCCTCTGGAGCTCCACTCCTTCATTTGTAAAATGGTGATGAGAATTGCTGCACCCATCTCAAAGGGTTATTGTGAGACTCAAAGTATAGGTGAATGAAAGTCCTTTTCAGAGAGCATGATTGATGATAATCTCTTATAGATATAGTATAGTATATAAACAAATAGGGTAGTTTAAACTGAATGCATTTCTGAACACTTTTATTTTTTTTTTTTTTTTTTTTTAGACAAACCATTTTTTTTTAAAGATTTTATTTATTTATTTGACAGAGAGAGATCGCAAGTAGGCAGAGAGGCAGGCAGAGAGAGTTAGAGGGAAGCAGGCTCCCTTCAGAGCAGAGAGCCCGATGTGGGACTCGATCCCAGGACCCTGAGACCATGACCTGAGCCGAAGGCAGCGGCTTAAACCACTGAGCCACCCAGGCGCCCTCTGAACACTTTTAATCCCAGATAAATATATTTTGTTTTTTCCCATGTGAGTGAAGTTTATTTTCAGTGAGTTAGATGACTAACACTACCCAGTTATGAGTGGTAGGAAAACTATGATGTGCAGATTTCTAAATATGTTGAAATATGGTTGTATATCAAGGAATAAAATAAATTTTACTTCACATTGAATTTGAAAAAATATATTTTGCTTTTGTTGTAATTTTTTTCCCTGAAAAGTAGAATGCTGAAGAAAAAAATCTTGTTGGTTAATTCCTGTGAACTGAAATACTGTTTATTGCTCATGGTTTATTTTATTTTGCCCTAATATTTTCCTTTTTCCAGAAAAAAAAAATACCTAGAAAGTCTCAGTGGTTCTGAAATAGCTTTTACCCTTTAACTAATAGGTTTTTTAAAACGATTTGTTTGTTTATTTGAGAGCAAGAGGGCACGAGCTAGTGCGTGAGCAGGGGGAGGGACAGATGGAGAGGGAGAAGTGGACTACCTGCTGAGTGGTAGTCCTGATGCAGGCTCAATCCCAAAACCCTGAGATCGTGACCTGAGCCAAAATCAAGAGTCAACCTGAGCCACCAGGAGCCCCTCTTTAACTAAAAGCTCTAAGTCAATTGCCAGCAATTAACCAGTCATGACAACAGTGGTTCAGATAACAGAAAAAGTATTATTGATATTCTTCAGCATGGATGGATGAAGGAGATGATTTAATGAGCTTCTACCCGTCTCATGAATTGATGAAAACAAAAACAATTCTATTTCATGCATTGATTAACCCCAAGTAAAAGTAAAGACTATGAGTTTGACTGAATTCTTAAAGGTACATTAGGAATTCTGACCTTAAATGAAGGGTCTCTACACCATCCCTTCTCTAAAGTAAAATCTGTTGGGGGTCCTAAGTGGAAACTTAGCTTACTGACAGGGGAGATTGGGAGGCCAGAAGATCCAGGGCACGATGCAGTTATTCTCTACCCCCTCTGAACCTTAATCCACATCTTTTATAGAACAAAGGGCATTGTGGTGAGGTCAAGGGGTAGTTACCTAAAGTGGCATACCTGTGTGCCAGTCATCTCTGTTGGTCATCTGAAGTGGAGACTTCTGTGTGCCACTTTAGGGAAGGTCAGAACAAGCTTTCCCATATTCTGATCAAGACACACATTAACTTCTAAGGGGCCTGGAACACGTAGCCCTAAGGAAGTTCACTGCATGGGCACGAACAAGATGAAAGGCCAAAGATGGAGACAATGCTGTCAGCGCTCCTACAACTTAGCTAACATTTACTGCCAAACCTGGCATCTAGTGCCTATTCCTGAACCCTGATCTACAGTGTTTATAACTCAAGTAGGAGTGCTTTTTTATACCCCTGACTGGGTCAGGAAATTGCAGACAAAAACACAATCATGCCTTCTTTAATAGATCATCATTTTGATACTTAAATATTTTTCTCTTATAACACAAAATTAACACAATGCTCGGGCATTATAGAAAAAAAGCCTGCAAAGGAAGCTATTCCATTAGCTGAGTCTTAACTGTATTATGTTTGCTATTAATCCTGAAAACTCAGTGAAGTAATAATTTTGTTTTTGGGGGGGTATGCAGTAGCACCTGAGAAATCAAGCTGAGTATACCTAAGGGCTCTAGATTCTATCTCTAGTTCCTGGAGCGCCGGCAAGTTACTTCCTTTTCTGGAACCTAGTTTACCTTTATTCAGACTTTGTTAAGGCACGAATGGTAATTTATAAGATTCTATGCCAGAGAAATAGCTGAAATAAGTCTCAGCCCCAAGTAACAGTCAAGTGTGCCATTCTCAGGCCTTTGTTGCATATGAAATTATATTACTAAAGGGAAAATTAGTTAGATTGTCAACTCTGGTCTCTAGTAGCTCGTGCTGGCTTTAAAAATAGACACCTTTTGTTGGGAATCATGGTTTATTCATTTCATTGGAATTGTTTGTCTCTCGGAAGGACTTGGATTTTGGAAGGAGGAAAATACACTACCTTAGAGCTGAAAAGAGTTTAGTTTTCACTGTCTTTAGCTTGGGAGATTTCAATAATTTTATATCTCAAGAAAGAAAGGGAATTAACAATGTAGCTTTGAAATTTGTGCTGCTAGCAAGCAATCATTTGCTTGATAAAGTAACTGAGGCTTGCCCTATATTGGTAATCATGGGTGTTTGGAACTCCTATAGCCTGGCACATGAATGCTCAATAAACATGTTGAATTAAGGCCATGGTTTCAGGTCAGTTCATGCCATACACTCATCTAGCCAAGAAATGAGTATACGCTGTGGCATTTTCCTTTAGCAAATAAAACAGGAGATAAGCACAGAACATCAAATCTTATCCTGACAACCACACTTGTAACCCTTTTGGGAGTGTAGGTTGTGGTGGGCCAAGACAGATTGCTCCTGAGAACTGGGTCTTGCTGCCTTCCTCCAGGAAACAAGGGACACATTAGCCGATGGTCTCGCATTTCACTGTGATGAGGCAACTCCATAAAGTCAAAGTTTAAATAGAGTTGTATGTTATTTTCCACTTTTACTTTAAAGAGATATTTATTATTTCCTTGAGAAAGTATTTGACTGGTAATTACTATTGTTCCTAAATTCAGAAGGAGCTTAGCTTGGAATTAAAGCACATTCATTAATTAGAGAGCTTTGACATCACAGTCTGGAAGATCACAGAATATTCTCCTTTTCCAGGAATAATTGGGCCTTCCTCTAAGAGTTTTAACTGGTTGTTACTGACAAAAATGAAAGAAAAATCGATCATTCTATTCTAGCAAATCAATAACCAAATGCCTAGAATTAACTGACTCTCACTTGCTGAAGGCAAAAGATTCCAGCCCGATAAACTGTCCTACAAATGAGCAAGCTAGCTTCCATGGCCTGTTCGTGTATTAAATTGTTATTTTTCTTTGTTTCTTAAATAATTAGCAAATTTTAAAAAATTGCATTCAGGTGTTTGAACATTCTGATGACAAAATAGTCTTCATAATTATAAAGACTTAATGGTTCATTTGAGACTATATTTGTACAATATATTATTGCATCAATGGTTTGTAATAATCACATATCCCAACTCTCTCATTTGACAGAGAAGAGCCTGAGAACAGTCACCCAAGTTTAACAGCAAAGGCAGAAGTAAGATTTGAGCATCCTCTCTCTCCATCCCCTGCTCTTTGCATCTTTCAACCTCGGGCATCTTTTCATTAGTCATAAAAACCTATTTGATCAATGAGGTTAGCCACCAAAATTTACCAGAGTGACTAGGAGTAGGAAAGTATATGTATTTGAATTTCATAGTGTCTCCATTTGCCCCTTTAGGTGAAAGAACTTCTGAGTCAAGGATAGTCAACAAGTAGAAATTTCATGGACTATGAGCCAGAAGAAAAGCATCAAAACCCCAGATCCTTGTAAGAACTTGGGCTAGGATTTAAGGGGCACATTAGCCCTTAAACCATTATCTTCATCATTTTCATCTCTAAGAGATTTGAATTAAATAATTTCAGATCCTGTGAGCCCTAACATTCTATGGTTCTATGAAATGAGGCCAGGATTTGAATTATCCATATTCTGCCTCATTCAGCCCACATAAAAAAAACAAATCAAGATTCTTATTTTTATACCATTACTTATTGGAGGTTCACATTTCATGCTAATACTTTACTCAGTAACAACAATAATAATAACAGCTCTAATGACCATAGCTAACAATTATTGACTTACTTACACTTACTATGACCCTATAATGTTGGTAATGCTAGTATCCCCATTGTACAGTTAAGAAACCTGGGTCTCAAAGTAGTTAAATAATCTGCCCAAATTGATAAAACTTTGTGCTCTTAACCAGCATGCACACTGCCTTTTGAAAAGCACTGGTCTCTCAAATAACTGATGGGCATCATTTATAGGCCACTTAACACACAGGACCCTTTTCTGGGGGAATTACTGTTTTACCTATATTTTCTGCCTGGAACAGCAATCAAGAGAGTAAATAGAACTTCAGGTCTCTGGAGCTGATGAAGCTGTAGAGTGATCTGCATTGTCTTTCTGCAAGACAGCTCTTGCCCTTTTGCAATTCACGCCATTGATCAAATTTTTCAGAGGTTTAGTATTGAATGTCGGTGCTTCGCCAGCCACTGCGTGTATTGAAGACCATTCTGCTGTGTTTTTCCCAGAACATGTGGACTGCTTGCATTGCCACAAACGGATGGATGCTGATGCAGGATTCAGCACCTTCTAAGGCCACAGAAGTCACCCTACCACATCTTCATTATTCAATGGCATCTTCTGGCTTTTGTCTCTAACTTTTTTTTCTAAAGATTTTATTTATTTATTTGACACAGAGAGAGAGATCACAAGTAGGTAGAGAGGCAGGCAGAGAGACAAGGGGAAGGAGGCTCCACACTGAGCAGAGAGCCTGATGCAGGGCTCGATCCCAGGACTCTGAGATCATGACGTGAGCCGAAGGCAGAGGCTTAACCCACTGAGCCACCCAGGTGCCCCTTGTCTCTAAATTTTTGACTCAAAGTAACAATTTAGACAGTTTTTAAGGTAGAGGAAAAGAGAGTTTCCAGAGTGTCACTTCCTGGTGGTGGGATTCAGTCCAAAAAAAAGACTAAAGCTTTCAAAATCATGTGTGAAACTCATTTTCTTCTGAGTAAGCCTACCTTGCCAAATTAGTCATAAACACAGTACACCACAGTTCCCAATCTATTTCACTGTAGATTTCAACATGCACTAAATCTGTTCGTGGACATCCTGCACTTAATATATCATATCTAATAAGCCAAGAACACTCTGACAACAGCCTAGTATGTACATATATTTTACTCCATAAATATATGATTATATAATAACTTATAAATATATAAATATTTGTTTATGTATTTTATATACATTGTTTTATTCTTTATAAATTTTTAAAAAATTTTTAAAGTTTTCATTTAAATTTGAACAAGTTAACATACAGTGTAATATTAGTTTCAGATGTACAATATAGTGATTCAACACTTCCATAAAATACCCAGTGTTCATCACAAGTGCACTCCTTAATCCCCATCACCCATTTCACCCATCCCCTCCCCACCTCCCCTCTGGTAACCATCAGTTGGTTCCCTATAGGTAAGAGTGTATTTCTTGGTTTGCCTCTCTCTTTCCCTCTCTCTCTTCCCTTTGCTCATTTGTTTTGTTTCTTGAAGTCCACGTATGAGTGAAATCATATGGTATTTATCTTTCTCTGACTGACTTATTTCACTTGGCATGATATTCTCTAGCTCCACGCATGTTGTTGCAAATGGTAAGATTTCGTTCCTTTTTTATGGCTGAGTAATATTCCGTTGTATTTCTATATCCCATCTCTTCTTTACCCATTCATCAGTTGATGGACGCTTGAGTTCTTTCCATAATTTGGCTACTGTAGATAATTCTGCTCTAAACATTAGGGTCTGTGTATCCCTTTGAATTAGTATTTTTGTATTCTTTGGGTAAATATCTAGTACTATGATTGCTGGATTGTAGAGAAATTGTCTTTTTACCTTTTTGAGGAAACTCTGTACTGTTTTCTGGAGAGACTGCACTGGTTTGCATTCCTACCAACAGTGCAAGTGGGGGGGTCCCCTTTCTCCCCACATCCTTGCCAACATCTGTTATTTCTTGTGTTGTTGATTTTAACCATTCTGACAGGTGTGTGATTATATAATAATAATTTATATAATACAGTAATATATATTATATACTTAATATATGTATTATTTTACATATTTTATATATTCTTTTATTCTTTAGCTCTAGTTCTGATTTGCTAAACTAGCTACATATCCCACCAATACCAAAACCAACTAAAGAATGCATAAGTTTACTTCTGCCTCTGTTTTTTTTTCTAGATACTTTATAGAGAGTGGGATGGTTTAGGATTCAGCTGAGACCTGGTTTCCAGTCTCCACTCTGAAATGGCTGTGAAACTTGAGCCAGCACCATTCACCTTCTTCTTTTTTTTTTTTAAGATTTTATTTATTTATTTGTCAGAGAGAAAGAGAGAGAGAGCACACATGCAGGCAGAGAGGCAGGCAGAGGCTGAGAGAGAAGCAGGCTCCCTGCCGAGCAAGGAGCCCACGTGGGACTCGATCCCAGAACCCTGGGATCATGACCCGAGCCAAAGGCAGCGGCTTAACCCACTGAGCCACCAAGATGTCCCATTCTTTAAGACTCAGTTTCTATACCTATAAAATTGAAGTAAAAGAATATGCTCCTCATATCACAAGAAGGGCCAATAAGATAGCATTTGTTAAAGCTCCTTACAAACGATAAAGTCTATATAAAAGAAAGAAATGGGTTTTCCATCCTTTCAGTCCTTCTCAGTCCAAAATAACTCTCAAACAGAGCAGAACTCTCAAGTTGCTGATACCCAGTCTTAAACCAAAGTTGACAGTTAAACCAAAATCTTATGGGTTAAGAAGACCTTGGATTGAAACATGCATGTCAAGAAAGTGGTATTTATAATGTGGGAGTCCGTCTTCTTCTAAATCAATGGTTCTCAACCTGGAGCAGTGCCACCTCATTAAGGGGTATTTTCTATTGTCTGAATCACTGGGGATAGAGGGATGCTAAATATCTTGCACTAGGCAGGACAATCTTGCCAAATAAAAATAATATCATACCCAAATGCCAACAGCTCTTCTTGCAATGAGAAAGAGTTCTCAAAGTAATGTGTTGTTCATAGTCCCTAAATCCCTAATTGATATGGAGAGAATTTACTTTTGATAACCTCCCCCAGGTAAAATCTAGCCAGTAGCACTCATGTGAAGTCTGCAGCAGCTCAGAAGCAGCACTGGGCTTTCCATAATTTTATTAAGAAGGAAAATACGAGGTCAGAGATCAATAGTTTTCAAACTCGCCCTCAGAACTGTCTACAAGAATCCCCCTCTAACATCAGCAGGGGCAAGGTGTCCCAAGAGGTTAACGTGCCATATTGCAGAGCTCAGACTAAAGGCTGGCATACAAGGACCCAAGATGGTGAGTCATGGTTCTGAAAATCTTTGCGGTTCATTGGTGAAACACTGTGACTTACTTTGTGACAGGCGTGGGTCTAGCTGAGTACTGGACACAATCCCTCCCCTCAGCAATAATCTGACAGTCGGACAGATATAATCTCCACTAATCGTGTGTGCAACATATCAATATATGTTATGACATGTTATGAGGAAGTCTCAAGGACAGACCAGGGAAAAATTCATGTCCATAGAAGAAGTACAATGGAATTGTACTTTGAATGATATGAAGTATTTTCTCATGTGGGTAAATAAGAGGGAAGGCCATTGTAGAAATGGGAATATCATAAGCAAATGCTGGAAATGTGCATGTAAATGATATTATGTGCTGGCTGATGTGGTTTGTTAAAGGCCTGGCTGGGAATAGCAGAAGGTCATATTGGAAAGACTGACAAAACTTGAATGCAGCTGGGTGGATGTATTAATTCAGCCTGAAGTTTATCCTTCAAATAGAGTTTTTCATCAATATTTTAGAAATACCACTGAATTCAGGGCTGGTTCTGGCCAACACCAGAATCATCAAAGTCTAATTTCATGGCTAGAAAGAACCTCAGAAATCATCCTAGCCTTCCCCTTTCTCTACATTTTACAGTGGAAGTAAAAAAAAAACCAGAGACATCAAGTGACTTGCCCAAGTTCAGCAGCAAATTAGTAACAGGAAAAAACTATAGTCTTTTCTGTCCTCTTAACCCATAGCATTTTGTCCTGCTCTGTGCTGCCTTCGGGAATTTTATTCATCATCTGAACATAATCCAATGTAACACATAATGTGATTATTAAGTATTTATGAAGCTCCAAGTTTTCCATTGCTCACTATTAAGATATTGTTCCCTCATTACAGCCAGATGAGAGATCAGATCCTGAGCTGCTTCTACATGAGCACATTCTCTCAGAAACACAGGCAAACCTCATACCAAACACACGGGCATGACATTCTTCCCTCGCCTCACACGCCCTCCCCTGCCTCCTCATTTCAAACTGCCGGAGATTACAGAGGCACAGCCTGAACAGAAGCCATCTTAATCTCTGGCGGTTCTGTAAATAATATGCTATTCATGCTTGCATATAAATAATCACAGTCTCTCTATTTTCTACCTGACAGATCCTTTAGAAAAATGAAGTTGCTTGCACACATAGCACATCAGAGAGGATTTCAGATCTGAGAGCACCAGACCTCTTTGTAGCAGTTTAAATTTTTACCCATCCGCACACTCCTAATAATTTATCCAGGCTTGTTGTCTTAAATTTATTTCATAGTGTACTTAGTCTTGAATTGTATTTCATAGTCTACTTAGTATGTGCATATTTAAGTTCTGAGATTGGTATTCCCCACTTCTTTTTCTCTGGCCACCTTTCCTCCACCTCTTATTCAATATATATCCAATAGAAATCACCTAAATTAACCCATTCATTTTACACAGTGGAAACTGAGAACCAAAGAAGTGAAGCCACTTCTTCAAGGTTGCACAGTTAAAAGCAACATTGTGGCTAGATTCCCTGACTCCCAGGCTCATGCTATTCCCTCCACGGGGGTGATCCTTTCTGAGGGTTTATTTCTAATGCTTTCTAACACAGCATTTTCCCACTCTCCACCACCCCTGTCCCCCCATTCACTGCAAAATTCCATAAGGATGGATGGAAATGACTAATTGCACTGCCCAGGAGTTCATTCCAAAAGCTTATTTAGAATATCCACAACTTACCACCTCCCATACAGTACTGGCCCATCTATCGTATTAAGAAGCTGGTTATGGAAGAGCTTGGCACAGCTTCTAGTCTAGAGAATATATATACAATCATGGCCATTGTTCAAGTACAGATTATCACAGAGAACAGTGTGCCCCAGAGGAAAGAGGACAGGGTCCATGGCTCCCATCATTTGATAATAGAGTGAAGTTCATCCAATATTCATTGTAAGTAGCAGATTATTAGATTCATAATCCCAGAAACCAGATAATTGGGTGGAGTTAAGCAAAATTGGTAGCACCCAAGAAAATGAAAAAAGACAAATCCCACACCATTTCTTCTTTAGGAGTGAAGTGTTTTGCCTGAATTGATCAGCATGGTGTGCTTAGTTTAGTTTACATAAAGTTTACAATGATAGGTTTTTTGTTTTTAGAAAATCAATGGAATTCACACTTTCTGTTTAAATTCCTTCTGGTGAGTCATTTTAAGACAAAAAAAAAAAAAAACAAAACAGGTGGTGTTTGAGTAAAGAGCATATTGGAAATAGAAGTAGAGAAGAAGGCAGAGAAATCCAAGAACTGGCTTCTTAGGGAGGGCTTCATAGACTCATGATTGTCTCACCGTCTGACCAGGCACATTAAGTAAAGAAACCCAATTTTGTCAGTTCTATCAAAAGCTCTCTAGCTCTGCAGAATCAAGCTATGCCCCCCAAATCCCAAGAGGCTGATTTGTAAATAGATGCAATATAGTCAGGTGCGATGGCAGGTCATTCCCTTCCTGGTATTAGGATAGCAAGAAAACTAAATGATTGATCACAGATTAGCTGTATGCACAAAATAAGGATCAACAGCATTAGACAGACAGTCTCATGAAACATCCCATCCAGGCTTCAACAGACAAAATTCTTTCAGATTCCACCCAAGAACACCTTTCAGAATACTGGAACAGTTGTGTCCTTCAAGTGAACCCTCACAAGAGGGTCTTGTTTCCACATTCCCTAGTGCTGGAGAAACTTCAGTGAATACTTCCAGTACGAGACAGAGACCATCTAGTCTCTATGCAGTCCTCATCTTCTGTTAGGATATGTGTTCAGACGTGTTATGGCTTGTTAATTCGTAGCCTATCTCGTATTAGTTACATGCTAGTCTCCTTTAGGGAGTTCTGGTAGATGTCCCAGTTTAACCACCAATCATGAATAAACCGCCCTAGGATTGTTCTATAAGGTTAGGTTAGGTTATTTCTGTAAGGGGCACATCTCTTGTACTTTGTGCTGCTTCTGTTTATTCTGCTTCAGAGGGTACCATGATCTGGCCTTGCTCTGAGAGCACGGGGGTCTGGTTTATCCTTGTTAGTAATCTCTGTGTATGGACTCTGACATTTGAAACTGTATCCGTTAGTCACTCTCAATACAGAAAACATTCATAGGTGACAATGACTCATCCACAAAATGCCAAGGAATCAACTTTTAAAGGGTTTTAAAAAAAAAATCAGACAATTACCGCTGAAAGAGGCCAAATAACCATTTTAACTATTTTTATTCTCCCTTTGACCTGACTGGGCATCCTGGTTCCACGCAGGCACAAACTACACAGACAGTTTGGGATTCATTTTAAATTCATTTCTAGTCACACAGACTTTTGACACACTTTCTATTCCAGCATCAGAATACAGAGGAAAAAATATCTGAGTGAGTATAAACTATTGTGCCAGAAATAAATTCCTAATATAGACAACTAAAATATGCCTCTATAGAACTTTGCTGTCAAAATAGAAACAAAACTTCTCTGTTTCTACACTATCTTAGTGACTAGTCTGTGTTCTTCCTTTCTGCCCCCTGAGTTATAGTTATAAATAAATACTATAGTGCCATTGCACAGTACATTAAGAATCTGGTGAGAACTTGTCCAGTGAGCATTATGATGTTATCTTTTACATATTTGATTCCAATATGGCCAATTATTGAGTATTCTTCTTTAAGTCAAGAATAACAAGATAGCTACATCATAATACTTCTAAACAGAATAGCTCACATTTACTCATTTAATCTTATGAAGTAGGTATGATTATCCCAATTCTACATATAATGACTATCAAATTTAAATGACCTTCCCGAGGCTTTACAGCTAAAGAGCTTTAGGGTTGACATTCAAATGCTATGCCTCCTGACACCAAAATCCTCCCCACTCACACTGCCCAACCACAATTTTAAAATCCTCTCTGAAAGAGACCAATCTTAATGTGTCTCTTATGAGCAGATGGATAATAAGAATGATTTTGCAGGTCTACTTTCATGGTCTTTCAGAGGATTAAACTTGGGGGTCCAAAGATTTAGTATGGGACTTTGGGCAATTCATATCTTTTTTAGGCCTCAGTCATTCCATCTAAGAAAGAGGAAAAATAGTGACTCTTTATCTAGTTAGTTTTTCATGTATTCAACAAATATGCTTAACACTGAAGCTACAGGCTGGCTCCTGAGCAGAAAGCCCAATGCGCGGCTTGATCCCAGGACCCTGGGATCATGACCTGAGCCGAAGGCAGAGGCTTTAACCCACTGAGCTACCCAGGTGCCCCCACTGTTTAGAATATTGTTACTGAAATAAAAAACAATACCAAGTTCCCAGTGCTCATGATATGGGGATCCTAGGATTGCATCCAAGATTGATTGTTTTAAAAAAAAAAAAAAAAAAAGGATGGATTGTTTTGTTTTTGTTTTTGTTTAAGATTTTATTTATTTATTTATTTGACAGCAAGAAAGAGAACACAAGCAGGGGAGTGGCAGAGGGGGAGGGAGAAGCAAGTTCCCCACTGAGCAGGGAGCCTGATGTGCTGCTCAATCCCAGAACCCTGCCATTAGGACTTCAGTGAAGGCAGACGCTTAACCAACTGAGCCACACAGGCACCCGAGAATTAGTTGTTTTGCTTTAGTTTTCACAGTCAGTGAGGTGATTTGAATTCTTCTCATGTAACTGTCAAATAAACAATATTTTGGGCTGAACTAACCAATTAATGCAAGTTATTACTTATAAAAACAGAAGCTTGGATCCTGAAGATTCTTGTGGATGATTTCTGGAAGATAGATTTATCTGGAAGATAAATTGCATCTAAGTAAATTAGTAAATTTACTTAGTAAATCGTATTCTAGAAATTCAAAGTTTATTTTCACTGCCTAAGGAGCTCATTCCTTTCAGCAACAGCTAAGACTATTTGATTGTCCCAAAGCAAGAACATAGTATAGGAAGACTAATAAGCTGTAATGGGAGACTGACAGAAGAGAGATATTTATTAAGCAAAACAAACAGGGGATTGAAAGAAAGAAAACTAATTTGAAAGGCAATTTTCAGAATAAGAGAATTCTAAAATTTAATACTGTTGATGGACTAGAGTGTATTAAGTAAATATTGAATGAGAGAGGAAAAAAGAAAATGAAGTCAATGAAAAAAGGAGAGGGAAAGAAATTACATTCATTCTAAACCACTTTTCCTTAAAATTACGTTCTTTCTGAGTACTTCCTCTTTAAAAGTCATGTGAGAGATATTTGCTGGTCAGTGAGAAGGGAAGAGACATTTCACTCTACCTAATCAAAACCTTTGCCAATATCCCAGACTTGAAAGTAAAAGGCACATCCCACACATAAACAGATAGTTGGCTCTTTCTCAGTTCTGCATTATTCAATTTGTCACCAATTTTCAGAAGCCACTTGTGAGAGGCATCATCACAAAGCCATTATCTAATGACCCCAAATGTACCAAGCCGAGAGGCCTAATTTATACACAGGGAACTATTTGGACTTTCAAGGTGATTTTCCCCTTAAAACATGGAACATTAAGTCTTTCCTAACATAAGAAGAAAGAAAGTGGTGGGGGGAGCAAAAAAAAAAAAAAAAAATCAAGGAGAAACCACTGTCAGAAAATGAGGTAAATTTACCAGCCTAGTCTTACAGCTGAGCTTACATGCAGGGCCAGTTTCTACCAAGAAGTAGGATAATATAATATCCACTGTAAATGTGTAACTCGGGATATGACTGCATCATATCACTCCGGGTGGTCCATTTTAACTCCACCTTTAATATTAAAGCAAAGGTTTCAGTGCTGGCTGTTTTGGATTTTCTTTTTTTAAATAAACTATAAAGTGATCCTCCCCAACATTTGTTCGGGGCTCAGCTTTTTGGAGTTTTTTAGAGAAGTGTTTCATTACAAATTCTGTGGCTCCAAGATGAGTAAAACTCATCTCTCCTGGATCTCGAATGCATCACAAAAGAAATTAGGCTCTAAGCCACAATCAGTGGGAGCCATCAAAGGTTTTGGTGCAGAGGCAATGTGACCAGAGGAGTGCCGGAAGTTTCCGACAACAGTGAGAAGGATAGATCGGGGAAACACAGAGAGAGGGTGGAAACAGAAAAGCAAGTCAGGAGATTAAACTTCAAAAAAAATGTGCAAGAGAGGGGCACCTGGGTGGCTCAGTGGGTTAAAGCCTCTGCCTTCAGCTCAGGTCATGATCCCAGGATTCTGGGATGGAGCCCCTAGTCGGACTCTCTGCTCACTGGGGAGCCTTCTTCCCTTCCTCTCTCTCTGCCTGCCTCTCTGCCTACTTGTGATCTCTGTCTGCCAAATAAATAAAGTCTTTAAAAAAAATGTGCAAGAGGAAAAAAAAAATTTCATAGCTACAGAAT
This sequence comes from Meles meles, assembly GCF_922984935.1. Lineage (NCBI taxonomy): Eukaryota > Metazoa > Chordata > Mammalia > Carnivora > Mustelidae > Meles > Meles meles. Next base: position 67,633,242 of record NC_060069.1, read on the forward strand.
CAGAGGCCATCGTTGCTATTTCTAGGCTGGTATTGGACCCTATAACCCAAATCTTGTTTGAGATGAGCATAGCACTGAGGGGACTAGGGAGAGAGCACCCCTCTCTTCTTGGCTTCTCACCTGACATTAGTGGTCACACTTTCCCTCAGCAGACAGAGCCACTCTCTGCTGGTGGTGAAAGAGTTGGTAGGGGCGGCAGCAGTGCAGAGTAGGGGAAACCAGATAAGATTTGCATACCTGGAACCAAAACAAAGCCAAGTGGAGAAGTGGAGCTGGGGAGTGGTTCCGCAGCCTCTCCGGCAGTGGGTGCGTCAGCTCACACAAGTCCTTTTGCTTTGGGGGGCCCAGAGATGCCTCATCTATAAGACAGAAAGTCTGCCATAGATGATTGCCATGGATCTTAACAGCTGGAAAATTTTTAACTTCAGCAACACATTATTAATTTAACGATGCATTTCATGGATCATTTTCAATTCAGTTCAATTCCAGGGTAGATCATTGCATAGAAGTCCAAAGCCCCTGAGGGCTTGATTTCCTCACTTTATTTTTCTGCCTTCCATTTCTTGTTTTTTTCCATTACTTCTCTAAGGCAGTATTTTTCCCCTCTTCCATTTTTTTCCCTTCATTCTCTGGTGACAGCAGGGAAGGGGCTGTTTCAGTAAGACAAGAAGCTGAGGTCATTTGTTTATCCAGAGGACAAGGAGGACCCAGCGCGGAGGCAGCCAGCTCTGTTCCCCACCATTCTGCTGCTGAACCTCAGTCCTCCCCAGCAAGAAGAGAAAGTCTTACTCAGCCTCCCTTCTGACTGGTTTTTTTTTGTTTTTTGGTTTTTTTTTTTAATCACTGCTTTCTCTGCCAAACTGCAGGCTCGCAGATGTTCTAAGCAACTCTCTCTCACTGCTGGCAGGCCAAGCCAGGTGATTGCTGTCACCCCGTTCTCGTAGGAAAAGTATTTCAGAGGGAGGTGATTTGCACAAGTCGTGGTGTAGTTTTAGCTTGGTGATAACCATGTGAGATGCCATGCACGCATGCACACCCAGGGCCGGTGTCCCTTCTGCAACTGCCTCTATTTAAACCTGGCCTGCTAGGCCAACAAGCCCATAGAGCCGTGGGGTCACACTACCCAAGAAAGAACTGGACCTTGAATTAGTCATCTTCTAGTCTCCCAAGCTACATGTGCGTTTCAGAATCATTACCTCCTTGCCTTGCTCATCCCAGTGGAGGCAGAGCTCAGGTAGGTTCTCCCCTACCTTGTTAGCCTTCTTCACCCCCACCTCCAGCCCAGAGCTTCTGCCTGAGTGACTCATTTCCTGTACTAGCCTGGTTCTCTCTGGAGACAACTGAATATGCCCTTGAAAGATGGGGAAGAACACAGAATTTCTTTGTTAGTCCTCAGAACCAGGAGAGGCTGGAGATTTCTTCCTAATGACACAAGAACTAGTTTATTGATTGCCAGAGTCCTTTAAAAAAAAAATTGATTCCCGGGGGCACCTGGGTGGCTCAGTGGGTTAAAGCCTCTGCCTTCAGCTCAGGTCATGATCTCAGGGTCCTGGGATCGAGCCCCACATCGGGCTCTCCGCTCCACGGGGAGCCTGCTTCCTCCTCTCTCTCTGCCTGCCTCTCTGCCTGGTTGTGATCTCTCTCTGTCAAATAAATAAAATATTAAAAAAAAAAATTGATTCCCAAGAAAGGCAATAATCCTACAAGGTGGGTGTGATCATCTCCATTTTTTAGATGAAGAAACAAAGACTCGGACAGACTGTAAAACCATAATAGGCAGGGTAGGGACTCTGACGCATGTCCACCTGACTTCAGAGGCTAGACCCCTATTACTTCTGTGAAATGGTAAACTACTAAAACTTAATAAAATAAAACCGAAGGCAGACCTCTTGAGTCGTGGAACCACTGCCTCTCACCAGCAGCGTGACCCTGGGCACATCTTTTGGGTTTCACTTTCTTTGTCCATGAACTGAAAGTGCTGGATCCAATTATTTCCTCCAGCTCCAGCGCCTGGGAGTGTGCTTTCTAGTCCCTGTGGCTCTTCCACAGCAGCCAGCAGCTAAAATCTTACCTCAGCATAATAGATGTCTAACAACAGGAAGTGCCACTTCAGAGGCTCTGGAAATGACTCAGATAATAATTCTATTCTCCAGAGAGAACCTATCATTTATATGACTTCGATTACCCACGGGTCAGGGCTGACTGAGGTCACATTCACAGCTGTTTATTCTGTGGCAGGAACGCTCCATGGCATTCTCTGCTGACGTTGGAGACAGGATCTGGGCTCAATAGTTGTTATTCCCAGTTTAAAGATTCAAAAGTGAAACGGGGGAAAAAAATATATTACACACTGACTCATACTTTTTAAAAAAGATTTATTTATTTATTTTTAGAGAGAGAGAGAGAGCACGTGCAACCATGGGAAGGAGGAGAGGGGCAGAGGGAGGGAGAGAATCCCAAGCACACTCTCCACTGAGTGGGGGGATCTGATGGACCCCATGATCTGGACCCCAAGATCATGACCTGAGTTGAAACCAAGACTCTGACACTCAACCAACTGAGCCACCCAGACATCTCCACTCCTACTTCTTATGTGAAAACCTATTACAAGAATGTGGTACAGGTAGATAGAATTATTTACCAGCAAAGATTCTTCACTTAAAAAAAAGGAATCACCAGGATTCCTCAATAGTGTATATTTAGTCTAAATATTAGAGACTGAATTTGATGGAGAAATACATAATAAATCCAATGCTGACTGAATACAGATCATAATCAAAGGGGGGGGGAATGTGTTGTTTAAAGTGAGAAAATGATATCCTATTTGCAACAGTTTGCTTTACACACAACTGTTAGGAACCAGTGTTTGTTAAACTGATATGAATGTATCTTTTGTGTGGCAGGAGGCCTACTGGTGTAAATCTACACGGGGGATCTGGGTGTACACTGGTAAGGGAAAAGAAAAGGAGGTAAAGACCACATGTGAGTTGAACCCCATTTCTGCCTCGAAAAGCATCATGGTGGCAAATGTTCTACTGACTTAAAAAAAAAACCTGGAATAATGTTATTAAAAGAGATGATGACATTGGTGCAATTCTTTCATTAAACAGCTAAAAAGGAAGCTTTTTCTAAGCCATCTAGAATAACAATAAGACTCCTTTGGTCAGTATATTAACCATTCAAGAAATTTTGACAAGTGAAAATAATATTTCTATAGCATAGCCTGTAATAATGCCAGAATAAGCAATATTTCCCAGGAGGAATCAGAAAATCTTATTACTGCCTCTGTGGTTTACCATGTCCTGACCCACAAACAATAACACAATATCAACAACACCCCTGGATAGACTCTCAAAGTTTATACCAATTTTGCACATGGCATTTCTTATTTAATCCATGTCTCAGTCCTGTGGGGTAAGCAGAGTAGATATACTATCTTCATGTCAGAGACAGAAAACATGAGATCCAGGAAGGTAGAATTATTTGTCTGAAGACACACAATTTTGCTATAATAGATTCATCTAAAATCCTGGCCTTCTGACTCCTTGTCCAGTGATCTCTTCACAACACCCCAATAGGATCCGGGGCTTAGAACACTCCCAACTTTATCAGTTTAATTGGAAAGCAGCTTATATATTTTTTGTGAAGATACACACACAGCAATTGCCCAGACTGTTGAGTCTGTAGATCAGTGAACAAATATTTGTTGCAGGAAGCTTGCTAGATTTTACAGTAACCCCAAAAAAGATTAAAACATGGGTGATATGCTCAGCAAGCTGACAGTTGTGAGGTCTAGACTGTGAAGGGACTTGAACCCATAAGATGTATTATCAGAAGAAATATTAGTAAAAATTAAAGCTCAGAAAATGAAGAGACAGAAGAGTCAGAGGGAAGAAATGGGAGCATGTTCTTACAGGTAAGGGTGAGAGGAGGAAGAGTTATAATACCCAGGAAAGGGTACTAATGCGTAAGGACTTGGATTTGAAGGCCCATGTAGGAAAGACAGGAGATTTATGCTTCCTGGAAGAAGGGAGTTGGAACTGAGACCCCTACATGAAGCTAGGACGTCATTCTCAGTGAAAAGAGGGACTAGAGAAACACTCCCTGCATCACTGATCGCCAAGGAAGCGTGTCCCTGCCCCAAGTTCTGAGTAGAGGACATACAATGTCTTGCACGAGAAATAAAAATCTTAAGCCTTTCCATGTAAGAGTTTAGAGTCCAGGTTCACACTACTCACATGATATGAGACTCACAAGGCTGAGAATTTAACATAAAAATTGAGCACGCAAAAAAAAAAAAAAAAAAAAATCGAGCACGCATATTTGTGAAGCACCCAGCAGAGGGAAAACTCAGAACAACCCTGGAGGGATGTACTTCCACAACCCAGGCTAGACAGGATACCCCAGAGAAAACAAACCCCGCTGAAGTTAGCTCACACACAAAAAGTCAAGAAACATACAAAATTCAGAATGAGTAAAAACAAAGAACTGAAGGTTCACATTCCAAGAGCTTTATATAAAAGAAAATCTGAAGAAGACTATGAAATAAATGAGTTTGAAGTAATTAAAGAGCTAAAAGAAAGGGGGCAGGGAACCACAAAGTAAAAATAAGATGACATGAGAAAAAAGTAAACTGTTTTGAAAAGGAACCAATTGAATATTTAGAAATTAAAAAAAAGGTCCTGAAATTTAAAGCTTAAGCAGATTACACCTAATTAGAAAGAGACTTGGTGAACTGAGAGATTTTAAGGCAACTGCACAAGATGCATAAGAGAAAGATTAAAAAGCTAAATATACGAAAATACCATTAAGAGACAAGAAGAATAAAATGAGAACGCCAAGCATTTATCCAACAGGCATTTCAGAAAGAGGGATCAGAGAAAATGTATAGGCAGTAATGTCTGAAAACATTATGTCTGAGAATTTTCCAGAATTTCCCAGAATGCTTAATGAAAGTACAATTAAAGAGTATTCTTAGGGAAGAAGGAGATTGAACCCAAAGGAATAATGAGAAAAGGAAGAAATTGGGAAACTTGCCACAAACCTAGGGAAGCATCTACCTGTTAAAAATAAATAAATGAATGAATGAAAAATAAAGGATGATTATCAAGGCAGTGGAGTCTTAGAAACAAGGTGGGAATAAAATAGTAAGCAATAATAACACTGAAGGACAGGGGAAATTAGTAAGAGTGAAAGGAGTTAAAGCACTTGTTTTATGCAAAAAGTAGGCAAAGACACCGACCAGCTTCAGATTTTTAGTCAATACTTACTCAAATGTTTAGTCAATATTTACTCAATATATTTACAAATTTTAAGTTAATATTTGTAACTTACAAAATAATGTATTCTGTAGCAATAAAATAAGTAGAAGAGAGAATTTATTCGGTCTATAGAAACATAAAGGGAAGGGGGCAGAGGATGCAGTGAAGAAAAGGCACAGTAAATACACAACACAGTACAATAGATATAATTCTAACTATCCCAGCAATCCAATAAGTATAAATAGGTTAAATGAATAATTTTAAGGTTCTAAGATATTTTTAATATTTTAGTTATGAGATGCACTTGAAAAACATAAAAACACAGTCAGTTTTAACACTAAGGGATAGAAGAATATAATCAACATTTTTCAAATACTGATTAAAAGAATCTATTGTGGAGCACCTGGGTGGCTCAGTCAGTTAAGCATCTGCCTTCAGCTCAGGTCATGATCTCAGGGTCTTGGGATCAAGCCCCATATGGGGCTCCCAGCTCAGTGGGGAGCCTGCTTCTCCTTCTCCCTCTGCCTGCTACTCCCCCTGCTTGTGCTCTCTTTCTCTCTCCAATCAGATAAATAAACAAAATCTTCAACAACAACAAAAAAAGAGGCTATTGTAGTTCCATTAATATCAGACAAAATAACTATAGGATAAAAACACGATTATTATAAATAAAAAATGTTAATAACATGATAATAAAAGGAAGAACTTACCAAGAATATATCATAATTCTATATATTCCTATATAGAATTATGGAATTCTATATGGAATTATAGAATTCCTATATAGAATTATAGAATAGTTCCTATATAGAACTATTATAGGGATATATAATTCTATATATCCCTAACAACATAGCCTCAAAATATGTAAAGCAAAAATTGCCAAATGGATAAAGTTCCAAAATGTGAAAAGTAAATTTTAAAACTTCTAGATCAATAGATAAGATAAAATCCTTATGACATCAGAATAAAAAGAATTTCTTAAAAAAATCACAGACAAACACACAAAACAGTAAATTATAAGGTAAAATGGTTAATGACTACATTAAAATCAAAGACTTCTATATAAGACACTATTTAAAAAAAAAAAAGAGATAAGCCGCAGACTCATTATAGCAGTGCATTATGCACCATACATAAAATAAAAGAATGCAGAGTAAATGTTAAAATAGAAAACAAGACTAGCTCCCACAGCTCCTCATATATGTAAGAATTAAAAAAAAAAATGGAGGCAACTGGCCAGCACTGTTTTCTACAGGTTAACACTGGAGTTAAATGTGTGTGTGTGTATATGTATATGTGATGGTGGTTATGTATGTGACTGAGGCAATTTCAATGTACAGGCTAAAATAAAATAAGTCAAACAGATTAGCTGAATATAATTGTTATTGAAAATGAAAAACAATATCCAATAATGCTCAGGATTTTCCTGAAAAAAACTTACTGCTATTTTTGAGGGGGAAAAAATGTTGTTATTGAGAAGAGTTGCAAATGCTAAGCCACTTTTTTTTTTTTTCTTTTTGCTGAGCCACTTTTTGACCGTGCTATTTTCTCCCACGAACCAAAATCTTGTTCCATTATGTGCAGATTATGTGGGGCTCTATAGAGAGACAGTGCTTGCTTTGTCTCTCAGGGAAGAGACTCATCTCCCAGTTAAATTATTTCTTTTGGTTTTAGAACATAGGTGTCATTTTAAAAATTTTTTATTTTTTTTAAATTTTTTTAATAAACATATAATGTATTTTTATCCCCAGGGGTACAGGTCTGTGAATCGCCAGGTTTACACACTTCATAGCACATACCCTTCCCAATGTCCATAACCCCACTCCCCCTCTCCCAAACCCCCTCCCCACAGCAGCCCTCAGTTTGTTCTGCGAGATTAAGAGTCACTTATGGTTTGTCTCCCTCCCAATCCCATCTTGTTTCATTTATTCTTCTCCTACCCCCCTAAACCCCCATGTTGCATCTCCACATCCTCATATCAGGGAGATCATATGATAGTTGTCTTTCTCTGACTGACTTATTTCACTAAGCGTGATACCCTCTAGTTCCATCCATGTCGTCGCAAATGGCAATATTTCATTTCTTTGATGGCTGCATAGTATTCCATTGTGTGTATATACCACATCTTCTCTATCCATTCATCTGTTGATGGACAGCTAGGTTCTTTCCATAGTTTGGCTATTGTAGACATTGCTGCTATAAACATTCGGGTGCACGTGCCCTTTCGGATCATTACGTTTGTATCTTTAGGGTAAATACCCAGTAGTGCAATTGCTGGGTCATAGGGTAGTTCTATTTTCAACATTTTGAGGAACCTCCATGCTGTTTTCCAGAGTGGTTGCACCAGCTTGCATTCCCACCAACAGTGTAGGAGGGTTCCCCATTCTCCACATCCTCGCCAGCATCTGTCATTTCCTGACTTGTTCATTTTAGCCATTCTGACTGGTGTGAGGCGATATCTCATTGTGGTTTTGATTTGTATTTCCCTGATGCCGAGTGACGTGGAGCACTTTTTCATGTGTCTGTTGGCCATCTGGATGTCTTGTTTGCAGAAATGTCTGTTCATGTCCTCTGCCCATTTCTTGATTGGATTGTTTGTTCTTTGGGTGTTGAGTTTGCTAAGTTCCTTATAGATTTTGGATACTAGCCCTTTATCTGATGTGTCGTTTGCAAATATCTTCTCCCATTCTGTCAGTTGTCTTTTGGTTTTGTTAACTGTTTCCTTTGCTGTGCAAAAGCTTTTGATCTTGATGAAATCCCAATAGTTCACTTTTGCCCTTGCTTCCCTTGCCTTTGGCAATGTTCCTAGGCAGACCTTGCTGCGGCTGAGGTCAAAGAGGTTGCTGCCTGTGTTCTCTTCAAGGATTTTGATGGATTCCTTTCTCACATTGAGGTCCTTCATCCATTTTGAGTCTATATTCGTGTGTGGTGTAAGGAAGTGGTCCAATTTCATTTTTCTGCATGTGGCTGTCCAATTTTCCCAGCACCATTTATTGAAGAGGCTGTCTTTTTTCCATTGGACATTCTTTCCTGCTTTGTCGAAGATTAGTTGACCATAGAGTTGAGGGTCTATTTCTGAGCTCTCTATTCTGTTCCATTGATCTGTGTGTCTGTTTTGTGCCAGTACCATGCTGTCTTGATGATGACAGTTTTGTAATAGAGCTTGAAGTCCAGAATTGTGATGCCACCAACTTTGGCTTTCTTTTTCAATATTCCTTTGGCTATTCAAGGTCTTTTCTGGTTCCATATAAATTTTAGGATTATTTGTTCCATTTCTTTGAAAAAAATGGATGGTATTTTGATAGGGATTGCATTAAATGTGTAGATTGCTTTAAGTAGCATGGACATTTTCACAATATTTATTCTTCCAATCCAGGAGCATGGAACATTTTTCCATTTCTTTGTGTCTTCCTCAACTTCTTTCATGAGTACTTTATAGCTTTCTGCATATGGATTCTTAGCTTCTTTGGTTAGATTTATTCCTAGGTATCTTATAGTTTTATGTGCAATTGTAAATGGTATTGACTCCTTAATTTCTCTTTCTTCTGTCTTGTTGTTGGTGTACAGAAATGCAACTGATTTCTGTGCATTGATTTTATATCCTGACACTTTACTGAATTCCTGTACAAGTTCTAGCAGTTTTGGAGTGGAGTCTTTTGGGTTTTCCACATATATTATCATATCGTCTGCGAAGAGTGATAGTTTGACTTCTTCTTTGCCAATTTGGATGCCTTTAATTTCCTTTTGTTGTCTGATTGCTGAGCTAGGACTTCTAGTACTATGTTGAATAGCAGTGGTGATAATGGACATCCCTGCCATGTTCCGGACCTTAGCGGAAAAGCTTTCAGTTTTTCTCCATTGAGAATGATACTTGTGGTGGGTTTTTCATAGATGGCTTTGATAATATTGAGGTATGTGCCCTCTATCCCTACACTTTGAAGAGTTTTGATCAGGAAGGTATGCTGTACTTTGTCAAATGCTTTTTCAGCATCTATTGAGAGTATCATATGGTTCTTTCTTTTATTAATGTGTTGTATCACATTGATTGATTTGCGGATGTTGAACCAACCTTGCAGCCCTGGAATAAATCCCACTTGATCGTGGTGAATAATCCTTTTAATGTACTATTGAATCCTATTGGTTAGTATTTTGGTGAGAATTTTTGCATCTGTGTTCATCAAGGATATTGGTCTATAGTTCCCTTTTAATGGGATCTTTGTCTGGTTTTGGGACCAAGGTGATGCTGGCCTCATAAAATGAGTTTGGAAGTTTTCCTTCCATTTCTATTTTTTGGAGCAGTTTCAGGAGAATAGGAATTAGTTCTTCTTTAAATGTTTGGTAGAATTCCCATGGGAAGCCGTCTGGACCTGGGCTTTTGTTTGTTTGGAGATTTTTGATGACTGTTTCAATCTCCTTATTGGTTATGGGTCTGTTCAGGTTTTCTATTTCCTCCTGGTTCAGTTGTGGTAGTTTATGTGTCTCTAGGAATGCATCCATTTCTTCCAGATTGTCAAATTTGTTGGCGTAGAGTTGCTTATAGTATGTTCTTATAATTGTCTGTATTTCTTTGGTGTTGGTTGTGATCTCTCCTCTTTCATTCATGATTTTATTTATTTGGGTCCTTTCTCTTTTCTTTTTGATAAGTCTGGCTGGGGGTTTATCAATCTTATTAATTCTTTCAAAGAACCAGCTCCTAGTTTCATTGATTTGTTCTATTTTTTTTGTTGTTGTTGTTTCTATTTCATTGATTTCTGCTCTGATCTTTATGATTTCTCTTCTCCTGCTGGGTTTAGGGTTTCTTTCTTGTTCTTTCTCCAGCTCCTTTAGGTGTAGGGTTAGGTTGTGTACTTAAGACCTTTCTTGTTTCTTGAGAAAGGCTTGTACTGCTATATTTTCCTCTCAGGACTGCCTTTGCTGTGTCCCACAGATTTTGAACTATTGTGTTTTCATTATCATTTGTTTCCTTGAATTTTTTCAATTCTTCTTTAATTTCCTGGTTGACCCATTCATTCTTTAGAAGGATACTGTTTAGTCTCCATGTATTTGGGTTCTTTCCAAATTTCCTCTTGTGATTGAGTTCTAGCTTCAGGGCATTGTGGTCTGAAAATATGCAGGGAATGATCCTAATCTTTTGATACCAGTTGAGACCTGATTTAGGACCCAGGATGTGATCTATTCTGGAGAATGTACCATGTGCACTAGAGAAGAATGTGTATTCTTTTGCTTTGGGATGAAATGTTCTGAATAGATCTGTGATGTCCATCTGGATCAGTGTGTCATTTAAGGCCTTTATTTCCTTGTTGATCTTTTGCTTGGATGATCTGTCCATTTCAGTGAGGGGTGTGTTAAAGTCCCCTACTATTATTGTATCATTATTGATGTGTTTCTTTGATTTTGTTATTCATTGGTTTATATAGTTGGCTGCTCCCATGTTGGGGGCATAGATATTTAAAATTGTTAGATCTTCTTGTTGGACAGACCCTTTGAGTATGATATAGTGTCCTTCCTCATCTCTTATTATAGTCTTTAGCTTAAAGTCTAATTGATCTGATACAAGGATTGCCACCCCAGCTTTCTTCTGATGCCCATTAGCATGGTAAATTGTTTTCCACCCCCTCACTCTAAATCTGGAGGTGACTTCAGGTCTAAAATGAGTTTTTTGTAGGCAACATATAGATGGGTTTGTTTGTTTTTTTTAATCCATTCTGATACCCTGTGTCTTTTGATTGGGGCATTTAGCCCATTAACATTCAGGGTAACTATTGAGAGATATGAATTTAGTGCCATTGTATTGCCTGTAAGGTGACTGTAACTGTATATTGTCTCTGTTCCTTTCTGATCTACTACTTTTAGGGTCTCTCTTTGCTTAGAAGACCTGTAGAGCTGGTTTGATGTTTGCAAATTCTTTCAGTTTTTGTTTGTCCTGAAAGCTTTTTATCTCTCCTTCTATTTTCAGTGATAGCCTAGCTGGATATAGTATTCGTGGCTGCATGTTTTTCTCGTTTAGCGCTCTGAATATTTCATGCCAGCTCTTTCTGGTCTGCCAGGTCTCTGTGGATAAGTCTGCTGCCAATCTAATATTTTTACCATTGTATGTTAGACTTCTTTTCCCGGGCTGCTTTCAGGATTTTCTCTTTGTCACTAAGACTTGTCAATTTTACTATTAGGTGACGGGGTGTGGACCTATTCTTGTTGATTTTGAGGGGGGTTCTCTGCACCTCCTGGATTTTGATGCTTGTCCCCTTTGCCATATTAGGGAAATTCTCTCCAATAATTCTCTCCAATAGACCTTCTGCTCCCCTCTCTTTCTTCTTCTTCTGGAATCCCAGTTATTCTAATGTTGTTTCGTCTTATGGTGTTACTTATCTCTCGAATTCTCCCTTTGTGGTCCAGTAGCTGTTTGTCCCTCTTTTGCTCAGCTTCTTTATTCGCTGTCATTTGGTCTTCTATATCACTAATTCTTTCTTCTGCCTCATTTATCCTAGCAGTGAGAGCCTCCATTTTTTATTGCACCTCATTAATAGCTTTTTAGATTTCAACTTGGTTAGATTTTAGTTCTTTTATTTCTCCAGAGAGGGCTTTTATCTCTCCAGAGAGGGTTTCTCTAATATCTTCCATGCCTTTTTCGAGCCCGGCTAGAACCTTGAGAATTGTCATTCTGAACTCTAGATCTGACATATTACCAATGTCTGTATTGATTAGGTCCCTAGCCTTCGGTACTGCCTCTTGTTCTTTGTGTGTGTGTGTGTGTGTGTGTGTGTGTGTGGTGAATTTTTCCACCTTGTCATTTTGTCCAGATAAGATTATATGAAGGAGCAAGTAAAATACTAAAAGGGTGGCAAAGACCCCAGGAAAATGCACTTTAACCAAATCAGAAGAGACCGCAAATCATGGTGGGGAGAAAGGGGATAAAAAGAGGTTCAGAAAAAATTTAAAAAAAGAAAACAAATAAAGAAAAAAATATAAAAAAGAAAATGTATATATATATATATATATATATATATTAGATAAACTAGCTAAAAACGTTAAAAAAGAAAAGGGTAAAATTGAAAAAAAATTTAGCAGAAGAAGAAAAACAATTGAAAAAAATTTAAATTAACTTCAAGACTAAAGAATCATGGGGAGAAACCCATGAGTTCCGTGCTTTGCTTCCTCTGGAATTCCACTGCTGCCCTTGGTATTGAACCTGCTCTCCTTGGTAGGTGAACTTGGTCCTGGCTGGATTTCTTGTTGATCTTCTGGGGGAGGGGCCTGTTGTAGTGATTCTCAAGTATCTTTGCCCGAGGCGGAATTGCGCTGCCCTCACCATGGGCCAGGCTAAGCAATCCACTCGGGTTTGCTTTCGGGAGCTTTTGTTCCCTGAACACTTTCCGTAGAGTTCTGGAGGACAGGAATGAAAATGGTGGTCTCTCAGTCTCTGGACTGGAGGAGCCGAGAGCCCAGGGCCCCACTCCTCAGTGCGCCCCCAGAGAACAGCACCCAAACACTCCTGTATCCCCGGCCTCTGGCCCCGCTCCGAGCTCACCCAGCTTGCAACCGGTTCAAGGTAACCCTGAGCTGAAAGCTCACTTCTGGGCTCTGTCTCTGTAGCCGGTTCCCCCGTTCTAATACCTGCAAGCTCTGTGACACGGGACCTGGGGCCACGCTGACCCCGCGTGGGCTTCACCCTGGTTTAGCCTCTGGAGCAATGTCCCTCAGTGGAACAGACTTTTAAAAGTCCTGATTTTGTGCTCCATTGCTCCGCTGCTTGCCCGGAACCAGCCCCTCCCCCCGCGGTCTATCTTCCCGTCGCTTTGGATTCACTTCTTGATTTTCTCTTTCTAGAATTGCTGTTCTTCTTCTCTTCGATCTCCCATTGGATTTGTAGGTGTTTGCAATGTTTAGATAAGCTATCTAGCTGATCTCCTGCTACCTGAACTTCTCCGCCATCTTGACTCCTCCAATCAGAACATAGATGTCATTTTAACAAAAAAAATTTTTGCAGGACTTGAGCTGTTTTGAATAAAGAAAATCCAATCCCCATCCCCATAATTCCTTTTTTTTTTTTTTTGTAAAATTTCTCTCAATGGCTTGAAGAAGTATGTGACTAAAGCATTACCCCAACTAAATTCTCTTTTAAAGCAAACTTTACAGTAGCTATCAGAAGTGGTAGGAAACTGTACAGGAGGTCTACAAGTCTTAAATAATTTTATCATCTTTCGTTTTAGTTTCTGAAAGCGAAACTGCATCAGAAAGAAAACTCTCTTTAATTTTTAGGATTCTGTCACCAAAATAAGTGCATTAGTTGTAAGTCTCCTTGACACCATGATAAAAATATACTTTAAAAAAAAAAGAAAAAGATAGAAAAACCACAGACCTGCGGAAGATATATTCAATATCTATAACTACGAAAAGATTAGTAGAAATCATGTGTATCTTTAAATTCCTACAGATATACAAGAAACAATGTAGAAGAAAATGAACAATGATGTGAAGAAGCAGTTCACAGAAAAGGAAACTCGGATGGTCAAAAGTTCGTGAAAAGACCCACTTGACTAAAGAAAGAATTAGAGAAATACAAATGAGACCATGGAAACCATTTCAAACCTATCATATAAGCAACATTTTGAAAGTCCATCAACAATAGGTGTTGGTGAAGTTACTCATTGCTGGTAGAAGTACAATTTCTGCCCCCACTTTTTTTTTTTAAGATTTTTAAAATTTATTTGTCAGAGGAAAAGAGAGAGAGCATAAGCAGGGAGAGCAGGAGGCAGAGGGATAAACAAGCTCCCTGCTGAGCAAGGAGCCTGATGTTGGACTAGATCCCAGGACCATGGGATCATGACCTGAGCTGAAGGCAGACACTTAACCAAGTGTGCCACCCAGGTGTCCCACTGCCCCCACTTTAAAGAACAACCTGGCAAAATCTTGTCAAGTTAAAGGTCTCCCCAGCTTAAAGCCCAGCAGCAACCCCAACCGCACGTGTCAGGAGACACATACCACAAAGTTATTCACGGCAGCTTTGTGGGTATTCATGGTGAAAAGAGAAGCAAGCAAAGAGAATGAATCAATAAACTAGTATATTCACACAGTGAAATACTGTACCTGAATTAAGATAGATTATTTAGACCAAGAGACAGATAAATCTCAAAAATTAAAATTTGAATGAGAAAGCTAGTATATACTGCTTAGTATAAACATTCTGGACATTTACAAAACAATAATCTATATGGATACAACTTACGCTTTTTTTAAAAAAAAAAAAAAGTGTTAAATATCCATAGGAATGGTGCATAGGGTCTCTAGGATAGAGGAGGGAAGAGATGGAGGGAAGAGATGAAATGGCTGGGCCTTAGTTATTTACTGCTACCCTTACTTCTTTTCAGAAAGAGAGTTCTAAACCAAGAATGTTAAATAGGACTGGCTATAACATTGCTCTCTATACTTTCATATATGTGTGAAATATTTGCAAGTTTAATAATTTTATTTTTATGTATTTGCTTTCAAGATTTCTTTTCTCAAGGAGAGGCACCGTGCTTGGCCCCATATCAGAGTAAATGGTGTTGGTGAGGTTGGGGGGATTATAGAAAATTCTTCCTGACAATTCGTGAGAGGGTGGGGTTTTGGAGGGCACAGTCCCATGAAGAGCGATGGGGATGGTAAGATCCTCAGGCACCCCAGGCAGGGCTCTAGCATACTTCAACCAGCCCTATCCTGGTTGTGCTTGTTTCTTCGAAGACTTAGGATCCTGGCAGCATCAGCCACAGGTGCCTCATACTGAAGTTCTTCCTCCTGGTTACTGCTGATCCGGATGGATGCCTCAGCCAGGCCAAAGGGGAAACAAAAACTGACCAGTCCTTCTCACCTCTGAAATGCCAGGGGACCAAAAGGCTGCAGTGGACCATTTGGTTGTTAATTACACATTGTGTGAGACTGGAATCCGAGGACAGAATCAACCCCTAGTGAGGCCTCCCAAATTCAAGAAAGAGAGAGCTAAAGAGGGAGGGAGAGGGTGATGGAGAGAGAGAGAGATGTATGATGCCAGTTTAATCTATTTGCTTTTTTAATTCAGGTATTAGAATTTGTAATTTTTTTCAAAATCTGTGGCATTTAGTTAGAACATGGAGTAATCAGTGTTAATGAGTGGATTAATCCCTTTCTTGAATAATGCAAACTAGTGAGTATTCAGGGATTAAAAATTAAAAAAAGATTTGCCAGAGAAAATGAGAGGAACAAAAAATGACTCTGTGAATGCTGCATGTCTTACATAAAATTAATTTAAAAGCTGTTAACAGTAGGCACATTAAAGTGATAGAGTATAGGTTTTTTCCCTACTTTCTTAATTTTCTATAGTGATAGTTAATTATTACCTTTTTTTTAAGATTTTATTTATTTGATATATATAGAGAGATCACAAGTAGATAGAGAGGCAAGCAGAGAGAGAGGGGGAAGCAGGCTCTCTGCTGAGCACAGAGCCCGATGTGGGGCTCAATCTCAGGACCCCAAGATCATGACCTGAGCCGAAGGCAGAGGCTTAACCCACTGAGCCACCCAGGTGCCCCTATTACCTTTTTTTTTTTAAGATTTTATTTATTTGACAGAGAAAGATCACAAGTAGGCAGAGAGGCAGGCAGAGAGAGAGAGGAGGAAGCAGGCTCCCCGCCAAGCAGAGAGCCCGATGTGGGCCTCAATCCCAGGACCCTGAGATCATGACCTGAGCCGAAGGCAGAGGCCTACCCCACTGAGCCACCCAGGTGCCCCTAATTATTACTTTTATAGTAACAAATTTTTTTAAGAAAAAGGGGTAACATTGCATTTCTGACACCAATTACTTCTACTGATTAAAAGAAACATCTTCTGCTATCCAGAAGACAATTTTATTTTTCATTTTTTATTAATTATTTTTATGAACATATAATGTATAATTTGCCCCAGGGTTACAATTTCATAATTGCTTTAGGAGTTGGTTTTAATTTGGTAACAATCTACCTTTCCAAAACAGACTAGAATCACATTCTGTATTCTCCCCCTGAACAAATTTAAAATTCAAAACAACCCTTTGAAACTACTAACCTCCTGTTTAAATAGGTACTTTATCAGTATTAATACTCGTAATTGGTAAGAACGTATTAATTAGTAATTTTGTGAGGTACAACTTTAGAAAGCCCTGCCTATCATTTGTGGGTTGTGTGAACAGAATTGCATGCAGCTGAACTCCTATATAAGCCTCCTAAGACAGTCACTTGGCCTGGCAGCTACTAATGTGAAAATCAACAACTCACATCCTTCAGCTCAGCAGGGCCACACACAGGGAAAACTATAATAGGAAGGAATTGTCACCCCTCTGTTTGAGGTGTAAGGAGAAGCTGAAACCGGCCATTCGCATACTATAACCTTATACTTAGAGCCAATGAAAAAGCCCCGTCATTGAAACCCAACTTTGTAATTCTCCATTCAGAATGACACTGTAGGAAAAACATCATGTTTAATGCTGTCATTTGACATTTTTCATACGCAGTGGGTATGTTTCCTATTTGAATTTCAGCCATGCAGCCTTATAACTGAGCTACTCACAGCTACCATAGTGATCTGAAAATAAAACTGGCTAGTTGCCCAGATACCTCCATGTACAAAACACAGTAAATTAGAAGTAGACTGGGGATTGAGAACTTAAGAATTGTAAATCTGAAAGGGAATTTAAGTAGTTAACCCCTCCCACCAGGTTTTTTCTTAAATTGAGACTATCAAGGCTCAGAGATCTCTTGCCTGAATCTGGTTGTCACGGTTTCCCATTGACACTGACCACGGGACAGGGGACACTGAAGTGCCCTGGGGGAGCTCCTATTCCCAATATTCCCTTCTTACCCACAGTGTGTTTCAAACCCAGTTTCTCCTTGACAGTCAGGACCAATCAGCCCAACCAAGATAGTAACCCCCTTCTTCCCCTTTTGATTCAGAGGCATGAGTCTTGCCGGAGATTTTACAAGACTATTCAGTGGGAAAGAAGGACTAGAATTCAGGGCTCTTGCCTCTCAATCATTGGTAATAAAAAATATTTCCTGATACCCTGCATTTTCTAAGCAAGTTCCATGGAGCATCTCATTTAATGCTTATGGTAATACTTCTGGGGAAGATGCTATTATTACCTCTATTTTATAAAAACAAGATATCAAACTCAGATGTGATGAGTTCAGGCTACAAGCTCACACAGCTGGTCATGGACAGAGCTGGGATGTGAATGAACGTAGTTGGACCCAGATTTCTGCTCTTATCCACCAGGTCATATACTCTCTTTTGGTCCACATCTCCCAATCCAATGGCATTTCCACTACACAGGCTAGAAGTGACTAAGTAAGAGAAGCCTGAGACAGTCCCCTTCATCTCCTGCTCCAGCACTCAGCTGACACAGAATCCGTGCTGTCGCGCATTTGATAAATGGGATTGAACTCTAGGTAGCAATTGGGCACCTCTAGACTCCTGTTCTTAAAATCAATATGGAATGACAGAAGTCAGGGAGAGTTACAAATGAAGGCTGAATGCAAACTGCCTGACCTGAAGCCATGAGATTTTAAATAATAAGCAGGTTGGTTTTTGGGTTTGTTTGGGTTTGTTTCTTTAGCACTTCCAAGAGCTGGGACTGGTGCTAAGCACTTCAGGTAACTTGTTCCAAATTAATTGTTCACAACAATTCTGCAAGATGGGTGCTATTATCTCCTCAATTTACACACAAGAAAACTCAGGTTTGGAGGACTGGAGTAACTTGCCCAAGACCACACAGCTAGTAAGTGGCAAAGACAGGCTTTTAACACAGGAATGTCTTATTCTAATATGTGCATTTTACTATTATAAATACAAGATCTGTGTAAATCTAGCCTTGTTGATTTTTTTCCCAAAAATCTCTTTATCAGTTTGTGAATATAAAGATTCTTGTTGGGCACTCCCACCCCCACTCCAGTTGTTCAGAGTGGTCTTTGGGGCCCAGTGGCTAGAAAGAAGAAGCCACAAGGACACTGACAAGCTCCCTCTCCAGACATGATTGGGCCCTTTCCTCTGAGGTACCAATAGTAAAGATGTAGGCAATGCCCAGGCAGCAAGCATTAAAGTTACTTATAATATGGCCCTGTCCTCCTTAGCCTGGGCCCAGCTCAGCCTACTGCCTCTGTTGATAGAGTGCCTACATCTCTCCACCCTGTTCCTTGTGGACTCAGGCTCAACTGAGAACTGCCCGCCGCTGTGTGACTTCTGTGAAAGTGGACTCCATGTTCCATAGAATAAGCTTACCAGTGAACCCCCATAATACATCGCATTAGAAAGTCTGATGTGGCCTACACTCAGGAAAGGGGAAAAAAAGATCCATCTCTGGGGGCGCCTGGGTGGCTCAGCGGGTTAAAGCCTCTGCCTTCAGCTCAGGTCGTGATCCCGGGGTGCTGGGATCGAGCCCCGCATCGGGCTCTTTGCTTAGCTGGGAGCCTGCTTCCTCCTCTCTCTCTGCCTGCCTCTCTGCCTACTTGTAATCTCTATCTGTCAAATAAATAAATCTTAAAAAAAAAAAAAAATCCATCTCTGAAAAAGCAGGGATTTAGTACAGAAATATACTTAACAGAATTGTGCTCCATAATCCACCTGGAAGCCACAGGAAAGAATAGACAGTGAGAATTCACAGGAAGCCCAACCCATCTCCCCAGCTCATTAGGACAGAAAGACAGGTGAAGAAACAAGATTCCTTAAGGGACCAGAAAGGCCTCATGAACACTGTTTTTAAGTGAGACTCCCATTTATTCGTGTATTCCTCTGGGCTCTTATAGGACCTTCTTGTTTTTCTCCTCAGTGCCTCAGTGGTTTTAATTTTATGTTTGTTACAAAGTTTGTGACAGGACTTGGGGAGAGCCTGGTAAGTTATATTTCAGGAAGAATAATGTAGTTCTTAAAATTATTTACCTCAAATATCAATGAACTGGCTTCCTTCAGTGTGTCTGTGTCTGTCTATGGTGGGGCAAAATCAAAACCTGGTTCCTCTGCATTTTCTGGGAAGTGCCCAAGTAGGCCCTGTGTCCAGATTCTGCCATTACAAACACACATGTAGAAAACAGGCTTAGACAGGGACTTGCCATTTAGTGTGCTGTTACTGAAGAAGAGAATTAATGCCTTCCTTGAAGACTAACCCCAATATAGCAAACTTGTGTGTCACCATCTAGAGCACATGGTACCTACATGGTTTATTAAAATGGATATTACAGTAATAGCTATGATAATTCAAACCCACTATTACAAGGAGCCCTACATACATTATCCCATTTAGTTCTCCCATCATCCTTGCAAAGTAGGCCTGATTAATAACATTTACAGAGGAAGACCTGAAATCCAGAGAGGCTAAGGTACTTTGCCCTAGGTCACACAAAGGAGAAACTGAAGCTGGGGCTGATGGAATGCAAATCCATGGCTTTCCCAACTTGTCATATTGCCTCTCAACAGCTAGACCCAGTCGCCATCCAGGCTGTAAGACATCCTGAGCACCATGGAAAATTAGCTAGCCATACCAAAAGAAAGAAAAAGAAAAGAAAAAAGCTATGATCACAACTATTTGTGAATATAGTATCTTAGATAAATGTTATTAGCTCAAGTCTGAAGGTACAAAAACCATAGCATGTCTTTGCTAAAAGGTAACATAATTCAATGCTTCATTTTACAAACAAAAGGAATTACTGAGGAAAACTGAGACCAGGGAGGTGAACTGCCTTTTATTTTAACCAACATTTTAGTGCACCTGCTCCGGACAGAACTTTGTGCCACTTTACACAGGATAGGCACATATTTAGAAGGCAAGATAAAACAAATATGCCAATTATTAAAATAATAGGTAAAAGAGATGTAAGATGTCCTCTTTTAGGAATCTATTCTAAGCAAAAAAAATTATATTCATCAAAGATTTATATGTAAGCAAATTCATTTTAGCATTATTTATAATAATGATGATAAAAATGGATAGAAACCTAAATGTCTAACAACAGCCAATAATAGATTTATGATTAAATTATGACACAACTAAATAATGGAATAGAACAGTGAACAATGATTCAAATTACATTTTATAAGAATGTTTGAATAATCTAAGCAAATGTCCAGGATATAATAATAAGTAAAAACACAAGACCATGATATTGTATGTACAGTTTGAGCATAATTTTGGACCATTTTGCACCAAAATGTTAACAGTGGCTAATTCTAGGCAGTGGGATATGGGTGATTATTGGCTTCTTTGTACTCCGTGCATTTTCCAAACTGTCTACAATGAATATTATGAAAGCCTAACTTTCATAATTAGCTAAACAAACAATGTATTTTTTAAAGTGCTTGGCAGCCTCTTCAGACATTGCTTTCCATCTAGAGACATCTGAGAGTCACAGAATATAAGACAGGGAAGGCACATTGTGACAAAGAACTTGCTAAGGGTGTGAATTTCATTCTTTTTGCATTAAAGGAACTGCTGAAGTTTTCTGAGTAAAGAGGTGATAACCAGGGTTGGCCTTTGGGAGTGATGTCTGTGCTGGGGCAGAGGATGGAACTGAAAGCAGAAACTGATCTAACTTCCTGTTAGAAGTGGTCAGAGTAGCCAGGGCTCCCAAAGGCTGACATGAGTGAGGGCTGTGGCAAGAAAAGACAGGGTCGTACCAGGAACACTGCATGGGCCCAATGGAGTTGAGGGAAAAGCTACCCTCCCCACCAGCGAGGATAAGGAAATGCTGAATATCAGTTAAGGTGTATTTTCAACATGACACCTTGGATTTTGGACTGAACAAATGAAACATAGACACAGAGGAGAATATTTTGAATTAATAACCCTTACAAAAATCATTTCTCCTCAGCTTAAGGAGCCATGAGCTGCCATCTGACTCAGTTAATTTTGTTCTGGTCATTCTGAATTGCATTACTGACGTCAAGCCTAGGCAATGCAGGATGTAATAGAATCAGTATTCTAATCACTCCTAGCCATGCCCAGCAGAGTCCCAGATGGAGAAGAGCTGACAAACTCTGCAATGGGTTTTGTTTATACTTCTCTTGATCTTGCTTTTTTTTTTCTTTTTCAGCTTTGAAATTCACAGTTTTCCCCAATGACTGACTATCAGATTCACACCAAGGAGGGGTTAAAAAGCAAGGGAGAAAAAAAAAGTTACTGAAAGCATGTACACTAGAATATTCACAGTGCCATCTATAGGCAGTGGAATTCATGATGATGGATGTTGCTTCATTTTGCTTAACCATATTTTAAAAAGATTTTTCCAATTAATGTGTTTTAATTTTGGAAAGAAAAAATTAATTTTAAAGTGTCAAGTCATGCAAGGAAAAAAATGTTTAGCAGTGGCTGAAGCATCAGAGCCGACACAGGAGGATTTGTGTCCAAGGTTGACTCCAGGCCAGTGTTTGCAAACAGGTCACTTAAACATAGCAGTTGCCACTTCAGAAAAACTTAGTCTTCCAAAGGTTTCTTTGTAAGGACCTCGGCACTATAGTTCCTTCTAGATCCCCAGGGCCTCCTCGTCTCTCCATTGCCTCTGCTCATCTTCCAACAGACGTTTCCACTGTCCTTGAATATCTTACATGAGATATTTAAGTTTTAAACTGTCTCTTTACTTTATAAAACAAAAAGGCTTTTCCCTGTTAGAGAATTTCCAGTATTTAAAAGACTTTCTGGGGGCACCTAGGATCAAGCCTCGCATCAGGCTTTTTGCTCGGCGGGGAGCCTGCTTCCTCCTTTCTCTCTCTGCCTGCCTCTCTGCCTGTCAAATAAATAAATAAATAAATAATCTTTTTAAAAATAAATAAATAAAAGATTTCTGTTGTCGATGATGATTATGATGGCAGCAGGGGAAGGTGGGGGGAGAATGTTGATGTTTTGAACCAGGAGCTTTCTTCCCTACTCTGTGAAATTACACATAAAGACCCCTATCTATCTTCTCAAATAAAGGCAGGCACATGATATAAATAAATGGTCATAAATCCTTATAAGCTGCAAGGCTAATCAATGTCTCAGGAGACCTGGAGCAGTAAGAACTTATGGTAGTACTGCGGATTTATTCTTTCAGTCAAAATTCACTGACTCCAACAGTATGTCAGTCAGTGCACTTGGCATTGAGGTGGAGCCAGGGTTGCCCAGATGAATAAGGCAGGGCACTTACAGCAGCAGCAGAAAGAGAATTCAGTGCTTGCATTTCAAAATGATAAATGCCGGAATGGAAGTCTCCCAAAGGTGTTTTGAGAGCTCAAGGCAGGGGAGCACCAGCTGGAGTGAAGACCCACAAGTCTTCCCAGGGAGCTAATGAAGCTGATCCAAAGGATGAATGTGATTTCCAAAAAGCTGTCAGTGTGCCCAACGGAGGGGCATTGTCTACTGGCAAGCCCAGTTCCAGAGGTCACGTGGCATGCGGCATGAGGATTTGAAGGGTAATGGAGCCAATGGTTCAGGTTGAAAAGTTTGAGCTTCACCTCACAGGGCATAAGGAGTCATTGAAACTTTCAAGGAAGGAATAACCTAGAAAGACTCCTATTTTAGCCATGTAGGAGATGGGCTGAAGAGGCAGAGAAAGAAAGATACTGAAGAGTGCAGAAGGTAACTTTAGAGAAGTGGCTCTCAAATGTAGCATTAACTTTTTTTTTAAAGATTTTATTTATTTACTTGGCAGAGATCACAAGGAGGCAGAGAAGCAGGCAGAAAAAGAGAGGGGAAGCAGACTCCCCGCCGAGCAGAGAGCCCAATGCGGCTCCATCCCAGGACCCCGAGATCATGACCTGAGCCAAAGGCAGAGGCCTTAACCCACTGAGCCACCCAGGTTGTTCTAGATATTTACAAGACCTTTTAATTGTCAAATTGGTTGGGGCACACTGACATTTTGTTAGATTGTAGATATATTGCAATGGACCACACTATGTGGAACTATGCGTAGTTCCACACTAGGAAAAATCGCCTTCCCTCCCTCATGACTTTCAAATGTCCATAAAACAATCATACAGGTGAAAGCCTGTTAATAATTGTCTGAATCCAGAACATAATTCCATTATACTTGTAAATGTTGTATGCAAATTTTATATATGCTATAGATGTACATATCAATAGAATAGAATTGAGAGTTCAGAAATAAACCCTCACACTTACAGGCAATTGATTTTGTCAAGGACAGCAAGGCAATTCAATGGGGTAAAAATGGTCTTTTCAACAAATGGTACTGGGGCAACTAGATATCCACATGCAAAAGAATGAAGCTGGACTCATCTCAGATCACATACAATAAGTAATGCAGGATGTATCAAAGACCTATAGTTTTAAACTATAAAACTCTTAAAAGAAAACATAAGCATAAATCTTTGTGACCTTGAATTAGGCAATAGTTTCTTAAATATGACACCAAAAGTATAAACAATAAAAGGAAAAAAAGAGGTAAATTAGATTACATTAAAAGAAAAAACTTTTGCAATGCAAATGATGCCATTAACAAGGTGAAAAGACAGCCCATTGAATGGGGAAAATATTTGCAAATCATATAACTGGTAAGGGTCTAGTATCCAGAATATATAAAGAACACCTATGATTCAATAATAAAAAGACAAATGACCCAATTTTTAAAATGAGCAAAGGA
The DNA here is from genome assembly GCF_922984935.1 of Meles meles. Taxonomy (NCBI): domain Eukaryota; kingdom Metazoa; phylum Chordata; class Mammalia; order Carnivora; family Mustelidae; genus Meles; species Meles meles. The sequence continues at coordinate 67,657,114 of NC_060069.1, forward strand.
TTTGAATAGACATTTCTTTAAAGGAGATATACAAATGGCCAACAAGCATGTGAAAACATGCTCATTATTTATTAGGGAAATGAAAATCTAAACCACAATGAGATATCACTTCGCACTAAGACAGTTATAGTACAAAGATGGACAATAACAAGTATTGATGAAGATGGAGAGAAACTTAAACCTTCAAATATTGCTGATGGGAATGTAAAATACGACTGCTGTCTTGGAACACTATCTGGTAGTTCCTCAAAATGTTAAACATAGATTGCCATATAACCCAGAAATCCCACTCCTACTTTATAGCCAGCCGACTTAAAACCATATGTCCATACAAAAATCTGTGCCCAAATTCTCATTGCAATTTATTCATAATAGCCAAAAAATATAGATGACCCACATGGCCTCAACTAATGAATGGATAAAGAAAATGTGGTATATCAATGCCATGGAATTTTATACAGCCATAAAAAGATTGAATTTCTGATATTTGATATGATATGGATGAATTTTTAAGACATTCTGAGAGAAGCCAGACAAAAAAGGCCACATATTATAATATTGTATTTATGTAAAATGTTCAAAATAAGCAAATCCATTGAGACAGAAAGTAGATTAGTGTTTTACAGGAGTTGGGTGTATGGGCAATAGGCAGTAACTGCTAACAGATATGGATTTCCTTCGGGAGAGGGGTGGTAAAAATGTTCTGAAATTAGGTCACTGTGATGATCTACAACTCTGTGAATATGCTAAAAATTGCTGAATTATACTCTTTAAATGATAATTTTGTTGCATGGGTATTATACCTCCAATTCAAAAATTTATATGTGTTAAATTTTTCAGAAAAGCAACTAACATACAAATCAAAGAAAGATGGTACCAGGTTTAGTTTGGAATTTTACATGAGTTGTTCACCATTTCACAAAATCACTTCACTCCTAAGCGCTCATCCATGGCGTTTGAATCACACTTGATCATGTGTGGCTGTTTGAGATCACAGGGACTCGAATGCTCAGATGCAAGTTTGAGGACTTCATGATATGGAGCTTGAGCATCTATAATTTGAAGAGCATTTTTCTTATAAATAAATTGTCCTCAGTTCGTCTTCATATTATGAGTGCACTGTATTGATTTCTCTTAACGAATACCTGTGGATTGGTTATATTTTCTATGAATCTCATGTGAGGAGAGGCGTAGGTGTAATGCTCCATCACATTCGTGGTGCGATGCATGCTGTGGTAAAAGGTGGCAGGGGGGCTAGAAAAATTGAGATCCATTGTCCTATTTTCAGATCACCCTCACTAAACACACTGGTCGCAAATACATTTAACTGTAGCCCCAGGTCTTCCTCTTTTCCGCTCTGCATATAAAATCGCCAACGAGTAAAACCACAGCAAGCCCAGCTTTAGCATTTTCCTAGACTGAAGCTTTCACCTATTGGGCCTTTACCCCTGAAATTACAAGGATTTCCTTGTAAAGAGCTTAAATTGCTTTCCGGTCTTCACTCTCATTCAGATCCCCCCCCCCCACCTCTGTGGGTATGGGAGGAAGTTGATTTTTTCTGATTGGTCTACATATGTTTTATCCCACTCCCCCCGCCACCGCTCACATTTAAAAAGCTTAACATGGAAGTGACCAGGGTAACCACTGTTTATTCTCAAAGGACGTGCTCTTCATGTCACCGTTCAAACTAAGTGCCTCTCTCTCTAGGATGTCAGGTGGAGATAACTGTTAGCATTTTCAATTCTGAAATCATAAAAAAGGTCACCCTGGGGACACTGAAACAGATGTCCTTCACGTGGGCTGAGTATAGAAGCTATAGAGGAGGGGTGTGGGCAGGCAGAGAGGGGCTGGCCCGGTATTCAGAAGGCCAGCGGCCAGGCCTACCTCAAGCTGTATCAACACTAAATGAGTCACTTTCTCTCTACAAACTTTTGTCTTTTCATTTGCAAGATGGGGACATGCCTGCACTTCCTGCCTTACAGACGTAGGACAATTGAATGTGGAAATTTTTACAAAGTGTTTTATACGGTATGTCTACTCCTTTATTCTTACCTGTGTCCTGAGTGCCACTGACTTGCCAGCAGGCCCTGAGTACCCAAGAGAGATACAGCTGTGCCTTCATGGAACTCAGAGACTAAAAGGGACACAGACTCTATTGAGTAAGGACACAATTCATGTATTACATGGAGTGAGGGCTCCAAAGGAGAAGTGCAGAGTGCTACGGAAGTTTACAGTTGGGGTAGAATCCCAACCCACTCATAGAACAGAAGCAACATGCAGACTGAGACCTGGGGATCAGTAGGAACCACCTAATCAGCAGTTCCAATAGTCTGGTCTGTGGTTTTGTTTAAAATACTGATTCTTCCCAGAGATACAGACTCAGTAGCTCCATAGAAAAGGCTTAGGATCTGTGTTTGTGCTTTTGTTTCTTTAAGTTTCCTACGTGATTCTCACATGCAGCCAGGTAGGGGAACAATTGAGCTAAGCAAAGAAGGGGAAGAACAAAACAGGCAAAGGGAACAACTATTGCAAAGACCCAGGGGTAGGATGGAGCCTTGCTGCTAGATGCAGACCAACTGTACAGGCACAGGCACCTTCTGGAAGCTTCTTAGAAATGCAGAATCACAAGGCACCTGAGTGGCTCAGTCTGTTAAGTGTTCAGCTCCTGGTTTCAGCTCAGGTCGTGATCTCATGGGTCATTGGATGGAGCCCTCTGTCAGGCTCCCCCCACAATGGGGAATCTGCTTAGGGATTCTCTCTCTCTTCCCTCCCCCCCACAAATAAGTAAATAAATCCTTTTAAAAAAGAAAAAAGAAATACAGAATTGCAGGCCCCATCTCAGACTTACAGAAGCAGAAACTGCATTTTAGCAAGATGCTCACATGATATTTATATACATTAAAGTACCCAGAAGCACTAAGTAGAAGAAGGCAAGAACTCTGGCCTACATGTCATGGTGCTCTTAGCACCCAGCACATATTAGGCACTATGTAAATGCAGCTTGAATCAAGTTTTACAGATGCAGATTTTTGTTTTGTGGTTTCTACCTATTTCAGAGACTGTTAAGACTGATGGGTAATGGGCACAGGCATGTTATCCTGGGGATCATGTAAACTGATGCAAACTTTTGAGAGGACAGTTTGGCAAAGGGCTCATAACATCAAAGATACGTACCCATTAACTTGGTAACTTCACTTTTAGGAACTTAGAGTAAGGGATTATACAAAAGTGTCTGCAAAATATATGTCCACTGAGGCATTGTTTATTAGAGCAACATAATGAGAAGAGCTTCAATTTCTAAACTAATTATTGAATACACAGAAAATGAGCAACTCCTACAGTTCTTTAAAGAGGTGTTTATCTACATTAATGTTATAGAACAATACCTCTGATACACTAAGTGAAAAAAAGAAAGATCATAAAATAGTGTCTCAATTTTGTAAAAGTGTGTGTGTGGGGGTGTGTGTGTATGGATAAAAAAAAATACTTATGTCTAGAAAACATTCTAGAAAGTCATATACCAATATCTAGTTCTTATCTCTAGTGGAAGGTAATGAGTGGTTTTGACTTTGTTTTTTAGACCTCCAAATTGTTTGAAATTATTTACAATAGGTATAGATTGTTCTGTTTCTAAAGCATGGAAAATATTTTCATGTTCATAAAAGAAAAAACCCTCCCACACACTTCAGAAAGTAGAAACTACCTGTTTGGCTCATTGAGTCACTGCAGTAGACATTGAGGAGGGGGAAGGGAAGGAAAGAGGGCTCCTGACCACCTGAGGCTGCTGGTAGCTCTATATGTTGGTTGCAGCTCTGGCTGTGCACTGGGATCACCTGGGGAGCTCTCCAATCAATGCCAGGTTCCCATCTCAGACCAATTAAATACAAATATAAATATTTTTTAAAAAACAAATAAATATTTAAAAAAAAAACTTGGAAGTGAGACTGGACGTTGTTATTTTTAGAAGACCCCAGGTGACTCAAATGCTTATAAATGATTCTAAAGAGTTGAGAACCCTTGGTAGTCTAGCTTGAAAGACCAAGGAGACGTGTGCCTCATCCACTTGCATGTGATATTATTCATGGTGCTATGGCTCTCACCAACAATACTAGTTCAAGTCCAGCCTTTAAGATGAAAAAGAAAAATGACTGGACTCATGAAAAACTGATCCAAATCGCCTTCTAGAGCCAGCTGCCCATCTGTATGAGGGTCCTTCCATCTGATTGCTTTCTAGGTGGATGCACAAGGGAACAGCACAGTTTGACAGTGGGATTGCTCCAGGAAGTGGCTTGTATGTCTGATTGGGAGTGGAAAACTGTTTAAAACTACAGTGCTAGATGTCATGTCTTGAGAAATTATAAAATGCCTTCTTTTCTCTTCTGTTGTGTTACCATATGAAGTCGTTCCCTCTAAATGAGTCAGTGGAAGTGAGAAAACTAACTTACATTAAGGTTCTGGGTTTCTAAGTACCATCAGGTTGGCTATACTGGCATAACTCAATCATCATTTGCGATTCCCCAAGTCTAGCCTCTGTCACAGGGTAAGTAGAAGAATCAAGGAGACCCAAATACAGATGTCCTTTCTCTCCATTTTTGTAATCTCCTAAAAGAGTCCTGCAGCTGCCTCTTTTCAAACTGCTTTCCAATGGACTCTGACTTTCCAGGTCATTGGAAATACTGGTGTGCTCCTCCCCCACCCCCCGGAAACATTAGATTCTGCCTCCTTCTGTCTGGGACCTGCGTGAGTTTTTGTGTCCAGATAAGACAGTGATCACATCTTGTGATCAGATGGGCAGACTGCTATCTGATAAGTGAAAGCATTTCTTCTCTTTTGAAGCCAAAAAAGATTGCCTGGGTGCTTTAAGCCTGGGTGCACCAGTATTTGAATTGGGTTTTTTGTTGTTGTTGAACAAAGTTCTGTTTTCTCTGTTCATGCCCAGTGGTTAAATTGAGGTTTCCTATTCAGATAATTCCTAAGTCACTAATGGAAGGTAGAAAAAGGCCAATCAATGAAATGTTAATCGTTGAGGGATTACTGGGTACAAGACACTATGTCTGGTTCACCGTGAGTTAACATAAGGTTGGTTTATTCAAAACCATGCTTAACAAAAGTGACAGTCTTCTAAACCATTAATTTAAGGTTGTATTTTTTTCTTTAATAATAGTTTTAGCCAACATGAACCTAATTGGAAGAAGTTTGTTTTAGGAGTAGGGGAGCAAATAGCAAAGCTTGAAGTAGATAAAACTTTAATACTTTTAATCAAAGGTTGTTTGATTCTGTAGCATATATTTTATTACCAATGATGGGAGAATCGGGGTGGGTTGGAGAAAAGAATAACAGAGAAGATAAAGACAACAAAAGAATCGCTTGGGATAAGCATTCAAGAATGTTAAGAATGAGTACACCGCTTACCGCTTACTACCAACTTAAGCTATTACAGTTTGGCCAATTAGACTCTACGGACCACGCCCCCTCCCCCACGCATGTTGCATGACGTTCTGCTGCCATGTGCTACTCTTCTACTGTTACTGCATTCATAATAGAGGAAGGGAAAAAGACTTTGATAAGGGTGAAGGAAGAAAGATATGCTTTCCGATCCTCTTTGGAAAGAGATGCAGAGCCAGAGGGCGGGGTGTGCATCTCTGGTGACCAAAGTATGTGGTGTTAGAGGCTGGCATCTTGGCTTTTCCACATTCTAGCTTCAAAGCGTTGGATGAATCCGCTAACTTTTCTAACACTCAGTGTCCTGTTCTGTAAGGGATACCGTTACCTTTCCGATGTTATTTTGGAAGTTATTAAATGCAGGTTATATAGCTTCTAGCCACATGTGGCCATTTAAAGTTAAATTGATTATAACTAAATACAACTTAAAATTCATTCCTTCAGTGGCACTAGCCACAATTCAATGCCTGATAGACCCATGTAGTTAGTGGCTACCAGCAAAAGCACCCATAGCAGACAGCACAAAGAACATTTCTATCATCACAGAGCTCTACCGAACAGGGCTACTCCAGCTGGTTCACTGTTCGGGAGCTACACTGCCTGCACTGAAAGCTCAGCTCTGCCATTTAGTAGCTGCATTCATTGCTCCATGCCTCAGTTTCCCCCTATTTAATGTGGAGGTGGTTAAAAATATTAGTGAGAGTAGTGTTATTGTAAAAGTAATATAGGGATGACTGGATGACTCGGTTAGTTAAGAGTCCAACTCTTGACTTTAGCTCAGGTCACGATCTCAGGGTCTGTGGGATTGAGCCTCACACTGGGCTCTGCTCTGGGTGAGGATCCTGCTTAAGATTCTCTCTCCCTCTGCCCCTACACCACTTGCACTCACTCACTCTCACACTCTCTCTTAAATAAATAAATCTTTTTTTAAAAAGCAATATATGTGTGTGTATCATATAAGTGATGCTATTATTTAGGTGAGGACCACCCAAGACAAGGCATGGGCAGTACCTGGCACATAGGTGGAAATGGGCAAATATTTCTACCTCAGGTGTGCAAACATAGAAGACAGAGAGGGAAGACACTCTTATTTAAGTTCTATGATTGGTATTTTAGGTATATCACCACTTAACATATCAGTTTTAAGCATCGCAATAAGAAAGTTTTTGTCTATTTAACATGTTTTCTACTGGAAACAGAATAAGACTCAGAATCCAAAACTATAATGGAAGCTGTTTCAAACCTTTGACAAGCCCAAGGTTAGTTCACCCTTTTCTACTTGGAGATTCCTCACAAACTGAATGGAATGGGGGTTCCGGTCTGACCTAAACCACAGGCAAGAAGGGCTTACGTGTTCAGCCCTTGCCTATGGGTGATAGAACTAATTAAGCGTTCTGGATACCAGGCTCTGAGTGCAGAGGCTCATTTGTTGGGATACTCTTCAGCTGTCAAAATATAAAACACAATTTGGCATCTCTCTTTCCCCACCTCTCTTGGTTCTAGAGAGATTGTGCTTCTTACAGATAAAGGACCATGTACTCATGGACCTCATTGATGCAGAACATAGAGCAATGGGTTCTTCCTGCGCTGATTCTAAACAGCAGGCATCATGGCCTTCCGTAGAGAAGGCATAAAAGAATAGGTCAGATCTGGGCGGGTGTCTTCTGAGGGAAGGGAAGAGGTCAAAGACACCAGTGCAGCAGGTGTACCAGACTCGCTTGGCAAGCAGACTGTACACTTTCAACCTGAGCTTCAATCTCAAGGAGGGCAACAGCCTCAGACAGGTCAGCTTCAAGCATGGGTCAGGTGCAGAGATGGCCAGGCAGTCCAGGTGGACACAAAAGTTTGTAAACCATTGGATGCTCTACCTCAAGGATTATTTGTATTCTTGTTCATGTTGTCAAGCAAATTCTCACATTTCTATTTCATGTCTCTTTATGAGGGACCACTCTTTCAGCAAAGACATTCCAGACATCAAACACAATGGTTTCTTGATATTGACTCACACCAATACACCGTCACACCGGAACCTCATTGTGTAGACTCCATATTGAGAACTAAACGCCTACAAGCTGTAAATGTCTTCTGGGGGATGTGATCTTCCTTTTAAAATCTCATTACACTGAATAAGAAAAAAAAGCCACAAGAGCTTATTCTCAAAAAAAATGATAGGAGGTCACCGTCCAGTTAGCATGTAACATACACACACACACACACACACACACACACACACACAAAACCCATAACTCTCACTGCTATAAGATGAAATCCAAAATCTTAGGGATAAAATGAGAGTGTTTTGAGAAGAGGAACTTAAACAACTGTGTTGAATGCCTCTGACAGCTCAGGTGAGAGGGAGGAGGGCTAAAATATGATTTAGCAACATGGAAGACATTGATGACCTCTTTTGGTGGCAAGAAAGATGTGGAAGGCAGAATGAAGAGTCTCAATGACTGATAAGATACAAGGAAGTGGAGATAGCCCCTAGAACAGGAGTTTAAGTGTGGCAATAGCTAAAGAAGTTGTGGTGTTTGGGTGAAGAAGAGTGTTTTTACTTGTTTTATAAGATGAATATAGTAGAAATAATTAGAATTTTTACAACAGTTCATGAAATTACCAGAATTAGTTGCCTTTGGGGATGATCAATATGGAAAGAAAGAAAACGAAGCTATGAGAAAGCGGAGTGATAGGACTAAGGTATTTGCTTTAGGGGCTGATGCTATCTTTCCAGCATGGAGGCTGGCCTGCTTTGTGTAGCTACTGGGAAAATCCCACCTCCAGGTTTCTGATAATCCAAACTTGCTGTGTGAAGCTGACTCTTTAACCAAGTCCAAGCTTTCCCTGGGCCGGAAAATTCTATCTCCAAAGTGAAAATAATGGTAATGATAATGGCTAATCTAATTTTATGGGAGAACAGATCCTAAAACAGTTTTCCGTAATAAAGATACATAGACACGACATGTAACTACAGAAATCAAGGATATCTCTCCATGGCCAGAAATAAAATCAAGCTCATCATTCTGGGAACGTCTGTGTTGTGTTTTGGTTTTTAATTAAATATTTCTTTTTTTATTTTAAAGGGATACATGCTGCCCACAGAAAAAAAAATGAAATAGAAATCATTCCTACCGCCACACTTCAGTCCATATTTTTAACATTTTGGCACATTGCCTTCAGAAGGAGAGAATGAAATTGGATCACACTCAATACTCAGTTCTATATCTTTTGTTTATAGTAACTTTAGTTAATTTTTGTGTCATTAAATATTATTTTAGAATCACATTTTAACATTTGCTTAGTATTTTATTCTTTGAATAGCTCATAATTGAAATCCATCCTTAGTTTTGGGCACTTAGATTGTCTCCAGTTTTTACTACTATAAATAATATTGCAGTAGATGCTCTTGAAAAAAAATCTGCATCTGAATATTTCCACACGATGTATTTACTTTCCAAAAACATTTATGACAGTTTATACTCCCATCATCAGTGTGTGGCAGTATCCCCACCATCAGGAATGAGTGGTTTTTTTTTAAACCTTTGCCATGTTAATAAGTGAAAATGTCTCCCTTTTTTGGCATTTCTTTGAATACTTGTGATAATGGACATATTGTCTCATACTGTTGAACATTTGTATTTGTGTTAACAGTTGCTTTTTACTGTGCTCTATGAGAAATACATTCAAACTCAAGAATTTGCAGTCTGGAAAAATTTGAACTCAACAGTTTTGTAGAAAACACTTTTCAGTTGAATAGCTTGTGGGTTGGAAATTCATTTCAAAGTCTCCAACTGAAACCTGGCATTTTCCTGTGAATTAGTGCTGTTGGCAGTGAAAGATGCACCCCCAGCTTTCAGATTTCCTAAGGAAATGACCGATAACAGTCAGGAAAAGAAGAATTTTCTGGGCTGTGGATCCAGAAAATACCGAGGGCCTACAGACTAACCAACCCTGCACAGACACCATTCTCAAAAGAGGCTCAGAATTTAGACATGAATAGTACACCCACAGGGCAAAGCACATCTCTATTTTTCAAAAACATGTTAAATTCCCAGGCTATCAAAAGTCTCAACTATTTTCCTCCCAGATGGGGGAAAAAAAAAAAGCAATAAACCAAATTAAAAAATATGCTTCTATGGTGCATACTCTATAATTTAAGAGGCTTTTGCTGCTCTGGTTGGGAAAAGACGAAGGTCTACCAGTTGCTGCGTGGAACATCCGTATCAAAAAGTACAAATCTAACCTCAAGGGGATTTTAATATTTTAATATTGTGTATTTCTCATTCAGTCTTCTCTTGACTTAATGAATATAAAAGAATAAAAAACATAGAGAGGTAATTTATTTATAATTAGACATACTTACTTCTATAGATAACTTAGTTTCCTAAAGGAATTTGTGAAAGCAATCAACAAAAAGAGAATTTTCTCATTTGTAAAATCTGAGACTTGGACCAGTTGATCTCTCAAGTTCTGTGTTCTGTGATTTTATGCACAGAGTAATTAACAAAGAAAATCATCTTACATTGCAATGATATCTCGAGATCGCAAGGATTATTACATTCTGCTATTATAGGGTACCTGGGTGGCTCAGTCATTAGAACTCCGCCTTCAGCTCGGTTCATGATCCCAGGGTCCTGGGACTGAGCCCCACATCAGGCTCCCTGCTCAGCGGGAAGCCTGCTTCTCCCTCTCCCACTCCCCCTGCTTGTGTTCCCTCTCCTGCTGTCTCTCTCTGTCATATAAATAAAATCTTTTTTTTTAACTGCTATTATAAATTATATCTTTTATAACGAAATACTTTATGCCCAACTGTCTTTTAACAACTATGGAGGAATTGTTACTTTACAAGTACTTATTGATTACCTCCTATGTGCCAGTTCCTGCTGTGGTCACTAGAGATTCAGCAAAACACAAGATGGACAAAATCCCTACCTTCAAGGAGTTTACAGTCTAGAGGGAGAATATAGACAATGAAGACAGAAACAAATAAATATCAAATAGGGATAAATTACTCAAAAATAGGTAGATAAAGGGACAGATGGACGGATAGGTAGAAAGAACATGAGGGAAAGAGTACAAAAGACAGGGTTACTTTTAGCTTAGGTAACTCAGGAGGGCCTCTTCTTGCAGGGCAACATCCCCACTGAGACTAGAATCATGAGAATGACAGAGCCATGCAAAGACCTGGACAGGAGATCCCAGGTCGAGAAAGAAGTGCAACCCTTGAAATAACAATTTGCTGTGTTTGAAGAACAGAAAGGAAGACACCATTGCTGCACCAAAGAGAAAGCTGGCAGAGATGAATTCAGGGGTGACATAGACACCAGACTGTGTAGGAGTTTGGATTTCATTTTCTTTCAAAAATCGGAGGGTTTTAAGGAGACCCTGGTCCTCAAGTGTATAACAGTCTGTGCAAGGCAATTGAAAAATACATGTGCACTTGGGGGCCCCGTAGGAAATCAGAGAAGAGGAGGCCCAAGTGGTTAACACACATTTAATGGCAGATGGAGGACGAGTTGGGTTCCAAAAGAACAGGAAAATGTGGAGGGCTGCAGGGGGAAGGTGAAAAGAACAGCAAAAGAAAGGCGAAGAAGTGAAGTCATTGTAATCAGTGGGGAGACATACTGTATCACACTCGCTGGTCACTTCCTTGGCAGGCCCACCTTCCTGGGCCACTCGGGAGCTCCTGGAGGAACAGGGCCGTCTTCTTCCTCCTTCTGTCCCTGCATCTTGCACACATGCTGCCAGACATTTACTCCATGCTCCGAGCCCACTGAAGCAGATGGTGTGTATTGAGAACAGTACAAACGAAGAGGAGAGTGGGGCCGGGTGTGTGGAGTCAGGCTTTGTTCAGAGCTGGAAGTTCATGGAGCATGGAAAATGACCTACATCGGTTAAAATTAAGATTCTGTGCACTTGTCTGTTTATGGCTGTATTACATAAAAATGGCCATTATCAAAACTTGAACAGTCCACTTGAAATGATCTGATTTAAAATGCAGACTCTTCAGAAGAGTAGAAATTTCCTTTGGCGGCAGTGGATGGAAACTCAGAGAGACAGGTGACTGGCCTCTGGAATACTGAATCCACAGTACAAAAGAGTCCTGGGTATCGGTTAAGACACGGTGAATAAAGAAAACAAAACAGTTTCAAATATGAGCTCCACCCCCAAAGGCACAAAGTCGGTTACGCGGTTGTGGATTTGTATTTGGCCTCTCTGGGGACAGCAGCTGCAGGAAGGCACCTACTGAAGGATTGTCCTGAGCAACCCTGGGGAAGCTAGCCGGTTCATCATGTGAATAATAGCATTTGGAAGACTCCTATAGGAGCCATGCTTCTCCAAACTGAGGGGAGGAAATGCCCAGTGAGGCCAAGCCACCAGGTAGAATTCTGCTTATTTTCCTTTGGGGATCATCCCAAGCCTGGCATGGGAGTGATTCATACAAAGAAAATATAGGTAGCTCCATTCGCCTTCTTTTTCTTTTAAATTTAACTTAATTTTATTTAAATTCAATTAATTAACATATGGTGTATTATTAGTTTCTTAAATGCGGAGCAGTAGGGAAGGCCTGGGATGGAGGAAGGGAGACCCACATCACCACATTACCTGGTGCGTGGCCTTGGGTATGTCCCTTCAGTGCTCAGTCCCCAGAGCTGCTCATCTGAAAGTAGCTGAGTAAACTACTCTACCGAGGATATTCTTAAAGTAACAGTGGGCAAACGTAGTTTTGGTTAAGTTTTAGTTGGTAATTAGGGATGGAACTCTGAAGAGAGGTATGGAGAAAGCCTGAGCCAAGTATTTTCAGAAAAAGAAGAAAGAGGTGAAAGTATGCCATGGTGTGGGCCTATCAAGAGATATGTCTCAAGAGTAGGAAAAAAGTGTGTGGGCTGAAGAATGACTCCTCCAGGGAGGTCCACACCTAATCTCTAAAACCTGTGACTAGGTTCCTTTACAAGATAAAGGGATCTTTATCTTAAAGTTCTTTAATCCTGTGGAGGTGATCAAATTAAGGATCTTGAGATGGAGATATTACCCCTATTAAATGAATGGGCTGATGTAATCACATGGATCCTTATTAGCCGGGGTCAGGAGGACAGGAGAGAAGATGCTGTGCCGCTGCTTTTGAAGATGGAGGCTCAAGCCCCGTTCTTGATATTCTGTGCCTTGTAGTAGTTTCTTTTATGGCCACGACAGCTACCATTGAGCTAAGTGCATAGTAGAAACTCATTAAATACTTTTGGCAATGATTAATTTAATGCAATTTCTTAAATCTTTTCTAATGGCATGGAAAAATTAGCTGATTTTCTTGTGTGATTTGTCCCTTCTGAAAGAAGTGTTCACCCAACAGAATTTGAATGGTGCAGAGTTTTGCATTTTCCTGGGCTCTGGTTTTGTTCATATTGCCATATGTACAATAAGTAACACAGGATCCCGCAGAGACCAGAGCCCCTGGACCTGGGATCGGTGGGAGGGAAGAGTGGAAGGTGACATCAGGCTGTGAGATCCTCTCTGACTGGGGTGTTGGAGGAAAGATGTGGTATCTTAGTGCTTCTCCTCAATTTTCCCACTAAGTAGATGCCAGTCATTCCCCTCAGAGTGTTTTCAAACAGTTTCTGCCAAATATGTACATAGATAATATTCTCTGTTGACAAACAAAGAAGCAGAATGGGAAATTTTTAAGTCAGAAATGTTGTCCTAGACCAGGTAAAAATAAATTATCTTCATAAGGTTAAATATATAAATATATATATGTATATATATGTATCTAACATTCGAGGTTAGAATGACTTCCCATTGTTTTGTTGTGCTTGGTGTTTCTCAAAAGCAGATGCATTTTGGATTTATACTGGTCATTAAAGGAAATCGATATTCATACCTTTACAGAATTAATTGTGGAAGTACAGAAATGAGCAAATCAGATTCTCTAAGTTTATATACCAGACACACGGACTTCTACCCATTCCAGAAAAACTAGCCTCAAAAAAAATTATAATGCAGTTGCTTTGCCTAGTACATAGTAGTACATAGTGAGAGAAGTTACATTACTGTCACAGCTTTTCATATCTTCCTTTATGAGAAAAGTATACAACCTCACGCTTTGCCATCTGACTTACCTGTCCTCAATGACAGCACTCTACATCCCACCCCATTAACTTCGAGCTTGGTCATGTGCCTCACCTCAACCCATAGAAAATCCGTGGAGTTCCAGCTCCAGCCAAAAGCAGAATAAGCATCATACATTTCCACCAGACCCTCTTCTTGGCCTGTGCCACAAAACAACAGCCTGTGTCAGCTAGGGATTGCTCCTTTAGCCTGAATCTCATGTCTGAGAAGACATGCAGAGACTCACCATCCACAGGGAGGAAAAACCTTGAAGTCAATCCACAGCCTGGAGGAGAGTCATAGCAAGAGATAAATGTCATTGTTGTAACATATTGAAATTTGATGTCATTTGCTATGGCAGCAAATCTGATTAATGCACTCAATAACGTTTTAGAAACAGAAAAAGAAACAACAGTATTTGAAAAGGAAGCTGGGGGCGCCTGGGTGGCTCGGTGGGTTAAGCCGCTGCCTTCGGCTCAGGTCATGGTCTCGGGGTCCTGGGATCGAGTCCCGCATCGGGCTCTCTGCTCGGCAGGGAGCCTGCTTCCCTCTCTCTCTCTCTCTCTCTGCCTGCCTCTCTATCTACTTGTGATCTCTCTCTGTCAAATAAATAAATTTAAAAAATCTTTTAAAAAAAAAAAAGAAAAGGAAGCTGAATGGAAACAACATTTTTGCTTAGCTACTCAACTGTCATAGATCCAAGACCCCTCTTTAGAAACATTCTAAGCAAAAAAAGCCAGCTGGCCTCGGGCTCCACATACAATATAAATGGGGTAGCATGTTGTTAAGTTATACGGTAGGTGACCACAAGATACTTGAAGTGGGTTCGATCAATCCAGCATTTCACAAAGACTAACTGGGAAGATTAGCAATCTAAAGCCAGGAACCCTACTTCTGAGGTTGACAGTATCTCTGAGTTGATTTGTTAGGGACCAGCATTGTGTGACTTAAGACACACACAGCGCTGGACTGATCAAAAACATCTTCCTTACTGCTTTGCCATGGTCCCAAAATGTCAACAATGATACACTGCAGCCTGCCCAAGAAGTATAAAGCAAAATGTGATTGATTTAGAAGCTGTACCATGTGAGACACTGCTGATCACTGAAGAAATTGAAGATGTTTAGTCTGGAGAGGCTAAAACTCCCAAGAGTTATGTTAGTTGTCTTCAAAACCCTGAAGACTTTTCCTGTAAGCAGATTAACCCTAATCTGTATAGACACAGGGAGCAAAACTGGGGACGACAGGAGAAAGCTACCCAGACACGGATGTCAATTCCATCTACTAGAAGGTTCTGTTAGGCCAGACCCTGGGACTCAGACACCCGGCATACCATTACAGTGACTGGCAGGCAAGTGTATCCACAGTCAGTGTGCAAACAGAGAGCCACATCTGGCAAGCTTGGAAGGAACAGAAGAGCAACAGAAAAGAGGACCTAAGCAGTAGTTCCACCATCAGAGACTCTGGCTGAGCGAGCTGCAGTAAGGGATGGGCGTACAGGTCAGAAGTGGAGCATGTTTTCAGGGAGAGGGTGATGACTGCGGGTGAACAATCATGTCCTAGCCACCTCATGGTGTGTGTGTGTGTTGCGGAGAAAAGTCAAGGGCATAAAAGAATGAGAAGAGGTGTAACACCCAAAGGCCCAAGCAAATCTGCTAAGAAGCCCATTTCGATAGTGAAACGTAGGAAAGGAGAAAACCATTCTCTACAAGCAGGAGAAAGGAAAGCACAAATCCTTGGTGAGAAGGTCAGCAGCCAGAGGAAACCCAAGGGAGTTTCGGTAGAGAAAAGCTCTGGGTGACGTCTGGGCAGCAGGCCAAAAGTCCCCCGAAAACTCCCTAGGGAGGTGAAAGCAGTGGGAGGGGGTGTCAGCAGTAGGGGACAAAAAGACCTGGTCAGGGAGCAGAGTGATGCCAGCTAGGGCTCTCAGGGTCCTCACACTGTGCGAGGCACTGTGCTAAAAGCTTCACACTTGTGAATTCTTCTGCTCCTCACCACAAGCCGATGAGCTAGTACCATTATTATCCCATTTTATAGATGGCAAAACTGAAGAACAGAAAGGCTCCATGCAAGTTCACTTAGCTAGTAAAGGCAGAGCTAGCACTCGAACCCAGAGAACTCAACTCCGGAATTATGTTCTTAAGTAGGAGCCAGAAGCTCACCCCAGAGGAGGAGAAGTAGGAGGCTAGTGGGGAGGAGGGTGAGCCCCAGACCCCAGGATCCGGGAGTGGGGCAGGCCTCAGAGGGCTCCTCCAGATCCTCCAGGTGGGGCTCATCAAATCAGGCACCTTTTAGTCGAGCAGTAACCACATTTTGCCAGGGGACACTGATTAGAAGAATTTTGCAGCAATCCTGACTCCCGACATCAGGACAGGGTGAAGGGGCTGCTTCCATCAGCCCGTGTTCCCTGCTGCTCCAGATGTTCCAGCAAAGGCTGGATCGCTATTCTCAGGGGATGTCACGGAGGGATTTCTGTAATCCCTTGGTGTATTTGCAAAATCAAGCCAGAATGGTGTTTGGCTGTTGACTGTCTTGTTAGCCTTCATTTCCTTCCTCTCCTCTCGTCCAAAGTCAGGCTCCAGCCTAATTCGATAATCCTACCTATTCAGTGAACTTCTTTTTTTTTTTTTAAGATTTTATTTATTTATTTGACACAGAGAGAGAGAGATCACAAGTAGGCAGAGAGGCAGGCAGAGAAAGGGGGGAAGCAGGCTCCCCGCTGAGCAGAGAGCCCAATGTGGGGCCCAATCCCAGGACCCTGAGATCATGACCTGAGCCGAAGGCAGAGGCTTAACCCACCGAGCCACCCAGGCGCCCCTATTCAGTGAACTTCTAAACCATGATTATTTTCATCCGACACAAACCTGCTTTTACCATCGTTAGACTTGGAGTCCGCTGAACCCTCAAGCACACCAGCAAACACCACAATGATGACTCTCCCCTCCCAGAGGCCCTGTAAGCCTTTCTTAGTTATCGCTGTGAAGTACTTTGAGAAACCTGAATAAAAGTGCTAGAGAAAGCGCAACACACATTTGTTGCTCATCTTGGAAAGACAACAGCCGAGAGCTTCCAAAACTATCTTTGATTAACATAATCTGAGAGTAATGAATATGGATACTGTCAATAGTCACTTAGAAGCATGTTTTCTCGTACATTTTGTTCTCTCCAATAAATTTCCAACTGAGAAAGAAAATGCCCCAAGTCCCTGTTTGCATCAATAAAGCGAACACTCAGAGGAATTACACAGAGGAAAGAGAGCCAGGAAGGAACACTCACCACCCCCAACCTGTGTTCCCGTTGCTTCTCTGTGTTGTCACCATGCTTACGATTACCTATCAAATAAAAGCCATCACTTCCCTAACAAGCCTGGTTCATTTCTCAGTGTCCTTATGACAGTTTCTGAGGAAGGCTGCTCAGACAAGTACCCCAGAGGGTGTCTCCAGACCGACAGCATCCGTAGTCACTGCTTGCAGGGGACAGCTGCCAAGAGGCCCAGCTACCTGCCCAAAGAGAGAAACAGGAGGTACCTGTCAGACTTGTGGCCCCATGTGGGAAATGACAATGTATTAGGGTTCTCCAGAGAGACAGAACTAGGACATCTACAGTTACATATGAAAATCTGGATTTATTCCAGGAACTGGCTCCCATGTTACAGAGGCCGTGAAGTCCCATAGTCTGCTGTGGTCAAGATGGAGACTCAGAAAAGCCAGAGGTGTAATTAAATCCAAGTCTGAAGGCCCAAGAATCAGGGTGGAGGGGCAATCATATAAACCCCACTATGTGTCCAAAAGCTCAAGGACCAGGAGCACCAATGTGCGAGAATCAAAACTGGGTGTCAGCTCCAGCAAAGACAGTGAGCTCACCCTTCCTCTGCCTATCCGTTCTACCCTGGCCCTCAGGGGATCAGAAGACTCCCACCCACATGAGGAAGGGGGACCTTCTTTCCTCAATCTACAGAGTCAAAGGCTGATCTTTTCCAGAAACCCTCTCACAGATATATCCAGAAATGTTTCACCAGCTATCTGGGTATCCCGTAGCACAAAATCAGTCATCACAGGAAATACCTGGTTTTCCACACCCACCACTTTAGTCTTCCCTGGTGGCGTGTGGACCCAACTGGGCCTTGCTAGAACCGACCGGGGGAGCCTTACAGAATGCCCATCTCCAGGCCACACCTCAGGCCAACTGACGAATTTCTGGGGTGGGAGCCAGGCAGCAGTGTTTCTGGAAGAACCCTGGGCAATTCTAGACTGCAGGGAACCACTGCAAAGGGATCAGGAGATCAGAAAACTCCATGACGATCCTTCAGAAACCAACATTAAGGCTCCTGTCCTGCCCTGACAGGGGCCCACTCTCCTCATTTCTGACACAGGTGACCCGTGAGGCTGTACCTGGCCCTCTTGGTGGTTGTCCTCTTTTCCCAGTGTCCCCTGTCCTTGTGCACAGGCGGCTATGTAACTGCTCTGGTGATGGTTCTCCGTTGGCTGGTCTTTCTCCTCAGAGGCCAGGCCATACCTCATGCACCTTTTTACTCCATCCTGGAACTAACTTATCGTTAGCACATGATTCTTCAGTTAACCTCAAAGACACTAAAAGAAGACTTTTATTTTTTTTAATTTTTTTATAGTGTTATGTAAGTTACCATAAAACACGTCATTAGTTTTTTTTTCTAGTTATTTTCTATTTTATTTATTTTTTTCAGCGTAACAGTATTCATTGTTTTTGCACAACACCCAGTGCTCCATGCAAAACGTGCCCTCCCCATCACCCACCACCTGTTCCCCCAACCTCCCACCCCTGACCCTTCAAAACCCTCAGGTTGTTTTTCAGAGTCCATAGTCTCTTATGATTCGCCTCCCCTCCCCAATGTCCATAGCCCCCTCGCCCTCTCCCAATCCCACCTCCCCCCAGCAACCCCCAGTTTGTTTTGTGAGATTAAGAGTCATTTATGGTTTGTCTCCCTCCCAATCCCATCTTGTTTCATTTATTCTTCTCCTATCCCCCTAACCCCCCATGTTGCTTCTCCATGTCCTCATATCAGGGAGATCATATGATTGTTGTCTTTCTCCGACTGACTTATTTCACTAAGCATGATACGCTCTAGTTCCATCCACGTCATCGCAAATGGCAAGATTTCATTTCTTTTGATGGCTGCATAGTATTCCATTGTGTATATATACCACATCTTCTTTATCCATTCATCTGTTGATGGACATCTAGGTTCTTTCCATAGTTTGGCTATTGTAGACATTGCTGCTATAAACATTCGGGTACACGTGCCCCATCGGATCACTATGTTTGAATCTTTAGGGTAAATACCCAGTAGTGCAATTGCTGGGTCATAGGGTAGTTCTATTTTCAACATTTTGAGGAACCTCCATGCTGTTTTCCAGAGTGGTTGCACCAGCTTGCATTCCCACCAACAGTGGAGGAGGGTTCCCCTTTCTCCGCATCCTCGCCAGCATCTGTCATTTCCTGACTTGTTCATTTTAGCCATTCTGACTGGTGTGAGGTGATATCTCATTGTGGTTTTGATTTGTATTTCCCTGATGCCGAGTGACGTGGAGCACTTTTTCATGTGTCTGTTGGCCATCTGGATGTCTTCTTTGCAGAAATGTCTGTTCATGTCCTCTGCCCATTTCTTGATTGGATTGTTTGTTCTTTGGGTGTTGAGTTTGCTAAGTTCCTTATAGATTTTGGATACTAGCCCTTTATCTGATGTGTCGTTTGCAAATATCTTCTCCCATTCTGTCAGTTGTCTTTTGGTTTTGTTAACTGTTTCCTTTGCTGTGCAAAAGCTTTTGATCTTGATGAAATCCCAATAGTTCATTTTTGCCCTTGCTTCCCTTGCCTTTGCCGTTGTTCCTAGGAAGATGTTGCTCCGGCTGAGGTCGAAGAGGTTGCTGCCTGCATTCTCCTCAAGGATTTTGATGAATTCCTTTCTCACATTGAGGTCCTTCATCCATTTGGAGTCTATTTTCGTGTGTGGTGTAAGGAAGTGGTCCAATTTCATTTTTCTGCATGTGGCTGTCCAATTTTCCCAGCACCATTTATTGAAGAGGCTGTCTTTTTTCCATTGGACATTCTTTCCTGCTTTGTCGAAGATTAGTTGACCATAGAGTTGAGGGTCGATTTCTGGGCTCTCTATTCTGTTCCACTGATCTATGTGTCTGTTTTTGTGCCAGTACCATGCTGTCTTGATGATGACAGCTTTGTAATAGAGCTTGAAGTCCGGAATTGTGATGCCACCAATGTTGGCTTTCTTTTTCAACATTCCTTTAGCTATTCGAGGTCTTTTCTGGTTCCATATAAATTTTAGGATTATTTGTTCCATTTCTTGAAAAAAATGGATGCTATTTTGATAGGGATTGCATTAAATGTGTAGATTGCTTTAGGTAGCATAGACATTTTCACAATATTTATTCTTCCAATCCAGGAGCATGGAACATTTTTCCATTTCTTTGTGTCTTCCTCAATTTCTTTCATGAGTACTTTATAATTTTCTGTGTATAGATTCTTAGCCTCTTTGGTTAGGTTTATTCCTAGGTATCTTATAGTTTAGGGTACAATTGTAAATGGGATTGACTCCTTAATTTCTCTTTCTTCTGTCTTGTTGTTGGTGTACAGAAATGCAACTGATTTCTGTGCATTGATTTTATATCCTGACACTTTACTGAATTCCTGTACAAGTTCTAGCAGTTTTGGAGTGGAGTCTTTTGGGTTTTCCACATATAGTATCATATCATCTGCGAAGAGTGATAGTTTGACTTCTTCTTTACCAATTTGGATGCCTTTAATTTCTTTTTGTTGTCTGATTGCTGAGGCTAGGACTTCTAGTACTATGTTGAATAGCAGTGGTGATAATGGACATCCCTGCCGTGTTCCTGACCTTAGCGGAAAAGCTTTCAGTTTTTCTCCATTGAGAATGATATTTGCGGTGGGTTTTTCATAGATGGCTTTGATAATATTGCGGTATGTGCCTTCTCTCCCTACACTTTGAAGAGTTTTGATCAGGAAGGGATGCTGTACTTTGTCAAATGCTTTTTCAGCATCTATGGAGAGTATCATATGGTTCTTGTTCTTTCTTTTATTAATGTGTTGTATCACATTGATTGATTTGCAGATGTTGAACCAACCCTGCAGCCCTGGAATAAATCCCACTTGATCGTGGTGAATAATCCTTTTAATGTACTGTTGAATCCTATTGGCGAGTATTTTGGTGAGAATTTTTGCATCTGTGTTCATCAAGGATATTGGTCTGTAGTTCTCTTTTTTGGTGGGATCCTTGTCTGGTTTTGGGATCAAGGTGATGCTGGCCTCAAAATGAGTTTGGAAGTTTTCCTTCCATTTCTATTTTTTGGAACAGTTTCAGGAGAATAGGAATTAGTTCTTCTTTAAATGTTTGGTAGAATTCCCCTGGGAAGCCGTCTGGCCCTGGGCTTTTGTTTGTTTGGAGATTTTTGATGACTGTTTCAATCTCCTTACTGGTTATGGGCCTGTTCAGGTTTTCTATTTCTTCCTGGTTCAGTTGTGGTAGTTTATATGTCTCTAGGAATGCATCCATTTCTTCCAGATTGTCCAATTTGTTGGCATAGAGTTGCTCATAGTATGTTCTTATAATTGTCTGTATATCTTTGGTGTTAGTTGTGATCTCTCCTCTTTCATTCATGATTTTATTTATTTGGGTCCTTTCTCTTTTCTTTTTGATGAGTCTGGCCAGGGGTTTATCAATCTTATTGATTCTTTCAAAGAACCAGCTCCTAGTTTCATTGATTTGTTCTATTGTTTTTTTGGTTTCTATTTCATTGATTTCTGCTCTGATCTTTATGATTTCTCTTCTCCTGCTGGATTTAGGGTTTCTTTCTTGTTCTTTCTCCAGCTCCTTTACGTGTAGGGTTAGGTTGTGTACTTGAGACCTTTCTTGTTTCTTGAGAAAGGCTTGTACCACTATATATTTTCCTCTCAGGACTGCCTTTGCTGTGTCCCACAGATTTTGAACCGTTGTGTTTTCATTATCATTTGTTTGCATGAATTTTTTCAATTCTTCTTTAATTTCCTGGTTGACCCATTCATTCTTTAGAAGGATGCTGTTTAGTCTCCATGTATTTGGGTTCTTTCCAAATTTCCTCTTGTGATTGAGTTCTAGCTTCAGGGCATTGTGGTCTGAAAATATGCAGGGAATGATCCCAATCTTTTGATACCGGTTGAGACCTGATTTGTGACCCAGGATGTGATCTATTCTGGAGAATGTGCCATGTGCACTAGAGAAGAATGTGTATTCTTTTGCTTTGGGATGAAATGTTCTGAATAGATCTGTGATGTCCATCTGGATCAGTGTGTCATTTAAGGCCTTTATTTCCTTGTTGATCTTTGGCTTGGATGATCTGTCCATTTCAGTGAGGGGAGTGTTAAAGTCCCCTACTATTATTGTATTATTATTGATGTGTTTCTTTGGTTTTGTTATTAATTGGTTGATATAGTTGGCTGCTCCCACGTTAGGGGCATAGATATTTAAAATTGTTAGATCTTCTTGTTGGACAGATCCTTTGAGTAGGATATAGTGTCCTTCCTCATCTCTTATTATAGTCTTTGGCTTAAAATCTAATTGATCTGATATAAGGATTGCCACCCCAGCTTTCTTCTGATGCCCATTAGCATGGTAAATTGTTTTCCACCCCCTCACTTTAAATCTGGAGGTGTCTTTGCGTCTAAAATGAGTTTCTTGTAGGCAACATACTGATGGGTTTTGTTTTTTTATCCATTCTGATACCCTGTGTCTTTTGATTGGGGCATTTAGCCCATTAACATTCAGGGTAACTATTGAGAGATATGAATTTAGTGCCATTATTAGTCTGTAAGGTGACTGTTACTGTATATTGTCTCTGTACCTTTCTGATCTACTACTTTTAGGCTCTCTCTTTGCTTAGAGGACCCCTTTCAATATTTCCTGTAGAGATGGTTTGGTGTTTGCAAATTCTTTCAGTTGTTGTTTGTCCTGGAAGCTTTTGATCTCTCCTTCTATTTTCAATGATAGCCTAGCTGGATAGAGTATTCTTGGCTGCATGTTTTTCTCGTTTAGTGCTCTGAATATATCATGCCAGCTCTTCCTGGCCTGCCAGGTCTCTGTGGACAAGTCTGCTGCCAATCTAATATTTTTACCATTGTATGTTACAGACTTCTTTTCTCGGGCTGCTTTCAGGATTTTCTCTTTGTCACTAAGACTTGTAAATTTTACTATTAGGTGACGAGGTGTGGACCTATTCTTGTTGACTTTGAGGGGGGTTCTCTGCCTCTCCTGGATTTTGATGCTTGTTCCCTTTGCCATATTAGGGAAATTCTCTCCAATAATTCTCTCCAATAGACCTTCTGCTCCCCTCTCTGTTTCTTCTTCTTCTGGAATCCCAATTATTCTAATGTTGTTTCGTCTTATGGTGTCACTTATCTCTCGAATTCTCCCCTCATGGTCCAGTAGCTGTTTGTCCCTCTTTTGCTCGGCTTCTTTATTCTCTGTCATTTGGTCTTCTATATCACTAATTCTTTCTTCTGCCTCATTTATCCTAGCAGTGAGAGCCTCCATTTTTGATTGCACCTCATTAATAGCTTTTTTGATTTCAACTTGGTTAGATTTTAGTTCTTTAATTTCTCCAGAAAGGGCTTTAATATCTCCAGAGAGGGTTTCTCTAATATCTTCCATGCCTTTTTCGAGCCTGGCTAGAATGTTCAGAATCGTCATTCTGAACCCTT
Source organism: Meles meles (assembly GCF_922984935.1). Lineage (NCBI taxonomy): Eukaryota > Metazoa > Chordata > Mammalia > Carnivora > Mustelidae > Meles > Meles meles. The sequence continues at coordinate 67,680,400 of NC_060069.1, forward strand.
GATCTGACATATTACCAATGTCTGTGTTGATTAGGTCCCTAGCCTTTGGTACTGTCTCTTGTTCTTTTGTTTGTGGTGATTTTTTCCGCCTTGTCATTTTGTCCAGATAAGAGGATATGAAGGAGCAAATAAAATACTAAAAGGGTGGCAAAGACCCCAGAAAAATGCGCTGTAACCAAATGAGAAGAGACCCCAAATTGTGGGGGGGAGAAAGGGGATAAAAAGAGGTTCAGAAAAAAAAAAAAGAAAAAATTAAAAAAAATAAAAGAAATAAAGAAAAAATATAAAAAAGAAAGAAAAATATATATATATTTAGATAAACTAGTCAAAAAACGTTAAAAAAGAAAAGGGTAAAAGTTTTAAAAAATTTAGCAGAAGAAGAAAAAAGAAAAAAATTGAAAAAAGAAAAAAAAATTGAAGTAGCCGCAAGACTAAAGAATCATGTGGAGAAAGCCATGAGTTCCGTGCTTTGCTTTCTCCTCCTCTGGAATTGTGCTGCTGTCTTAGGAATTGAACCTACTTTCCTTGATAGATGAACTTCGCCCTGGCTGGATATTTTGTTGATCTTCTGGGGGAGGGGCCTGTTGTAGTGACTCTCAAGTGTCTTTGCCCGAGGCGGGATTGCACCCCCCTACAGGCGGCTGGACTAAGTAATCGGCTCGGGTTCGCTTTTGGGAGCTTCTGTTCCCTGACGCTTTCCGTAGAGTTCCGGAGGACGGGAATGAAAATGGCGGCCTCCTAGTCTCCGGCCCAGAGGAGCCGAGAGCCTGGGGCCCCACTCCTCAGTGCGCCCCCAGAGGACAGCACCCAATCACTCCCGTATCCCCAGCCTCTAGTCGCGCTCCGAGCTCACCCAGCCCGCGACCAGTTCAAGGTAACCCCGAGCTGAGAGTTCAGTCCTCGGCTCTGTCTCTGCAGCCGGCTTCTCCGTTCTAATACCTGCGAGCTCTGCGACACTCCGACACCCCCAATCCTTCTGTGACCCTGCGGGACCTGGGGCCACGTTGACCCCACGTGGGCTTCACCCTGGTTTAGCCTCTGGAGCAATGTCCCTCAGTGGAACAGACTTTTAAAAGTCCTGATTTTGTGCTCCGTTCCGCCGCCGCTTGCCGGGAGCCGGCCCCTCCCCCCCGCGGTCTATCTTCCCATCGTTTTAGATTCACTTCTCCGCCAGTCCTACCTTTCAGAAAGTGGTTGATTTTCTGTTTCTAGAGTTGCTGTTCTTCTTCTCTTCGCTCTCCCGTTGGATTTGTAGGTGTTTGCAATGTTTAGGTAAGCTATCGAGCTGATCTCCTGCTACCTGATGTAGTCTCAGGCTGCTACTTCTCCGCCATCTTAACTCCTCCCCGTCATTAGTTTTTGATGTAGTGTTGCAAAATTCATTGCTTATGCACCACACCCAGTGCTCCATCAATACCTGCCCTCCATAATACCACCAGGCTCTGACCCACCCCAAAACCCTCAGTTTGTTTCTCAGAGTCCACAGTCTCTCATGGTTCATCTCCCCTTCCAATTTCCCCCCAACTCCCTTCTCCTCTCCATCTCCCAATGTCCTCCGTGTTATTCCTTATGCTCCACAAGTAAGTGGAACCATATGATAATTGACTCTCTCTGCTTGACTTATTTCACTCAGCATAATCTCCTCCAGTCCCGTCCATGTTGATAGAAAAGTTGGGTATTCATCCTTTCTGATGGAGGCATAATACTCCATTGTATGTACGGACCATATCTTCTTTATCCATTCATCTGTTGAAAGGCATCTTGGCTCTTTCCGCAGTTTGGCAATTGTGGATGTTGCTGCTATGAACATTGGGGTACAGGTGGCCCTTCTTTTCACTACAGGAGCCTTTTAAAACGTAAATCTTATCATGTCACTCACTTGAATAAAACCTATAGCACTTCTCGCTGTGCTCAGAGTGACTCAATCCCTGTCTTGGCTCCGAAGCCCTCTGCAGGCTGATGCCGTACCTCAGGTGGGAGGGCCGGGAGGAAGGACATGAGCTCGCAAGGACATGAGCTCCCAGGGCCATGGGCTGGCACTATGGGCTCCTCGACTCTGGAGCCGTTACTGGACCTCTCCGGCCTCCTCTCTAAAGGCAGATTTGTCATGAGGATTAAACTAGCTGGCACACGTAAAGCTCTAACAGGGCACTGAGTCCTCCTCCTCACCATGTCCCAGTTTCATTCAGTCCCGGGAACCGGTCACACCCGCTCTCGCATTCAGACCGTGGCACAGGACCGCTCTCTTCTGACAGCTGGCATGACTGACTCCCCGTCGCTCAGGGGCCAATGCCAATCCATGGCCTCATAGACCCTCTCTCACCCCTTCAGCACCCCATTCTGTATCCTTCACGACCGCAGTTAGCTTGTGAGGGCTGCTATAACCAAGCACCCCAAACTGCGCATCTGAAAACCAGAAATGTATTGTGTCCCTGTTCCGGAGACTGGAAGTCTGCGATGACGGTGCAGCAGGATGAGGAAGAGGCAGACTCCACGGCGTTCTCCCAGCCTCTGGGGGTTTGCTGGCAATCCTTGGTGTTCCTTGGCCTTCAGATGCATCAGCCTGGCCTCTGCTTTCATCTTCACACCTCATTCTCTCTGTGTCCAAATGTCCTCTTTTCCCAAGGACACGTGCCATATTAGATTAAGTGCCCACCCTATTCCAGAAGACCTCATCTTAACTAATTACATCTGTAACAACTATTTCCAAATGAGGGCACATTCTGAGACCCTGGGGGTTAAGACTTCAACATACGAGTTTGGGGGGTACACAATTCAACATCTGATATGCCCGTCATGTCTCCCTGGAATGATCAGATTTCATTTATGTGATACTTAACACATCCTGCATATTGTGTTACATTCTTTCGTCTCTGAACAGCACTGTTTATGTTGTCTGATTTTTCTGTGGTAGACATCCTATGGCTTTATAATAAGAAAAATAATAAAACATAAGGTTCTTAAAATATTTTATTTATTTATTTGACAGAGAGAGAGAGAGCACAAGCAGGGGGAGTAGCAGGAACAGGGAGAGGGAGAAGCAGACTCCCTGCTGAGCTGAGACACCCCCGCCCCCAACATGAGGCTTGATCCCTGGGCCCTGGGATCATGACCTGAGCCAAAAGCAGATGCTTAACTGACTAAGCCACCCAGGCACCCTTAAAAAATAGCCTTTTCGGGGCACCTGGGTGGCTCAGCAGGTTAAAGCCTCTGCCTTCGGCTCGGGTCATGATCCCAGGGTCTCGGGATCGAGCCCCGCATCAGACTCTCTGCTTGGCTGGGAGCCTGCTTCCTCCTCTCTCTCTCTCTCTGCCTACTTGTGATCTCTATCTGTCGAATAAATAAATCTTTAAAAAAAAAATAGCCTTTTCAGGAAAAAGCAAAAACAAACCTTAGTCCTTACCTTGTGATTTAGGTGTTCATCACCTTGCATTCTAGATTGAAAGCTCCATGTGAGCAAGAACCACGTCTTCGTACCCCAAGTCTAAGACCATGCCTGGCACATAACAGATCCTTGGTATACGCTCGCTGAGTTGAAATTAAATAAATAGATATACACATTAATGTCTCAGAAGAGTTCAAGCAAAACAATTGTTCTCACAGACTCTCTGGTATATATATGATAATTTTCTGACAAATCTCAAAATCCTAGAAAGAAAAAGAAAGGAAGGAAGGAAGGAAGGAAGAAGGAAAGATGGAGGGGAGGGAGGGAGAAGGAAAGGGAAGGGAAGGAAAGAAAAAAAAGAAGAGAAAAGAGACTGCTGACACTCTAGGCTTTTAAAATAACTCTGCCATATACAATGGCACTATCCACATGTACTGATATTTAAGGTGTTGTCAAGATTAAAACACAGCATGAAACAACACTGTCAAATCTAGGAGGAAGTTAAACCAGTAGGTCCATCGCCCAACCCCTGTAAACCAAACTACCTCATTTTGTCTGATTCTTCTAATTAGGTTGTGTTTGTAAAGCCTTTAAAAGCAGACAAATGTTACATTAAGCATTAAGTAGTATTAATTAATAATATTGGTAGATTATATGGGCTGGTACTTATTGTAAATGTAAATGTCCTAGGCTTGTCAGCACCATAGTTGGAATTAATGTTCAGCTATACCTTAGAAGGTCTTTATAGAACTGTATAAAACTTCTGGCTTCCAAAGAAAGTAGCTTCATATCATCTCGGCATTCTCTAACTTGTCAAAACTTGAGAAATCATCTAGTATAATAGTTCTCAGCTCTATGAAGACCAGCACCTCTTTTCTGTAATAAAAGCTTTGTTAGACCACCCCCTTTTAATACCCTGAAGCAGAATGCATGAATAACCTACCTGTATAGAACATACTTGAGTATGGAAAGACTCAGGCGGGCACCCAGGGAGCTGTCAGATGCTTTCACTGTATACAGAATCACTGTCAGCGTGCTGCTTCCAAAGGGCAGGCAGTCACAGGTGTGTTGCATGGGAGATCCGTGGGTGGTGTCTAGAGGGGGCCTTGAGTCTCTGAAACAGTGAAGAATTCCTTTTTGATTCCAAACTAAAGAATTTATAATCATCCTTCCATTTACTCTATAGTTGGATTCCTGGAAAAGTCAATGTATATTAAAACGAGCCCTGAAAACCTCATATGTTTATACATAAAATTATTAGCTTTGGGTTAAAATTATCATGAGCAGAATTTTCATCTACAAAAATGTCTGCGAGATGATGGAAAACTGGATGACACCTTCCCACCCGGTTAGCATCTCTGGGGCTCACCCACCAAGTGCCAAGAACACGTCCTCTTCTTCAATCTTTGATAGCAAAAAAAGGCTCAAGGCACTTTTCATTTTATTTGAGAGCAAAGTTCCAAAACAACATCATGGGGTGGGATTGTCCCCCTTAAAAGTCATAAATCTAATTTTACATCTTTGTATTTTAAAAATGAGGATGTTGGGCACCTGGGTGGCTCAGTGGGTTAAGCCGCTGCCTTCGGCTCAGGTCATGATCTCAGGGTCCTGGGATCGAGGCCCGCATCGGGCTCTCTGCTCAGCAGGGAGCCTGCTTCCCTCTCTCTCTCTCTGCCTGTCTCTCTATCTACTTGTGATCTCTCTCTCTGTCAAATAAATAAATAAAATCTTAAAAAAATAAATAAATAAATAAATAAATAAATAAATAAATAAATAAAAATGAGGATGTTGTTTCCCCCAAAGAATATGTCCAAAAATCACAGACTGAGTCTACCAAGAAGAAGAAGCAAGGTAAGTCTTGGCAGAGCCAGGCCAGGTGAGCATTTTCCATGTGCCAGGCATTGTCTTAAGCTCTTTTTAGATACTAATCTAATCTTCACATCAACACTAGGTGGAAGGTTTTATTAACCCCATTATACAGTTGAAGCTGAAGCACAGAGAAGAAGGGTGACTTACCCAAGGTCCCACAGCAGTAAGTGACAGAGCCCTGACTCAGACCATCTCCTTCAGAATGACTCAGGGACAAAGTGCAAATGACAGATTGTTATTTAGGACCTGAGGTGACACACAGGAGAATACAACCCTCCCGCATTGTGAGTACACAAGATAAAGGTTCAGTATATCGACTTCCAACCATGCCTCCAAGTGATCGTTTGTCCCTGCTTAGTCTCATCTTCTTCTTTCTTGTGTTTTTCCTGCAGACATTCATGCCCAGGAGAAGGCTGCTTTGGGTCCCTCTGGACCTTTCCTAAAAAGGAGATCCCTACTCACTAGATGAATTCCAGAAGCACCCACTAAGGCTCCCACAGACCCTCTTTCATCAGTTGACCTTCACCGAAACCCTATCACGCAGGATGAGTGGCTTCCTTGCCTCCCTGGACCCCCGGCGGGTGCAGTGGGGGGCCGCCTGGTATGCCATGCACTCCAGGATCTTACGTACCAAACCAGTGGAGTCCATGCTGGAGGGAACTGGGGCCACCACAGCCCATGGCACCAAGCTAGCTCAGGTGCTCACCACCATGGACCTCATCTCACTTGGCGTTGGCAGCTGCGTGGGCACAGGGATGTACGTGGTGTCTGGTCTGGTGGCTAAGGAAATGGCAGGACCTGGTGTCATTGTGTCCTTCATCATTGCAGCCGTTGCATCCATATTATCAGGTAAGTGTCTCAGTACAGTGGAAGGCGTGTGGAAAGTGCACTGGCCAGTCTGTTACTTCTCATCCCACTCCTCTAGAATATTCAGTAGTGAGAAGTATGAAGCGTCAGCAAAGGGATCATCAGGCTCCTTTCTTGCCTTGACTGCCAGAGAGCTCAAGACTCGAATTTTCTCTTTGGTTTTTTTTTTTTTTTTAAATATTTTACTTATTTGACAGAGAGAAATCACAACTAGGCAGAGAGGCAGGCAGAGAGAGAGGAGGAAGCAGGCTCCCCGCAGAGAAGAGAGCCCGATGCGGGGCTCGATCCCAGGACCCTGGGATCATGACCTGAGCCGAAGGCAGAGGCTTTAACCCACTGAGCCACCCAGGCGCCCTTCTCTTTGGTTTTTTGTTACGGATAATTATTCTGGTGTCTGACCACCTCCTAACTTCTCATTCCCTGTCATGTCTTAATGGCTCCGTTTTTATCATAACTCTCTCTTTCAATGGAAGATAGGTCAATCCCTTTGTGGGGAGGTGGATATAGCTAGGATTATAAATAATACATAAAGGCTAAGCAGAGTAGCAAAATGACAAGTCACTAAATCTGATATGATTGGGATTTGATGAGCCAAAAACCGGCATTGTGACCCCCAAGCAGGAGGAAACTAAGCTAGGAAATATAAAGCCGTCGTGAGAATCACAAAGCACCATCTGCCACAAGCACTTCAACAGATTGTTTTCTACAGGGGTAGTTCAGCCATAGCTGCCTCTCTCCTTGGGAAAGATTCATAAAACTCATTTTTTACATAAGGTACCAGGACTTAGATATTGATAATTTGTGAAAAGGCTCTTCTCTTTTCCTTTTTCTCTTCCCTCCTTTTCTCTTGATCTGTGATCCACAGTATCTTCCCAGGAATAGGTCAATGGATAATAACTTGAAAAAGAAGGACAAAGAACATATCCTGCTTCTTGAGAGCTGTAAATACAAAAGCATTTCGCTAGGTTTTTGGTGGCAGATCGTGTAGGTCAGATCCTGTCCTGGCAGAGAACATCATGGCCTCGCCCTGTGCCTCAGAAGCAAGAATTCCTAATATATCAGGATTCCTGTGTATGAAAGCACACCATCACAAGGAAAGTTCTACATGAATATTGTCTGTCTAGACTAGCCTTCATCCACAGGGGATGCATAGCCCAGGAACACACAACCAGAAAGTTTATATCATTTTAACTTAATGAGAGAAGTAATTCCAAACTGATTTTACTTATCTCTTGTCAAGGCTTACTTCCCTATTGGTTATACAAGTATCCCTTTTCCTGAAGTCATCTGTAAGATGCGTGAATAGCCTAATAATTGAGGTCCCTTCAGAACCTATGTTTTCCTATAGATGAAAATAAATTATTCACATGGATGAATTCTGTGGACACTTCAAATGCTATTAACCCAATGGCAATCATTTTCAAGCTTACTGGCAAAGAAACTATTTGGAGGAAAGTACCAGATTCTTACTCACTATAAATTTATAGATCTAGAAGTATTAGCATATAGAACAAATTAACGATAGTAGGACAAAAAGTAGACATAAAACCAAGGTTCCCACCGAAGGCATAGGCCAGATGGCTGAGTCCTGCCCAGTTAAAGCAGATTGCCCACTGTCCTCCAGTTCCATTCTGTTATGGCCCTATCTCCCATACTACAATGAGTCCTACAAATAAGTCACCCACATCTTATCCTTTGCAGTGTTACATTATGTTTAGAAGCCAGAACAAGGCTCAGTTGCATTCTGGAAGGCTGACTCCTGCCAAGATGCTTGTGGCACTACATAGCTCAGACTTTTCTGCTGCTCATATGGAGGACCTAAGACTGACCCAATCAGTGCTGTGCTGGGACCAGCTTGTGCCAGCTGCCAAGAGCCCTAATTGTGCACACCTCTCCCCAGTTTTCCATTGTTACCTTGAAATTGGCTATAGTAGGAGTGTTTACACCACAAAAATTGGCAAGTGCTCCCAACAGAGTCCGGTGTGTTGGCTGGTTTCAGAGAACCCACTGTTGAGCACTTGTCAGCACACCACTGGCCTAGCTCTACTGAAGGCCTTGGAACTGCCCAGTAACTGGTGCCTTCACCACTGCACCAGACACTAAAACAAAACCCTACCTCTCCCCAAATCAAGGACCCCCCCCCAACATGTGGCTGTATCCATATGTTTCTTTACACTAACTGAGGCCAGCCAGAATTCTCTGATAGCTCCCAGGCAGAACCCAGGCCAAAATAATTTGTGACAAGTTTGTGCATATTTATAACACATGCCTCCAACCGGGCCTCTCATTCTGTAATCCTTTGTCCTAAACTAAGCGAAGTCCCCCTCTGCTATCTTCTTTCCACTCCTGTATCATCATTGCTATTTTTCATCTCCCCTGACCAGACTTCTCACCACTTCTCCATATCACAATATTCAAACTCCCCTCTACCTTCAGACTTTTAAATACATACTCCTTTCTACTTCTGGCCTTACCAAAACCTGGCCCAACCATGAGGACACCATTGAAAATACTTAGAAAGTGCACTAGAACAGTAGACATGAAGTCAAAAAGCAGGATGTTGAAATTGAGATTTCAGAAGTGGTATAGTAATCAGCAAAGTTAAGATTAGACCTGGGGTTGAAGGGGGGAGTGGTGCCTGGGTGGCTCAGTGGGTTAAAGCCTCTGCCTTCAGCTCGGGTCATGATCTCAGGGTCCGGGAATCAAGCCCCACATTGGGCTCTCTGCTCAGCAGGGAGCCTGCTTCCTCCTCTCTCTGCCTGCCTCTCTGCCTACTTGTCATCTCTGTTGGTCAAATAAATAAAATCTTTAAAAAAATAAAAAATGATTAGACTTGGAAACGGGCTGGGCCACTGGCTGGCTGTGAGACCTTGAGCAAGTTCCATAATTTCTCTAAGCCTCAGTTTCTCCACCTTGAAAATGGTCATAATGATATCTCCTTCACAGAGTTGCTGTAAAGATTCGAGATGCCTGGGAGTGCTGTGGCAATGCCTGGCACATAGCGCTACATAAGCAGTTATTATTGTGTGCCAAATCCTGTATTCGGAGCTTGTCGTACATTATCACATTTAATACTCATAACATCTCCACACCGCGCCTGGGTGGTGGGTTGAGCGTCAAACTCTTGATTTTGGCTTAGGTCATGAACTCAGGGTCATGGGATCAAGCCCTGCATCACATTGGTCTTCACCCTCAGTAAGGAGTCTGCTTGAGTCTTTCTCCCTCTCTCTCTGCCCCTCCCACAGGTCCTCTCTCTCTCTAAAATAAATAAATCTTTAAAATTAAAAAAATTCATAATATCTCTTCAAGGTGGGTTTTATCATCTTCAGTTTCACATATAAGAAAACTGAAATTTAGGGACGCCTGGGTGGCTCAGTTGGTTAAGCAGCTGCCTTCGGCTCAGGTCATGATCCCAGAGTCCTGGGATCGAGTCCCACATTGGGCTCCTTGCTAAGCGGGGAGCCTGCTTCTCCCTCTGCCTCTGCTTGCTAGTATTCTCTGATTCTCTCTCTCTCTCTCTCTGACAAATAAATAAATAAAATCTTTAAAAAAAAAGAAAACTGAAATTTAAATACCAGAACCTAGATTCAAATTTGTTATACCAACATCTTTCAAAGTTGGCTATGAATTTAAATCACTTGGGGAATTTTTTTTTTTAAAGAATCGTTTGGGGGAGAGAAGTAAGCTTTATTGATCTAATTACATACAGTAAAATGTATCCTTTTGAATATACAACTTTATGAGTTGACCAACACAATTACACAACTGCCACAACAATCAAGGTGTGGAAGAGTTCCATCATCCCCAAGTAATTCCTTCTTGTTACCTCTTCGCAATTCTCCTCTCTTCCATCCCCACTCCTGACAACCACTAACCTGTTTTCTGTCCCTATACTTTTGCCTTTTCCAGAATGTTATACACATAGAATCATTCAATATATACTCTTTTGAGTTTGGTTTCTTTCACTTAGTTTGATGCGTCTAACTTTCATTCATATTGTATATACCATTGGGTCATTTCATTGTATTTTTTAGTAGGATCCCATTGCATGGATATACTAAAGTATATTTATCCATTTACTAGTTGAATGTTGAATTGAGTTGGTTCCAGTCTGAGATCATTATAAATAAAACCATTACAAATATTTATGTACAGGTTTTTGTGTGAACGCAAGTTGTCAGTTCTCTTGAGCAAATACCTAAGAGTGGAATTATCAGATTGTGTGGTAAGTGTAGGTTTAACTTCATAATAAACTGCTAAACTCTTTTCCAAAGTGACTGTATTATTTTTCATTCCCACCAGCTCTACCTGAGAATTCCAGTTGTTCTGCTCCTTGCTAGCCCTCAGAATTGTCAGGTGGTGCTTTTTCTTGCTGCTTTGTTTGCCATTTTAAAAGGTGTATAATGATATTTCAATGTGGTTTTCATTTGCATTTCCCTAGTTGCTAATGTTTTGAACAACTTTTTATGTGTTTATTTGCCATCCATCTTCTTTGGTGAAGTGTTCAAATCTTTTGCCCATTCTTTAACTGGGTTCTTCAGTTTCTTATTATTAACTTTTAAGATTTCCTTATATATTCTGGATACAATTCCTTTATTACATATGTGATTTTGTAAATATTTTCTCCCACTTTGTGACTCATCCTTTAGTTTTCTATTAATTCCTGTATATTTCCTTTTTAAAATGCTGATGCCCAGGCCCTACCCCAGAGATTCTAACCCAGTTGCCCTGGGGTGAAACCTGGGGAATGATCTCTTTTTGAGAGCCTCACAGGATTTCAGTGTGTAGCCAGGGTTAAGAACTACTCTGTCATTGACAGCAAAACTTATCTCCTGCTTCAGCTATGACCTACAAAAAGAGAAAGCATATGTTAGGATATAAATTATTTGGCCAGCAGATTCTTAAGAGATTTTCATGGTCCTATGGCATCATCCCCTGTGCCATGCAAACTAGCTTATACCATGAAACAAATCTAAGACAGAGAGCCTCTTCCTCTATAATTTGACAAGAGCCAAAGTTACAGGAACCTCCCAAGCTCCTCCTACTAATCAACATCATTACTGTCCACAGCCCTGTTGCAGGTGGAGGGAAACTTATCAGAGGAAGCAGCTTGTGCTGCAACATTTATCCTCTGTCCATAAGGTCTTATCTGCTCTTTAATAGTTCAACAGGTCACAACCAGACCCCATGCTCATACCAAACTAAAAAGTCTTTGAATACACCAGATTAAATAAACGAGATAGTGGAAATTGTTTTTCTTCCTGGTTCCCAACTACAACTATGTTGAAAGACTGAGGGACGAAAGCAGGATGGCTTCCAGAGGTTCTCTAATTCTGCTGACTCAGGATGAAACACGGAAAAGCCACCATGCCAGTGACATCTGGCCACTCAAAGCCCTACGAGCCTCCTACGACTTGAGTAAGGTTGCCTGCTTTGATTCTTTTTCCGAAGTTTAATTCCAGTTCTCTTTTAAGATGATCAAATTTGAACCTTAAATAGAATGTAGTTCTGAATGACTCCTAAGCTCATGCACATCCTACAATAACCCTTTAGTCCTGTATCTCAGATTGTTTTAGGAGGGATGAAGTGACAGTGTGCTTACAGGGCATCAGTCCCCAGTCTGATGCACAAAACCAGTGAGTTTCATCATTACTCATAAGAAATAGTTGACAAAAATCTAAGAAGATGTGGTTCAGTAAAAATGTATTGTGTGCCCACCAGCTACCAGTTCTGAGGCAGCCCCAAAAGCAAATAAGAAATTTTTTCTACTCTAAAGGACCCATTGCTTATGGATGAAGATGAACACCCAATCTGATGGGTAAGTATGACAACTGTAGTAGTAATAATAGTAATAACAGCAGCAGCAACTAACATTTACTGAGCACTTACTGTGTACCAAGAGTTCTAAGTGTTTAACACATTATGTTACTTAATCCTCATATCAACTCTATGTGATAAGTGGTGTCATTGTCCTCACATTACACATGAGAAAACGGAGGCTCGTAAAAAGTTGGGTAAGTTGCTTAAGGCACCTGATTAAGAGGTGACAGAGCAAGGAATGGAGTGAAAGCAGCCTGATTCCAGAGCCCGCGTTGTAATCACTTTGCTCATCTGCCACTGTATTAGCAGATTAGGGTCAGATCAATCACACACAACAGAAAAGCAAAAATGAGAAACAATATCACTTCTTTCCTGTGTAGAAAGAATCTGGAAGGAGGCTGCTATTGTGGCTCTGCAGTCACGGGGACTCAGACCCTTCCATCTTTGTGTTCTACTATAAAGGATGCTCGGCTTCCCTCCTGAAGGTGACTTCGAGATCCAAGATGGCTTCTGGAGCTCCAGTCAGTGTATCTGAGTTCCAGAAGGCAGAAAGGAGAACAGGTTGAGGCAGGTCTTTTCCCATATTTCTGTGTCCTTTTTAAGAGACTTTTTCATAAGTCCTTCTATAGAGAAGGACTATAACTTACATTGGCTGAAACTGGAACACTTGGCCACAGCAGGTGAGGGTATGAAGTGTAGTCTTCTGACTGCATATATTATCAACTCCAGTATTAGAGGAGCTCTGCTGATGGGAAAGAAAAGGAAAACTGTCTATCACTCCCACATCTATAGTGGATGCCCAACCCTTAAGACCTCCAGCTTGCTGAGGTCAAGTTGTCCTAAAATATTTAAGTAAAATTGTCTCTGATTCCTGTAATGTAGAATTGGAAAATCTAGAGTCCCCTTCAATATCTCAGTAGGGAGTTGTGAGACTTACCTTTTCCTAGTTGTACCAACTCTGAGTCTCTGCTCCCATGGAGTCTCTGTCTCTATCCTCTACAATTTCATCCCGGCCATTCTCCAAAGACTATTGTCCCCTAAGTAAAATGGCCCATCAGGATCATTCATTAAACAAAGTGGGTTCTTGGAGGAGGGACTTGGGGGCCAAGCAGGAATGCCTGCCCCTCAGGACAGGCCAAGAGATCATTCTGTCAGCAGAGAAGTTCAGCAACACAACCAGATTCATGCTGTAGTAGCACAGCGGGGAGAGAGTAGAGGCGGAGACACTGGTTATGCACGCATTGTACAGAACAGGCAAGAGATCAAGAGCGAGCGGAAGGAAGCTTAGGATGAAGAGGGTGTGGGCACGGGTGGGCGAAGGAAGATGTGGCAAAGGGATAAATGCTCTCTCTAGCTGAGAAGACGGAACCAATGAAAGTGTTTTTGAAATAATGTCATTAGAATAACAGACTTACAACACAGCTCTGGTGACAGAAAGTGAAAGTAGAAGCAGAAAACCCTAGGAAAGGGGACACCACAGAACGCCACAATAAACAAATCTACGTGTCCAGAATACCACAGGGGAGCTCCCACATAAAAGCTCCTTCCCATCCTCACCGCACGGTGGAGGGAAGAGTGATTTTATTTCTTTCCTCAACTGAGGAGGCAGACAGTCAGCTGTTAAAGTAACTTCCTGAGGGGCAGGCTGATAGTGGCAGGGCCAGAACTCTCACCTCAAAATGCAGGATTCCAAAGCTCATGCTCTTCCATTTCAGCAAGCTGCCTCTGGGATCCTTGAACCCAAGCATCTAAAAGGCAATTCAGGCCATCAGACTGAGTAGCATTTTTCTTGGCATTCTTAGTTTATGGTTTGGCACTAGAATTTCTAATCTGTGCTTCCTGCATTCTTCATTTGCTATTTGGCATCTTCTAATCCATCATCAGGTGAGACCATGGGAACCCAATCCCTGGGGAGGTGGTGAGGGGAGCAGTGCTCCATCAAGCAGATGCCTTTCCCACAGGCAGAGCTCCCCAGCTTCCTCCCTGGCTGGGTCTTCACAGAGCCTAAGCAGAATCTCCCCATTGCTGTATTCATCTCAGGTTGGATTCTCATGACCAAAGAAGATTTCTAAAGATTCTAAGTCTATTTAGATAATCTGCTAAGTTCCCTTGTTTTGTTTTTTGCAGAACAGACCAATCTCCCCTCCTCAAATTGAAGCCAGACTAGAGAGATGAACACAGGACAGTTGGCCCTTTTGCATGGCTAGTCATTCTCAGTGATCTGGGATCACGCATTCATTCCACAAGCTTGCGTCTCGTTGTTCACCCAAACATATCTGAGCACTGCTCTTAACCACACTGGCTGTGGGAGAGGCAGGAACACTGAAAGGGTAGAGAGGAAATGCAAAGACAAAGAGATGTGTGCCAGTATTCAAGCCTCTAGAAAAATAGCTCTCCAAAATACTGTCCAAGCTCATAGCTCTATGTCGTAATATTGATAATGATAGCAACTACCCTCAACATTTATAAAGTCTCTAAGATATAATTTAATAAGTACTTGGTAAATGTTAGTCATTATTATTGTTATTGTTTTTATTATTATTAATCCAATACTGTGCTCCAGGCACCGTGCACTTAATGCTTTCAATCTCCCTACTGGGTGACTATTAGTGTCCACATATTATTAATCATAACAGCTAAACCCCTGGGGACTTCTGATGTGTCTGGCACTAGCTGCACACAGGGGTGTAATCCTCCCAGCAAATCCTGAAAACCGACATTGTATATTTATTTTGCAGATGACAAAACTGAGGGTTAGAAAGGTAAGGTGACTTACCCAGGTTCTTAAGGTAGTCAGTGGCCAATGTTGAATCTAACTTTGATTCTGCCTGGCTCCAGAGGCTGTTACCCCCCCAGCTGCCTTATGCAGACCTGTGCCCCCAAATTTAAAGCTCACCAAAGGGAATCAGGCATATCAAGAAACCCTTCCCTCTTATTGGGGTTGCAAAAGATCTTGTAGCCCACATTATTCTATTGATGAGTTGAGCGGTTTTCTAGATCATAACTTCTATAACCCAGGTCATGAAAGTGCATTCTAAGCTCAGTGTTTTCCTGCCACCTGTCAGCAGTGAGAAGGGTGTTGTAAAGTTCATATAAGCCTTCTACACAGAGCTGGATTGACAGCCCTGTAGGAAGGATGTCAATTGCCAGTTCAGAGAAGGTGAGCTCATTTTAATAAAACTTTACAAGTCTCTTAAATTGATGATTCTGAAATGAGCTTCCTCCAGCAAACCAAGGAGAACCTGGGCTCCTTTCACATCTTCTACGGCATCTGGGAGAGTAGACAGTGCATGTCAAGAGCAGCTAGTGTGTTGTGGGAGAGACTGGCCACCTGCTTAGGGCTCAGCATCAGGGCGGATGTGCTGCAGAAGGCAGGAAAGAACTCTGCGACATCCGTGCAAAGAAACCAGACAGGCACACGTGAAATCATCTTGAGCACTAATAGGGACCACAGGGCCTAGGACAGAAGTCAGGACACCCGAGCCCTCATTCCAGCTCTGTTCTTCGGCAGCTCAGGACATTTAGGCAAGTCCCTCACCTCTTGAATTCACTTTCCTTCTCTACCAAATGAACAGTTCAGATTCGATTGCCTGTAGGAGGGTAAAAAAAGAACCCAGGGAGGGGAAGGATTTGTATAGAAACATCCAATGTCTCAACACACACACACACACACACACACACACACACACACGCATGCATGCACGCACTTACCAATCCCAGGTAGCACCAAGGTGCCGGTTGGGGTTAGCCCCCAGAATGGATCCAGCTCACTTCAAGCCTTGCTCTGCCATTTACAACTAGTGTGACTTGGGAAATGTACTTAACCTAGACCTTCCCAAACAGTTTGCCAAAAGTTACAGCTGTGCCGCGGTACTGATCCCTCACTCAGCCCTCGGCACAGCTGGGAGGTGGCAGAGGCCCCAGGCTATCACCGCTGCCCGTGATTGGCCTCATCCCTGTGCATACTGACCTCTTCTTCAGAGCCATCCAAATGTGACCATTCTCTGGGTGTGTGCTGTCAGGGGGCAAAGATCGGGAAGTCCCAATAGCCTGTCTAGATCTTGGATTTGTCATCTGTAAATGGAAATAATAACAGCTTTGCGTCATAAACGTCTCGTGAAGAGTGCGGATGTAATGTGCTTAGGATAGCCAGTGTGCGTGACAAATGCTCAGTACCTTTTGCTCGTGTTCTTGTCGCCACTCCCACACTATGTGCCAGCTCTCCAACCGAACGAGGCTCCACTTGTTCTTAATGCAAATGAGCATCCGTGTTTCAGATTCTGACGCCCCTCGGTGCATCTCTAGCAAAAGACCCAGCAGGCCTGCCTCCTATCCACACTTTTGCCAGGTGAACTTTGTACAAAGAACATTCTTTTCGATCTGAAGGTATTTTCCCAAGAGGAATTCTCATCTCTACCAAGATAGCCCCCTTCAAGACGATTGTGCTTCAAGCAACAAGGAGGCCATGCCTCAGAAAACAAGTCAATGGCAAAGCACACCGTCCGAAGAAGAGATATTTAAGCAGCCTCAACTCTGTGCACTGAAAAAGGTGCTCGAAATGAGTACGGCATGACCACCATGAGATAAAAAAGGAGTGACCTCAAGCATCAGCCCTTGCCCTAGGCGGGCCTGGTACGAAGCCGACACAGTGAGCGGTGGCTCGGGAGATTTGCACATGCCCAGCATCCACTCTGAACACCAGTGCCCATCTTCGCATTGCCCTCCCTGCATATTAGCCCTGTCTGGGAAGAAGCTGAGATGGCACACCTCTTTTATGAGGGGTGGCTCATGTCTTAAGAATGTCCTCCACAGAGAACATATCCAGGCCCATGAGAGATCCGCTGTGTCTCACTCTCCCGGGCGTCTGCTGGGAAGGCAGCCCATCCCAGGGGAACCCGGACCCCCTGCTCGTCAGATGGGCTGAGGAGTCACACGAGGGCTGGGGCATGCTGTCTTGGCACTCAGCTTTAACCCCAACCACAAAATCCTCAGGGCAGGAAGGGATAGCTTCGTCCCTTCACAGAAAACTCTTAGGTCTGTCCTTGCTGACACCCTTTTCATCAGATTCAGAAATGGGGGTACTGCCTACTCCTGGAGTGTGGTGAGCTGAAAAATATCTGAATGCATGAGAATTGCCAGCTGGCAATAGTCCTGTTCTGTCCTCTCTGCGCAAAGCCTTTCTAGCCCAGTTGTCAGAATCATCAAACAAGGGGCTGGAGGCCTCCTGCAGAAAGGCTGAGCAAGACAATGGGAAATTTCTCTCCACCCTCACACCTCTCACTGGACCTGGAGAAGAGAACATATGCTTCCAGATTAAATATTTAGAACCTGAGAAGGAACTTTCCCTGGTTCTGATTTAGAAGTGAATTGGGCACACAGAGGGCTTGGTCTAGACTTCAGATGGTTTCTGATATCCCTGCCAAGGCTGAGCCTCTAAAACCGTCTGCCAACAATTCTTGCTTCAACTCCTTTGATCCCACCCACAAGGCAGAGGGTCCTGCATGGACAGTCAGGAGGCTACTGCTAAGAAAGTCTGTGCGATTCCCTTTCCTCCTCTGTAATGATCGCCATGGCCCGCGCTGGAGGAGTGCCCACTGCATGACAGAACCGTGCATGTGTTCCTTTACAGACCGTAGCAAAACCTTAGCAGGGATCACCATTGCCACTTTCCAGATGGGGAAAGTAACACTTAGTGACTTGGATGCCTTACTCAAGGCCACAGTTAGTACTAATTATAGTTGTCGTTTAGTAAACACTTGCTCTGTGCCAGGCACCGGGCAAAGGGATCTGCGTGCAGTATCTCATTTAGTTGTCACAAGCGCTCTCCAGACCTCTCCAGAGACGGGGCGGTTCCTATGACACTCACTGCTTCTCCTAAAGCAGAGACGGGCTGCTGATGGTGGCCTCAGCATTTGTGAACAGCTGACCGGAGCATGAGATGAGAATCCATGTACAATGGGCCTAGCACGGGTAATGCAAAAAAAAAAAAAAAAAAAAGGTGCTTTTCTCTTTTGTAGCATCTTTTTCCCTCCAAGACTGCCTCTGACATTGACCTGAGATCACCTACATAAAAACATTAGGAGCAGAGAAAAGGGCAACCCCAGCCCACCTGCCGCCACAGCAATGAAGAGGGACCAATCCAGGTCAAATGGGTTCCGGGAACAGCAAACCCTGTGGGTCATTTAGTTGAAAGCAACCGCGTGAGCAGTATTATTATCACCATCTTCATCATCATTTGATAAAGCAGTGAAATAAACTAGCGTACACTAATGATATTAAAGATAGCATGACCAAACGATACAATATTCTACTTCATCAAGCTGTAGAAACTGTACCTCCAACGAGCTCTAAAATATTTTCATGGAAGGAGATCTAGAGAAGAAAGTCAACAGATAGTCTGGTCACATTTAATCAGTAAATTACTAAACTTCCTTGACCTGCCTCAGGGGTCACTTCTCTGACTATGAGAACAGCTTCCTTCCTTCCCACGTATGTGCTGGTACATCAGTGCTCTGGTTTGGGGACGTTGCAAACCCTCTGTTCCCGACCCAACTTAATTGAAGCCCTGTCGGGTTCTGTAAAGAACAGTGTCGCACACACACCATGATTGTTGATGCTGCCCATCCCCTAAATACAGGCCCTCACTGTCCACCTAGGGCCTGCTTTGACAGAAAAATTACAAGTGTCTTCTTAGACGCAAAGAAAGAGGCGTTGCCAGACAAAACTGCTTTTCTTCCAGACGCATTTGTTAAAATTGCCTGGGCTTCACTGACAGGTGATAGAGTGAGCAAGGTTAGTAAGGTAGATGAGACAGAAGCAGTGAAGGGAGAGGGAGAGAGAGCCTGATGGATTTCTCCTGGGGAAAGAAATAGACAATTTTCTCCGCTAATCAAGAGTGTTGGGAAGAGGAGCCGGGTGCAGGATGGAAAGCTCCCACATGCCGGGGGGGTGCTGGAGAGAGGTTTCTGAGAACCCAGCAACCTGCTTCTCAAGGGGAACAGCAGTGACGGGGGCTACTTCACTGCTCACCATCTGGCATTCAGTGTCACAAACAAAACAAATGTTTCCAAGAGAATTCACATTCTATTTCTCTCTGAGGTCCTGTGATTTCTCCTTACAGCCCACTCCCAATCCACACTGAAGCAGTGCTACCAACCACGGCAGTACAGAAAGCATGTCTTAGCCCTGCTGTGACTTTATAAACAGAACAAAGATGTTTTAAGAAAACTAACAAAATGAGAAGGAAATGAGTAACAACCATCCTGTTCAACGCTGTTTGGTGAGGACTTTCTTAAAGACATGTTTGGGCCTAATTGGTGGGGTGCACTGGTTCAGGCCAACAACTGATTCCATCCTGTGTCTGGGAGATGGCAGCTAACTGGTATTCAGAAGTTACTGACTTCATGACTGAGAACACTGATAGATAGTGTGTTCAAAGTAACTGCTCGGGCCTGCTCTCTGTGACCTATGGCCGGTCACCCAAGACAGCCCGACTGACCCTCTGAGCAACACTCCCAATGTTATGGATCCCAGACGTCTGAATGAAGATGCAGTGTTGGCAGATTGCCTCCTTGGAGACCCCTCTCCACCCCTTCCCTCACCTCCTGATACCCTCTTTCCCTAAGGAAAGTCCTTCTGGTTGTCCCAAGACCTTACTTCAGAACTCAACTTTGCAGTTCTTTAAAGCAGCTCCTGCATTTTCCCCCATCCCCTGCAGTGAATATCTCCTCTGTTATTTTATTATAATTGTTGGTTCTCTTGTCTGTCTTCTCCACTAGACCATAAGACCCACAACAAAGGAACTGTGTTCTTCCTCCTAACCTCTAAATGTTTGAAAGCTAACATAGATGTGTAGAGATGGAACCTTATAAGGGTTTTGGATGAATGAATGGGTTGGAAAGCCCTAGGACTGCATATCATTAGGCTTTGATTCGAGCCATTAATCTCTGTCATTATTCAAAGGGTCTGGGGCTCAGGCACATCAACCATCAAGAGAACAACCCAATAAGCAGTTGACACCCATCCCCCCCATCCCCGCACCATGCTCAGTGCAGCCCTGTGAGTCCACGGAGGAAGGTCGGAGCTTTGGGAAAATATGGGATGAGGGGGATCCCGAGAGGACTAGCCTCAGGCCTCTCACCCCCTCCTCAAACAGAGCCACTTATTTTACTTATTTTTGTATGAGACTCTCAAATAACACTATGTGTGCAAAGAGGGTTTTACAACCAAGACAAAGCTTTAAAACTATAGAAGTAGATGAACTGGGTGGATTTTTTTCAGCTAGATTCCCCCAATTTATTAAAAAGGTCTCACTCCCTCAATCACCTGAACCCAGTTCACCTCTGCAAACTCATCCTCCCCAATCTCCAGAGCAGCCCACATGTGCCGTTCCAGCTACCCCCTTCCATCTGCCTGAGACTACCCTTGCCCGTCTGGTTTTGCTTGGAAAGGCCCAACTCACCCTTCGATATGTGATCAGAAGCTTACCCCTTCATCCCGACTTCCCCAGCAATGAAGGACTGTGTTATCTAAAAACTGTTCATCCCACCGGGCTCCCAGAGCACCTCATAAATACTATATGGTATTAAACACTGGGTATGTGGAATCATCTGTTTATTAAACTCTTTCTTGATTAGAATATAGATGCTTCAAGGTCAGGAGATCTCTGTCTCTGGTATTCATTTCAGGGCCTAACATAGTAGGCACTTAACCATGTGTGTCACTTCGGGGTGTCTGGATGTCTCTGTTGGTTAAGCATCTGACTCTAGTTTTGGCTCAGGTCATGATCTCAGCATCATATGATTGAGCCCTCTATCAGGCTCTGCACTCAGTGTGATGTCTACTTGAGATTCTCTCTCCCTCTCCCTCTGCCCCTTACCATACTCGCATTCTCTCTCTAAAATAGAATAGAGGCACCTGGGTGGCTCAGTGGGTTAAAGCCTCTGCCTTCGGCTTGGGTCACGATCCCAAGCGATGGAGCCCTGCATCGGGCTCTCTGCTCAGCAGGGAGCGGGCTTCCCTCTCTCTCTCTCTCTCTGCCTGCCTCTCTACCTACTTGTGATCTCTCTCTCTCTCTGTGTCAAATAAATAAATAAATAATCTTTAAAAAAATAAAATAGAATAATATAAAATCTTTTTTAAAAAACAACAATGGGTGTCACTTAAAAGAAACTAGGAAGTTAGAAATTATTGTAGGAAATTGGTATGTTAGTTGATAGGTTAGGGAATTAGTCAATAAGTTAAACTATGTGTTAGTGGAAAAACATCTATTTAAGTAGAGTAATTGGCATTCAAGTGTGAATACCGTCCAGATGTAATCTCTCCAGGTGAAAGTACACTTTTAAAAAGTACTGGTATATCTAATGGCTTTCTTTAGTGGAATGTGAAGGGAAATAGAGTTCTTGAATGGAGAAATCCTTGTCTTTCACCTACTCCTAGGGGGATCTTTCTCTTTTACATCTTCCTAGGATGGAGGAGATGGTTCTAAGAGAGTGAAGGAGAGGCAGAGCAGGCTGTGAGTGGTAGGAGGCACAAACAGTGATTATTTTGACCACTAGAGGCATCATACTGAGCACAGTTTGCAAAGTTCAACATCATATGTGGGCTCTCTGGGAGTACTTAGTGTAAGGCGGGTTGATTATACCTGTATGTGACGGAAGCACAGACTCTCTGAGTTGGAAAGACATTCACACTGAAAAGGACCAAGTTTCTCTTAACTCCAAATTATACATCACTTATGGTACACAAGAGGAGATCAATAGAGAATATTTCAAATACGGAATCCCCTTGCTATCTTATCTCAACCCTCTTTTCAAAGTGTAACTCCTAACTTCTCTTTAGGCTGGTAGTTTGTCAATTTAACCAAAAACAGTCCTGGGTATAGAAATAAAACAAAACAATAGGGAAGTGACCAAATATATATTACAAACATAATATACTTAAAGAGTGGATAATTTGAAAAGGGTATCTGAGTTGCAGGCTATGAGAAATCACTCTATTCCCGCTTGTTCTGCTCAAATGAATCCTCTGTATTTGTCAGGGATCAGGACTTGCCAACTCTGAACAGGTCCATTGGGAAACTCCCACCCAATGGTCTGCAGCAGGCGGTCACTTATGATGGCCGTCTGTACCCCAACATTGCACTTCATGTTGATTTTCTCCAGGTATGCAGTTACACTTTTGGAATCAATATGTCTCTCCTTATCCAATCACTTGATGGTTAGCCAAGGGATACAGAATCATTTTGATAATAGCATAAGGCAAATATGACTCGAAAGGTAACCCCAGGGGAAGAAATTTTTTAATGCATTACTAAATTAAGTAGGGAATATTTATAAATTTTTCTCTCATTTAGAATAGTAATTCTCCACCTTATATACCAAATTGACTTTAGGTAATAAATACTTTGAAATTTTTCCTTTGCTACCTTAAAATGCAAACTAGACAAAATACTTTCTTCCTACACAACTCTTTTAGTCATTAAAATTAAATTTTATTTTTTTACGTTTTTATTTAAATTCCAATTTGTTAACATCCAGTATAGGGGCACCTGGTTGGCTCAGTCAGTTAAGCATCTGCCTTCAACTCAGTTCATGACCCCAGAGTCCTGGGATCGAGCCTCACATGGGGTTCTCAGCTCGGCAGGGAGCCTGCTTCTCCTTCTCCCTCTGCCTGCCACTCCTCCTGCTTGTGCTCTGTGCATGTGTATATGTCAGATAAATAAATAAAAGCTTTATTAAAAAAAACATAGAGTGTAATATTAGTTTCGGGTATACAACACAGTCAGGTATACAACAAGACTTGCATAAAACACCCAGTGCTCATCACAACAGGTGCACTTCTTAATCCCCATCACCTATTTAACCCATCCCTCCACTGAACTCCCCTCCTGCAACCCTCAGTTTGTTCTCTACAGGTAAGAGTCAGTTTCTTGGTTTGCCTCTCTCTCTCTTTTTCCTCTTCTCTCATTTGTTTTGTTTCTTGAATTCCACATATGACTGAAATCATATGGTCTTTGCCTTTCTCTAAAGACGGACACTGGGACTGTTTCCATAATGTGGCTATTGTAGATAAAGCCACTATAAACATTGGGGTGCATGTATCCCTTTGAATTAGTATTCTTGTATTCTTTGGGTAAATGCCTAGCAGTGCTGGATCACAGGGTAGTTCTATTTCTAACTTTTTGAGGAAACCTCTACTGTCTTCCAGAACTACAAACTTAATTTTTTAAAAAATCAGTATGCTATGAATATAGAAGTTAGATGAAAGAAAAGTCACTTCTAGTAAAAATAATATTTCATTGTACTTAACCTGGGGCATAAGTGCATTAAGAGACATAATGCAGTTATCAGAAGTCTGCTGTCATTTACACAACTGCTGTTGTGTAGATGTGTAAATTTACACAACTCACACAGGTGTGCTGTTTGATGTCCAGAGACCATGAGTCACATTACTCTTGATGATATGGTTTTCCAAAATAATGGTCAACTCTTGGGAAATTCCAAACAAAACAAATCACAAATGTCCCTCAATTTACCCAGTTGTTGTAGCCCTGGAAAATCCAATGTATATGATACCATTTTTTTAAAAATATGTTAATATATAAAATGGAGATAGAGTCAGGCTCAGAAATTATGAACAGGTTTTTATACTTTATAAACCTGTTTTTATAAACAGGTCCATTGGGACCTTCAGGAGTTATGAAAGATACAGGACAACGCCTAATTCTGTGGGAATGTCTAACATTCTGTTAGAATGTCTAACCACACAGGCTCCTACCTACTCAATGCGTCAGGTGCCCACAATCATCATGAGAATGATGGGCACCCCCACAGATTTCCAAAATGTCCCTAGGCAGCAGTATCACTTTTGCTGAAAACTACTGGTTTGCTGTTTTTTTCTCCAGGGCTCAAATGACTGAAAGGTGATTCTAACTGTGAAACCAAAGAATAATAGGACTAGAAGGGACCCTAAAGTTTATCTATCTGGCCCCCTCCCTTTACCCATGTTAGGTAAGTAACTTGCCCTTAGACACTCAGTTATTACATGATCTAGGATAAAAACCATGGTTTCCCTTCGGTTTTTCTTTTTTATTTTCAATATGTCTCTCTTAAACACCAGATATTTTTTAAAAAGTTGAGTGATTGACAGTATTTTCTGGTTTTTTTCAGGACATTTGGGGTTGAAATCACTCCTCACCACTGAGCTTCAGTGTCAGGCTGGATACTCTCTAGTGCCCACTAAAATCCTGGATTCTTGCATGCAAATAAATCAGAAAGATGCAAAAATAAAATCCTTTACAAAGTGTCCAAAAGACTGGCCTCTAGGAGCAGAATTGTCTTACCCGGTTAGTGTCCAATTGGTTTTCTCACAATTCTTCCCAAACTCCAGCTATCAGAATCTAAGCAGGACCTTGGGAACTAAATAACTGACTTCACACGCTCCTGCCCTGTGCCCAGCGCAGGGCCTCTGGCTCTGCCGTAGGACAGCAATGCACTGGTTCCTTCACATGACCTGAGGAAGACTTAGCTATTTGCCAACTACCCTTGGCGAGTAGGTTCTGATGGTGAATTGGGTATTTTTACATCTAATTTGGCAGATCAAATTAAGGAGAGAAACACTGATTGCCCAAAATTCATAATAATGGCTCTCCAAATTAAATTTACGATCAAATTTAATGCCAATTTCAAAAGCACTGGCTGAGAAACTTCAATTTACAAGACTTGTGCACTATCAGGAGTAAAGAGGGTGAAGAGAAGAAACTCATAGGATATCAGACTTACTGGGTAAAGCTGTGGATCCTACACCAAAGAGTGGAATTAGGATTGCCTCCTAATCCCTTCCTCATGCCACACTAAAAGGGCAACCTAATGTATATCTGCAAACCCAACTCTCTTCAGGAGATGAAAAGACAGAAGTTCCTTCAAGCATTCAAGAAAACACTATCAGGTCCTCATACTCGGCGCTTATACACTCTCTACTTTCCTCACAGAAAAATTCTCCAGCCCTTCCTTCGGAGAATAATTCCTCTTAATTTTAGACTCACTCTAACAATTTAAAGAACAGGTGTTGAAACAGCAATTTAGAAAAGGAGGTGGTCTGCCTGCTCAAGGTAATCCCCATGAGAGCAACTAAAAGAAACAACTGACAGACCTCCAGGAAGGAGGTGGAGAACTGTTTTACAAAGGGGTAAGGGACCGACATAGGAACTCAAAATGAGCGGCCTAGAATGGCCTAGATTATTCAGTGCAGAGACTGGTGGCTTTGCTAGACCTGAGAAAGTCTCCATATATAGAAAAATATAGTAAATGATGTAAGGGAAAAATATGCCCAATATATTTAGCAGCACAATCTGTAAAATTCTCCCATCCAAGTACTAACCAGGCCCGACCCTGCTTAGCTTCCGAGATCAGACGAGATCGGGCGCGTTCAGGGTGGTATGGCCGTAGACAATCTGTAAAATTCAATGAAACAAGTAGAATCCTAGAGTGTCAGAGTAGGAATACCCTTAAGAGGACATCCTTATCTAATTCCTTTATTTTACAAAAAAAAAAAAAAAAAAACCAAAACCAAAAACAAAAACAAAAAAAAAAAAAACAGAATATAAAGGAACAAGCAGGGTCAAGGCAGAGTTGAGATAAGAGCACAGCCCTGCTGTCCAGTGCTCCTTCCACACAGACATCCTAAGAGCTGACAGCACTAAGGGGTAGGAAAAGAGACGTTGCATCAACTTTAATCATTCATTTGTGTCCTGGCTTCTGACATCTCTGCTTTTGCTTCTTTGCACTGATTTGTGATGAGAGAACTTCAGGATTGGCCCTGAAAATTAGGACCAAAGGTAAAGTTTACCTTGAAATCCTTCCTACATCCCATTCCTGGTGTGTTTTCTCCAAGCCGTCCTATGTTTGTCATCCGGCTTGGCACCCCACCCGCTGAACTCATACCCAGAGTTCCCAGGATGATGTAGGAAATGCTCCCAACTCCCAGAAGTTTGGCATATTCCCAGTCTCTTCCTAATTTGATCTATAACTCCATCAAAGAAAGAGGGAATATAGTAGTATTTTTTAATTATAAGTGGAGAGCTTGGGAAAACATAGATTCCTTATCCTCATCCCTAAAATTATGATTTCATAGATGATTCTAGTGGAAATGAGTCTTGACCCACTTTGGAAAACACATGGCTTCTACTTACCTCTCCAGGCTCCTCTGCCCTCCATCCCCTCATGCACACTCCCCTCCACCCAAATACTTCAGACTGCCCACCCACCATGTCTTCGCTTCATGTTCCACCTTCTTTGCCCAGTTAATTTTTCCCTATACCTCAAAACCAGCTGGTCCACAAGTCTCTCCTCTCTGCTTTCTGTATTCCCATATGCCTCTGTATTATTAAGTTTATACAGCCTATGATGGACACTGACTTTTTGGTATATCTCCCCTTGAGGTCAGGTTCACATCTCCCTTGCCTTTTTTATTCCCAGCACTTAGCACCCTGCCAAGCACATAGTGTGCCCTCTATAAATGTTCATTAAATTATCTTTTCCACTTGCTAAATTTCCTTGTTAAAAACTAGTCACTTACTTAGATTTGTATTTTTTATCAACCCTACCCCCCGTATAAAGTACAAAATTGTCACAGATAACTTGAACTATCATTCTCAAATGAGGAGCACCTTCCGTAATATGGAAAAATGAAAGAGAAGAATGTTAACATAATGTAACCATGAAGTGCAGAGGACATAATGACCTAGGCCCACCTTCATTCAGGATCTCTGACACCTAAGGAACATCACAGAGACATATACAACAACTAGGAATCTTTCTAAATAAAGAGCAGTTACCTATAGTTCATTAGAATTATTTCTGATCGCCTTCCCAGACATTCAGGTTAAAAGTTTTTCAGAGCTGACATTGAAAGCGTTAGAATTGGCCTTGAATTTTATTCATATACATATACAAATTTCATGTGTTTGTTCTAAGATCGCAGAGGCTCCCAGTATTTCGTACCCAAGATGGTTAAACCTCTTGGTGAAGAGGTTAGCTCCTCTCCTGAAGTCCACCACCCACGTGTGCTTGTCCCATGCAGGCGTCTGCTACGCAGAGTTCGGAGTTCGCGTCCCCAAGACCACTGGGTCAGCCTATACCTACAGCTACGTCACTGTTGGGGAATTTGTGGCGTTTTTCATTGGCTGGAACCTGATCCTGGAGTACCTGATTGGCACTGCGGCTGGCGCCAGCGCTCTGAGCAGCATGTTCGACTCGTTAGCAAACCACACCATCAGCCGCTGGATGGTGGACAGCGTGGGAACTCTCAACGGCCTGGGTGAGACTGCCATGTCCTCTTACCCCACCCAGCAGACTCACCCCAACCAGCAGGCTCACCCCAACAAATAAATGGGTTCCCCTTTCAGGATTCAATTTGGCAAAATGTATCAAGAGCATTAAATATCTCTTTTTTTTTTTTCCAAAGTACTTCTGTGAATCTATCCTAAGGAAATCATCCTAATTTCCACAGAAGCTTTATATGAAAAGATACTTATCACAGCTTTATTTGTAATTTAAAAAATTTAGAAACAGCATAAGGATTCTACAGTGGAGGAAATGATTAAATTGTGGAAGCATATTGTGTAATGATTAAAAGGATGATTAGGAAGACTGTTGTAATAACATGGAATCCATTTTTGATAGATGTCATGTGACAAAGGATACATATTATATATACCTCATGCTTATAACTATATAAAAATAAAACCAATGCAGAAAAAATAATTGTTATGAACTTCTCCAGTGGTTTTGCCAGATTTAAGATTTTCATAAATAAGTACGTGTTAAATTTTAAGTGACAAAATATACTTTTAAAAGGGACAAAATGGATTCAAGTCTAGCAGAAGTTAAGGAGGGACAATATAACTGGGTAAATACTAAATCATCAGAACTTCACAAAAGAAAGACCCGGTGTTCCATCCATCACTTGCTCCCACTTTCCATCCTGATGTCTAACTTTACCCTCTCTGATATTCATGGGAAGCCAAACAATAGTTGAGGAATGTTGGGGGTCTTGCCTCCAGAACTTCCAAGTACAGTTTCTGTGACTGTGTGCCACTTGTGTGACTTTGATGTCCCTATCTCAGACGAACTGACAAAAATGCTGAGCATCCAGATACCATGAGAAGATAAAAAGTATGAACACCACACGTCTGCACAGTATGCTGATTTCATGGAGTTTTTAGGTCTGAAAGGGCCTCCAAAATCAGGCAGTGCACACCCTTCACTTTACAGGTGAGGTCCAGGGAACTGGAGCATTTGCCCAAGACCACACAGCTGGTCATGGGCAAAAGTGCAACTGAGATTCAGGAGCCTTACAGCTGAGGCAATGCCTTTTCCCCTCTATAGAGGGCAGGAGTTCACTGGCCAACAGACCAGACCAAACAGGTAGGGTGTGTCCACAGCTTCTTTTCTCTGCAACCACATACACATAAATGCAAAGAACACCCTTCTTCCAACAGTTTTCAAAGATACACATTTTCAAACTTTCTAAAAATGAAAAGATTGCTGGAATGGAATGGAAAATTTATGGACTATAAATTGAACAACAGTGAGGATAAACCAGTTTTCAAATAACATGTTAAACCCCTATACACAGCATGAATGTCTCAGGACAGTTCTGACTTCAGGTGTTCTCTGCCATGGTTCCACAGACAGTGTTGTCATTGTCATGTCGTATAGCCCAATTTTGGGTCCAGGATATCATTTCGTCTTACCTACATACCAAAACCTTCCCATTTGCAAATAGGAAATAGACACTTGTGGACCACAATGTAGACACAAGTGCACACACACATATATACTTGCACACAAACACACACGTGGACATACATGCATGTCTGCACACACTTGCTTCTCCTCCCTCCCTGATAAAGTGATCACCCTTGCCAGAGCTGAGAGCAAATGCCCTGACGGGGTGCTATGAGTTTGCATGGCTCTTTTTTCCCTCTGGACAATATTAACTCATGTCTTTGCCCCCTAGGGAAAGGTGAAGAATCGTACCCGGACCTTCTGGCTCTAGTGATTGCAATCATTGTCACCATCATTGTTGCACTAGGAGTGAAGAATTCCGTGGGCTTCAACAACGTCCTCAACGTGCTGAACCTGGCAGTATGGGTGTTCATCATGATCGCAGGCCTCTTCTTCATCAATGGGAAGTACTGGGCTGAGGGCCAGTTCTTGCCCCATGGCTGGTCAGGGGTGAGTTCATCTCCAAAGCCTCGTAAGGCTATTGCATATTCTGCCTTCCGCCCTGTGGCTAGTCTGAAACATATTTTCAAAAAATGCTGCTTTGTCCCATAATCTTCATGGCATCTTTTTCATCATTTTTTATCTGAATTTAATGGGAATGCTCTGAAGCGGTTCCTATATCATTGTTTTACTTGTTTCACAAACATTTATTGAGACCCTATTTTATGCAAATAACCATAATAGATTTGATGTTTGGGCCATTTGAAATATGCCTAATCCTATGTGAAGTGGTCTGCATGTAATATTTAAGTGTCCTAATAACTTTGGAAGGAAGACATTTATATTCTGGTCTTACCGATGAAAAACTCATGCTCAGAGAGGTCAGGGGACTCGCTATTAAGCACACAATGTAAGTGGCAGAGTCAAGACCCAAAGCCAGGACTGTCTGACTCCAAAGCCTGTATATGAACAACTTGGTCCTAGAGAATCCCTCTGAGTATTTTCAGAGAGACAGATAGCCCAAAATAGACAAGATAGTAAAGGATCCAGAAGAGCGGGTAGGTAGGTAAGGGATGAGTGTTGCCTGGGTATAGAACTAGGGAAACAATCATTTTTTAATTTAATCCCAAAGTTTGACCCAATGTGGAGAGGCCCATTAAGGACTAGGTGCAGTTGAGTGGGCACAGTGCGGGCTGGTCATAAATCCCACTCTAGTGGCATGGCTCATGGCAGAGAAGTCCACCTAGTGTGGTCTGAGAGTTGGCCAGAAAGTGGGCTGGACTAAAGGACATTTTCAGATCTCAACCCCATGATGTGGGTGGTGAGGTTTACACTAAAAAAAGGGGGGGGAGGAGGTCAGGGGGCAAAATCTTAATACTGACAAAGAGTTCTAAATTGTGCCTGGATCCTTTTTCTGGTATGACGAAAAATGCTTACTTGATTGAATTCACTGGTAAAATTCAACCACCTATTCCTTTCTTGAAAATAGTAGAACATAAATCAGAGAATTTTGAGCTGGAAGAGATCCAAAGAATCACCTGCTTCTACCCCTCATCTAGCAGGAGAAGAAACTGAGCCCAAGGGAGCACATCTGTCTAGCCCTGGCAGAGAGCAAGTCTGGGACTCCACCAGACTTGCTTTTGTAAAAAGCTCTGGCTTAGACTGGTTTCCCTCCAAGATGTCCAGGGACCAGAAATCTCTCTTGGAGAATGCTCAAAATAACTCCTATCTATTCTGAACCATGCCACACTGTTCAATGCAGAGAAATAAGCAAGAGAGCAATTCAAGCCAAGATTTCTAGTCTTCTGCTTATCTGTAAGAATTCCACAGTACCACAAATTTCATCCCTCCTCCTTGAAAGGCATAAATCCTGAAACTGGTCAAAACCAGAAGAGACAAAGACACTGTTGACCCCATTCTTGATCCCCGAGTCAACAATTTCTTACAATACAAATCCTTCCTTTCCTATCAAATAAAAGAAACAACAAATTAAAAGAGTGGCAAAGAAAAAGTGTTTTTCCGGAACTCAACTGCATTTTTATCCTAGCACACAAAAACGTTCTCACCATTTTTTTTTTTTTCATAATCTAAGAAATTTTGAGGTCATCGTCTTACTGTTAAGACTTTGGCCAACAGCTAACTTCTGTGCTTTCAGATTTTCTCATTCATCACCTGGGAAAACTAATTGTACCAAAAGTTTGCCAAAACGAATAACATCCTGGATGGTTTCTTGGTATACCTTGTGAGGTTAATAATAGTGATACTTATTATCAGTATTTAGAGTTTAGAGTTTATCAACTATCTATTAGGTGTCCAGCCTTGTGCTCTAACAAAACTTTAAAGCAGGTACTGCTGTGCCCACCTTAGCAGATAGAGAATCCACGGCTCAGAGAAGCAGAACTCATTTAGCCACGGTCACTTAGCCAGTCATCACCAGGGCTGAAATTCCTAGTTGGGTCTATGTGACTCCAAATCGCTTCCTATTACATGGTTGTTGCTTGCTTCTGAATCTTCTTTAAAAATGTAATAAGATAACCAATCCAACATGTTATGTTCTCACTTCCTTTAAACTTTCACAAAGCCATAGAGTCTTAGAGCTAGAAGAAGCATTAGGACATGGTCTAGCCTCTTTTCTTACCTTCACATGGAGTGTAAACCAGCCCAGACCAAAGTACATTGTTTACTAAGATATCATAGCAAAACAATTTGAAAACATTTTGTAATTACTCAGTTCATGTCTAATTTTCAAAAATCTAAGAGCTCACCCAAATGGCACACATTATAGTCTAGGCCCCATGTAAAGACTGGAAGCAGTTAATCTCTTCTGCCCAAATACCCTTTGTTCATGCTGAAGAAGAGGAACCGGTCTTTGAACCTGTCCCTCTGTCTTTGTTCTGGAGTCTTTATTCTCTCTGGGGGTCTCCTCTTCACACTCAAGGGCCCCATATCCTTTAGTCAGGAATCCACCCCATCGAGGAAGGAACTAATCAAGGCAGACTTAGGGGCTACCATCTATACACCCAGGTTTTTACTAGCTTTGTAGCAAGAAAAGAAGATCAGAAATCAGGCATAAAAGAAAAGAAAGGGAGGATGCCATTCTTAACTTACCATTTTCTTTGTGACACATGCTTTCATACACACTTTTCAGGTAATCTTCACTACATTTCTGATCTCTACTTTTACATCAAAATACCTTAAGTTGAGAAAAGTTAAGGTTACAAATCTAGATCATAATAGAACTGAAATTCAATCCCAGTCCTGGCTGAGTCAAAGTCCTTATTTACTCCACTACTCCCCCGACCTGGGTTTGGACACATGAAACCAATTGTCTCTTTTTTGCACCTTCGACCTCACTAACCTCGTTCCAACCCAACCTTACTGTCTTGAGTAGGTTTGTCACTGGCCACTAAAAAGGTTTGCTGGGATTTTGCATTTTTCACTGCAAATTCATTATCCCTGTAGGAAATTCAAATATGTGTTCTAGTGGCTGTGACTAAAAGCATCAGCTGAGCACAAAGGACGGCCCAGTTTGCGAATGGTGCTGACTCATCCTCTTTCCTATCTGCCTGGCCTTGGGTTCCTCTGTAGTACATTTCCTCCCTAGCAAACTGGCCTGGACCTGTTCTTTCTCAACTTTGTTTTCTGGTCACTCTTCCAGTCCAGTGAGACCACTTTGTTTTTGGTTTGGTTTGGTTTTATTTTTAAGTAAGCTCTATGCCCAACGTGGGGCTTGAATTCATGACCCCAAGTTCAAAAGTTTCATGTTCTACTGACTGAGCCACCCAGGCAACCCTAGCAAGGCCACTTTGAATATGGATCCTAATTTTTAAGGTGTGACGCCCTCTCGTGAACATGTCATCCACCAAGTTAACAAACACGCTCCCTACTCTCTTACCTAACAATTGTCAACAAAGGTGAGTTGCCTACTTGGCAGCTATATGGTCTTCTCCTTAGGGAAAACCTGACCTCTACCCCTGACAAGGGGTCTAGTTCAGAGTTCTAATCCACTTCAGGCAGGAGGGGGTGGAGAAGATCATTGTGTTGGAGATGGTTTATAAGGATACCATTACATGACTTGAAACACAATTCTCACATACTTTGAAAGGGTTAATAATGAACAGTCTATCCTCTGGCCATGGACCCCTCATAAGCTTACTCTTTCCCTGCTGCAACCACATCCTTCCAAAGAAAATAGCTTAAGGAATCGTTTACTCACTTACAGGTTCTGGGTCAAATGTTTCTTTGGTCTTGAAGAGCTTAAGAACAACAAACATTTTTCTCTAGATCAAGTAACTCCTGGCCCTCAGCTGAACCCCTGCTTCCCTCTACAGTTCCTCAGCCCCTGAACATTGCTGGATGTGCATTCCCTGTATGTTATTTGTTCTTGATGATATCTTATGGTTTTTCTTGAACCAAATGAGACACTCTACCCGCACAAATAGCTCCCAGGAAAATGGTCCATAACAAGTATTTGTGGGGAATGCTGACCGCCTCCAAACAAAGGGAAAGTTGTTTTTCATGTTCTCCACATTTTAATTCACTTGCTGGAACCTATTAGCACATTCCACTGTCACTGTGGACAGGGTGCTAATAGATCTGGAGCATGAGGGTGGTAGAAAACGCTATTAAAGTCAGAGTTTTGTCTGGTTACCTTGGGAGTGAATTATATAAAAGTACCTAATTAGCTCCTAGGCATCTGGCAGAATGGCCAAGGCAGAGTATGGAGAGCTGCCTCACGAATACCAGTTCCACATAGGAGGCCAGCTTTTAGGGACTCCACACCCTGAATAGCACGCCGCTAATGACATTGCTTGACAGCTAAATAAGCAACAGCCAGCCCTCCAGCACCTGAGGCACATGCTGCTTTTCCCACTAAAGCTCTCTAAGGGGATGGGGCTGATCTGCATCACCCAGCTGAGAAGCTACCCCAGCTTTACTTTGGAAAACCATTTCTGCTTATGTCATCAAATTAAAAAGTCAATTTTAAAAGTTGGGATAAAGTGCCAGTGAACCCAGAGACACACATATACACACACTTCACCCACCAATTTCATTCACAGATGCTCACTCCTAAGTGCACACACATTCTTCCATACTTGAAAGGAAATCCTAATCACAGATCCCAGTGGCCAGATCTGAGGTCTGGATAGAGCGAAGTGGAAAGTAGTTTTAGCAGTGGTCTTTAGGGTAGAGACAACCCATACACAGTTTCATTTCCTGGCTCTTTTGTATTCACCAGTCAGGGATCATTTGCTTACACGGAAGAAAAACTCATTCAAATTAACTTAAGTAAAATAGGTGAATTTATTTGCTAATTTTATTCTCTTTTCTTCGATAATCTGTTTATTTGATCCATGTCTTGTTAGATCAGAATCTGTTTGATCACAAGTTTGCCCCCCCCCCACCAGATCCATTATTCACCCTTCATACTCTGTTTTATGCTCCAGAAGGCCCCTTGATGGTTGCTCCCTGTTGGACTTAGCCAATGGGGACTTCACTGAAATCGTTTCATTCAAACCATTCGAGTTAAATTCTGATTCCTACCTAATGCAGTGGAACCTCTAAACATCCTACCTTTGATAATGTCCAGTCGTCCTTCAGTCATAATGGGTTTCCAGCTCTACAGAGCAAATTCAGGCTGACAGACATTCTCTTCACAGACTTTCCCCCTCCATTCCCAACTTGACCAGAGTTAGTCAATATTCTAGTATCCCATAATTATCAGTAATTGCCATCTATTCTTTAAATTGTTTGGAAAATAGTAACATTTGTGTCTTACAAAGAATATAAAAACCTATTGATCTTGTTCAGTTTATTACCACAGTCAAGGTCGCACTTGGGGTCTTGCTTGCAGTGTCCTCTAGACTCCAAGCCCCAGGGGGTTAAGCTCATGGCTGTATCCATATCACAAAGTGCCTGTCAAAATGGAGCAGTTAATAAAATATATGTCCAGTTCTAAAAAAAGAAACAAGGAGGAAGAAGAATTTGTTTATGCCTTTGGGTCCATCTGTTCTAGAAAACTTACTCTAGTAATAGAAAACGCTGTTAGCAAGAGCTGATATTTATTAAGCACCTACTGTGGTCTATGACTGAAGTTCACTATATTATCTCATTTAATCCTTATAATCACACTATGAACTAAATACTATTTTCATCTCCTTTTAAGAAAATGAGGCTCCAAGATTAAGAGCTTGCTCTAGGTCACCAAGCCTGTGTGTGACAGAACCACCCTCAGTTTGATAGTCCACAAAATCTGCTCTCTTAACCAAATCCAATGCCTGCCCCCAAAACCCTCACCCTCTCTATGGCTTCGCAATTCCCTCGGAGCCCACCGTGTTCTTCTCCCCCAACTGTTTCATGGTCAGTACGTCAAAACTGTAAGGTGTCTTCCATGTCTTTCACTGAGTTTTCTTTTCACGTTACACATCCCTAGGTCCCCCGGGATTCCTCACACGGCATGGCTTACATGCCCTCTCATCTTGTTCTAGTGTAGATGTGCCCCAAAGTTCTTATTTAACACACTTCCACCCTCTCCCTTCCTCAGCAGTGAGGGCTGGCAATATCTATTAACTTTCCATCCAGAACTGACCACACCAAAGAGGCATCACACTGTCTCCCTGGGACCCCCTAACTGGGAGCAATACATCATCAGACTGATTGTCGTAACAGATCTGCATGATTTACAGGAGTTGTGTGCGCAAGCATGTGCATAAATGTGTAAGGGAAGAAGGATGTTAAAGGAAGAGAAAGCAGAGCCTGTTTTCTGGAAGCTGTCTTGAAGCAACGCTTTCCTTGATGGGGGCAGTTTAAGGAGTCTGCAATCCCAGCATCTGTTCATCCTTAAACATCCAAAAACATTTCCTAGACAACTGAAAACAAGCACGTTTCCAAACCTGTGAACCTCCATGCACAATGAAGTGAGATCTGTTTTCTGTCCTTGACTGGAGATCCAAACACTTTCCATTCCCCGAAATGAAGGACTTTACTGAAGTGAAATGAGAATTATCTCCCCTCCCAGAAAGTAGCCCCTATGCCCTGACAACAACTGCTTGTTTGAGAAGTTCTTTCCACCTGACTTATTAGAATAGACCAGGAGTTCTTTGATTGTTCTGTGCCACATGCTCCTTGGCAGTCTGGTGAAGACTCTGAGCCCCTTCTAAGATTCGTGTTTATAAATGAAGAACCTCATTACATAGGAATTCAAAAGAAATCAAATACATGAAAATATAGTAACTATATTAAAATATAGTTATAAAATATTTTTAAATTGTGATATAATAACAATGTGCTTCTTTGGTGCTGTTTTAAATATTGATGTCTATGTCTAATAATTATCATAATTTGGAAGTAGCAACGAGCACAAGTGATACTTCAACATCTCTACAACAATCTATTATGGGAAAAAGATCCCATCCCTATCGGTGATACAGTCACAGGTACTGTTACCTACATTCGTGATTAAAAGAAATGCTGATGTTCAGTCAGAGGTTAGTAAAGATAAAAAGGTAATCTCTTCCCAGCAAAATTCATAGACCCCCTGAGTTGAATGGACGCCAGGATAAGAACCTCCAATTAGGAAACTGAAACTTTAGAAACCTGGAAGGGGGGAGACTTGTGACCAAAACTTGCTTCTGAGGTTTGAGAAGATCTTCCGTTTGTAACGTATCAGTAGGTTCCAGTACTTAGTATTTTGTCTTTTACTTATTGAGAAACCAGTAGGATAGTGTAAGAGTGAAAATTTGGGCACAGGTTCTCTGCTTGACACATGTATTGAATTTCATCATTTATAAGCTATATGTGGAGAAAAGGGGGGAAATGGTCCATTCTGTAATGAATCTCATTCCTGGACCCCTGGCTAGAGTTTGCGTACTGCCAAGGCCCCTCACCCTCTACACACAAGCCTGGAAAAAGCTCTCTCACCTTCCCCTAAAAGGACAGTCCCCAAGCATTCAAAGAGGCACACTTTTTCCTTTCAGCTGACACTGCAGATGCTTATGTGGGGAAATATTAGTTGATTCTTTGGAAGAAAGTAACACTTTCATTAAGGGAAGATTTTCACTGACATCTTGACTTATCAAGTCCCAACCACCCTTGGAACCACGCAGGTTCCTGTCTGACAGACATCCAGCAGATGTCACTGGATACCACCTCCACAGCCTACAGGGCCTCTTACCACACATCCTCTCCTGCCTTGTAGCCCAACTAGGTCACTCAAGCCTCCAAAAGAGCAAAAAATCCAACTGTCTCTACCTGTGTTCCCATGAAAGACAATAGGATATCTGGAGATCTGAACATCTTTCATAGCGTTTCAGATCTAGAAACCACATCTTACCACAGAGATGATCTGTCAGGGGCACTAATGGTAGTTTGGGCAGGACAGCTTCTTGTGCATTAGCATTTGAGCCCCGTACACTAAATGCTGAAAGCGCATGCCCCATGTCTCTGTGACCCTCACAAGTAGCTCCTCATATTTCCAAACTTCCCCTAAAGGAGGTCACACAGCCCCTGTTGTGGGTGAGAACCACTGAACGAAAATGAAGCACAGAGAGCTTTCATGAGCTCCCCCAAGACATAGGGATAGTCAACTTATTGGTTTGCTTATAACCCCACTTGTTTCCCAAAATGATCTGAATGTGTTGAACAACCCAGTTTTCATTTGGCCAAGATTCTCCTTATCTCCAGTTTCCACATGAAGGAATTGCCCAGGGTCACACAGCTAGAAAGTACAGGAGATCAGAACTCAAGCTTTGAGGACAAGTTCCACCATGTCACTCCCTCTGCTGCTCAGATGTCACCAGACACTGGGCAGTTGCTGTACCGTGTGCTAGGCCCTTGTGCTGCCCTGACACTCTGAGTCTGAGAAATGCCATTATCCCACCAGGTGCTGCAAGGAGCAGCCACGTGTTTCTACGCTTTCATCGGCTTTGACATCATCGCCACCACTGGAGAGGAAGCCAAGAATCCAAACACGTCCATCCCTTATGCTATCACTGCCTCCCTGGTCATCTGCCTGACAGCATATGTTTCTGTAAGTACCACATCCTTTCAGGACCGCCCTGATGGCCTTTTCGTATTTGACTTTAAAATGGAGCTCTGGGACTGGGTTACCTTCTGTCAGGAAGTGGTCCTTCCTTGTGCAATCTTGGTAACTGTATGCATGTGTCCACACATGCTCTATCCCCATCCACCCGTGACAGGAAGAAAATCGGGACTCCAAACTGGACATGGGAGCAGCCCCGAGCCCTCACTTCACCCTTGGTCTCTGAGTCTCCATCCCCATTCCTCCCCACACACACAGGCTCTGGGTGTCTGCTGCTGCCCAGGGATGGTATACAGGGAGTGGGCTGCTGTCCAAGGAGCTCAGATCATAGGCTGGCAGTAACGGGTGGGTGTGCAAGCAGAGGCATTGTGGACCTCTGTGCACCCTCCTCAATGCTCTTCTGTCTTCTGGGAACTTCCCGGCAGCGAGAGGCAAGGCTCTCCCAGAGTGGGGAGACAGAACACATCATCCTCTAGAGACACTCTTCCCCTTAAATCTCAGAGGAAATTTCTTTTTGCTGTTGCTCCCTCTTTTTACACTGGCCCAAGCTTCTTAT
Organism: Meles meles; assembly: GCF_922984935.1. NCBI lineage: Eukaryota > Metazoa > Chordata > Mammalia > Carnivora > Mustelidae > Meles > Meles meles. The sequence goes on from NC_060069.1 coordinate 67,718,667, forward strand.
TAAGGTTTTCCTACTAAAGGGAATCCTCAGAAGGAAGCCTCAGCCTTGTCTTCTCAGGGTCACCTCCCTGAGACAATCTTCGCACTCCTCACAGCTCCCATCCCAGAACCTCTATCACAGAAATAGTTCACTCACACCATTCCCCCCACCCTAACCCCTGGCAATGGAAAGAACCAGTTGACAAGCCAATAGTTTGTCATTACACCAATGCCCCGGGCCCTTAGGTTCCCACTCACTTCAGTTACCAGAAATAGGAAAGAGCCAGCAGCTGGGGACATGTCCTATCAGCACTGCTACACCGCTGCATAGCATAGGAAAAGTACCTTTCTCCCAGAAACTAAAGCAAAACAATAACATCTTTAGCAACTAAGGAAGTCAGACCAGTGGCTGGCTTGATTATTACGGCAAGCTGCAAAATAGTATTGTCCTGGACACCAAAGGAAAACACAAGAGTAGCCTTCAATGCGGTTTATAAGGAATTCACCTGCTCCTCACAATTGTTTTATGGGTAGGTCAATTATCACCTCCCCCTATGCACACACAGGCAAGCGGCTTCATTTTATCCATTCTCTAGTTATCCCTGCAGACAGCGTGTGCAGGGAGTGATGTGGGAAGAGCAGCAGAGACACTCAGCTCTGCTTTCCCCTCTTATTCCTTCCTCATATCCCTCCGCCTCCTCCTGGGGTCAACCCCTGTGGCACACACAGGCAAGCCGCTTCATTTTATCCATTCTCTAGTTATCCCTGCAGACAGCGTGTGCAGGGAGTGATGTGGGAAGAGCAGCAGAGACACTCAGCTCTGCTTTCCCCTCTTATTCCTTCCTCATATCCCTCCGCCTCCTCCTGGGGTCAACCCCTGTGGCACACACAATAAAGTTAATAATCACAATTCCTTTCTTAGAACAGCGCTTTACAGACTACAGAGTACTTCTCTGCATCTATCAACTTTTTGCCCATCCTGATCTAATGTGAGCAGCAGGCTCAATGCAAATTGCGGTAGGGATCCGTCCCACTCTCCTCTAGCCCACCCCCAAAAAGGATGTTGCAAGTGGTGAAGTTGCCGGGAAACATTCTCTTTTACAACACATGGCCCTTACCCATGAGTCGGGGGCTGTTTGGTGTTGTGCTGGTCAGCAAGCTGTCATCCCACCATCAGAAAAGCCAAACCGTGGGGCTGTGGTAGTCCATCTTCCCGTCCTCCCTAGAAGCCCATGACTTTGCCGGAGGATTTTGGCTCCTGAGAAATATGCAAAGAAGGGGTCTAGAAATGCATTGCCCTCTCCCTTTCAGGCTCTGAACTCCCTTCTTCATGACAGCATTGGCCTCTGCAGGCCAGGAAAGGCCTGGCCTTATGACCAGTGGCTTCATGGCCCAGGGCCACGAGGAAGGGATGATATGGCAGCTTTATCACATACAAAGGAAGATAGGTCCTGGGAGCCAAGTGATTCCTGGCTAAACAAAGCCACAATAGCCTTACAAAACCAGAGTAGAACTGGGTTCCATCCCCATGCCATAATTTGTTTGTTGGTCTGCTTGGCTCCTGGCACTGAGCTGCAGAGAAGAAATGGAAATATGAGCCCTTATCTGGGTCACATCTGTTAACTGGCTATGGATTTCTAATCACTTATCTTTGGAGTTTCTATCTCTGGTGTTCATGGTGAAAGGGAGTATATAGTTAAGACTGTATAGGACCCTGAAAGTATAAAATAAATGAGAGTCTGGGCTATGTGGGCAGTGTGCCCATGGTCACTGCTAGGCCCTGGTTCCAGTGCCTTTGGATCTCATTCCTTCCATCTGGTAATATCTGCCCTTCATTGGACTGTCAATGTAGTTCTGCTGTTGTGGGGCTAACATATCTGCATACTTACTACTCAATTATGAAAGGGCCAGAGAGATACTGAGGATCTTCTCACCAAGACCACGAAATTCTAATGGGAGGAGAAAATACTGAGACCAAGAGCTCTGGAACCCAAGTGACTGGTCTAAATTAAGGGCATATGCCAGGAAGTGGCAAATCCAACACCCAGGTCTCTTTACTCTCCTGTGGGACATCCAGCCATGCTGACCGTCCTCTCTACCTCCAGCCATGTTTTCTCTTGTTTTAACAGGTGAGCATGATCTTAACTCTGATGGTGCCATACAATGCCATTGACACGGAATCCCCACTCATGGAGATGTTTGTGGCCCATGGGTTCTACGCTGCAAAATTCGTAGTGGCCATTGGGTCAGTTGCAGGACTGACAGTCAGCTTGCTGGGCTCCCTCTTCCCAATGCCAAGGGTTATTTATGCCATGGCTGGTGATGGGCTCCTTTTCAGGTAAGGGCTATGCTCCATGAAATGTATTCTATTTTGCCATGCATGTCCAGGGAGAATGTCACTCACTGTCAGCCTGACTATAATTTTTTTTTAAGATTTTATTTATTTATTTATTTGACAGAGAGAGAGAGAGATCACAAGTAGGCAGAGAGGCAGGCAGAGAGAAGGGGGAAGTAGACTCTCCAATGAGCAGAGAGCCTGACACGGGGCTCAAACCTGGGGCCCTGAGATCATGACCTGAGCCGAAGGCAGAGGTTTAACCCACTGAGCCACCCAGGTGCCCCAGCCTGACTATAATTTTGATGTGAATGTAAGTCGCATAGACTATGGAATTTGTCCCATATCCTAACAAAGAGTATGAGTGAAAGGAATATAAGCCCTGAAAGAGTCCCTCAGTTTGACTCTGGGTCCCTCAATCTAGCACACACTGTTATGTTCCCTTAACTGTCCCACCCCTCCTGTTCAGCATTGTGTGTTGCTTTGTGAAGATTCTGGGTGTCCAATGGTCACACTGGGGCGGATTCCAGAGGGAAGGATCCCAGGAACATCTCAGGCCTGCCCTCACACTGAGGCTTGGTACTGCCCATCTCTCCACAGCCCCTCTGAAGCTGCAAACATTCCAAGCTACCATCACAGGGAGGATAAGACCATCTGAACAGAGCCTAATATCAGTAGCAACAATGGCTACCATTGATTGAATATTTGTGTATCCTAGGTGCTTTATATACAGTATTTCAGTTAGTTGTCACAATAACTCTGTTTTGCAAATGAATATAGTAGATGAGTATACTCAGGTGAAAATAACTTGCCCCAACCCCCAGTTACTGAGTGAGGGCCAGGATTTAAACTCATGACAGTCTGACTCCAAAGACCAGATTTTTAACTACACCAATATTGGCCGTGAAGTGGCCAATCTGCCCATGGACACAAAGGGAAGGTGACCCACCTCTTGATTCCCAGTGCCCACCATATGAGGGCCTTGCAGTGAAGGCATTCTTCAAGTGCACGAAGCAAGGAGTAAAGCATAGACACCAAGGAGCTCTCGGGGGTATGGAGGGATCTCCTCAGGGACTTCCTGCCATCAGCTGTCATCTTCTGCTTCATTTCCTCTGCATACCCTCAAAGTCATCACAAGGTCCGAGCTACCATGTTTGGAAGCTGGACAGATCCAGAAGAGGCCGATTATCATGGAGATGTGACAACTTCACACATCCAAAAGGTTTTTCTGCTCTCAAAGAAAATTAAGAGGAAAGATCACAAGCTCAGCCAACAGTCATGTGTAAAACACAAAAATAAGGGAAGGGATCCCGGATGCCTTAGTCAATTAAGTGACCAACTCTCAATTTTGGTTCAGGTCATGATCTCAGGGTTGTGGGATCAAGCCCCACGTCATGCTGGGCAAGGAGTCTGCTAAGATTCTCTCTCTCCCTCTCCCTTTGCCCCTACCCTCATTCACACTCACTCTCTTTCTCTCAGAAGGAAAGAAAGAAAAAGAAAGAAAGAAAGAAAGAAAGAAAGAAAGAAAGAAAGAAAGAAAGAAGAGGAAAAAAGAAAAAGAAAAGAAGGGAGAAATGGAAGAGAGGGGAGGAGGGAGGATTAGGAGGAGAGTGAGGAGGAGAGCAGGAACCAACTTAAGGCCCACAGGAACTACTTAAATAGTACCTGCCATTCATTCACTTTTGTTGGTCTTCTCCAGTTGTAACTGTCTGGATTTAGCCTGCATCTATGAGCACATGTTCTGAATTATTGTGCTCTTTTGCCAACTAAACCCCTGCACTGTCATTATAGAGCAGTGCTTCTCAAGTTTGGGCATAAATCAGAATCCTCTGGGGTTTTCTAAAGTATAATTTGCTAGGCTCCATGCCCAGAGATTCTGATGTAGTAGGTCTCTGGTGAAACCTGAAAATATGCATTTCTAATAAGATCCAAGGTGATACAGATGTTGCTGATCCATGGACTGACCACACTGGGTAACACAGGGAACCCCAAGCAGGTATGTGCATTCTCCATCCATCATTTCTTCCCAGGAAATCTTGCACATCAATTCAGGCTTCTGACATACTTCCTAAATTCAATCAACCCTTCATATCACATAATAAAGTAGGAACTTTAATAAAGAAGTTTGCCTCGAAACCAAGGCATTAAAGAAAATTCTTTTTAAATTATACTTCAAAAACCAAATCCTACGGTAGGAATAGGAGCTGAATTGAAACCAGTGAATCCAGAAGTAAACTGGAGGAGCAGGACCAGGAGGAGTTAAACCACATTAGAGTCTGTCCCCATCTGTAGCTCACTGCTAACCCTCTGCTTGCCCCTCCCTCCAGGTTCCTGGCTCATGTGAGCTCCTACACAGAGACGCCAGTGGTGGCCTGCATTGTGTCAGGGTTCCTGGCAGCTCTCCTCTCACTATTAGTCAGCCTGAGAGACCTAATAGAGATGATGTCCATCGGCACACTCCTCGCCTACACCTTGGTTTCTGTCTGCGTCTTGCTCCTTCGATACCAACCGGAGAGTGACATTGACGGTTTTGTCAAGTTCTTGTCCCAGGAGCACACAAAGAAGAAGGAAGGGATCCTGGCTGACTGTGACAAGGAAGTTTGTTCTCCTGTGAGTGAAGGGGAAGAGTTTTCTGGCCCAGCCACCAACACATGTGGGGCCAAGAACCTACCATCTCTGGGAGACAACGAGATGCTCATAGGCAAATCCGATAAGTCAACCTACAATGTGAACCATCCCAACTATGGCACTGTGGACATGACCACAGGCATAGAAGCTGACGAATCCGAAAACATTTATCTCATCAAATTAAAGAAGCTGATTGGGCCCCGTTACTACACCATGAGGATCCGGCTGGGTCTTCCAGGCAAAATGGATCGGCCCACAGCAGCTACAGGGCACACGGTGACCATCTGCGTGCTGCTGCTCTTCATCCTCATGTTCATCTTCTGCTCCTTCATCATCTTTGGTTCTGACTACATCTCAGAGCAGAGCTGGTGGGCCATCCTTCTGGTTGTTCTGATGGTGCTGCTGATCAGCGCCCTGGTGTTCGTGATCCTGCAGCAGCCAGAGAACCCCAAAAAGCTGCCCTATATGGCCCCCTGCCTCCCCTTCGTGCCTGCCTTTGCCATGCTGGTGAACATTTATCTCATGCTAAAGCTCTCTACCATCACATGGATCCGGTTTGCAGTCTGGTGCTTTGTGGGTAAGCAACTTCCTTTGAAGCCTTGAGAGTTCCCTCTCAAGGACTTGAACAGGCTTATCCCAAAATTACCTCCTAGCTGGACTAGGTTTCTCCATTGCAAGAGAAATCTGGCTGGTTCTATGGACACTTGCTTTCTGCATTAGAGTCAGTTAAGCCAGTTATGCCCTTTCTGCCTGTTAGGATCTTGGTCTTTGGTTCTGAAGAATGATGCTGATCAATCCATCACTTTCCATCACTTCATTGAATACCGTTACCGGACATCCCTTTTATGGATAATTAATTCCATAAAAAGTCCACTTAAAATGAATCCACATAATAAAGGGACAAAAATAGCACAGAAAAAGTGAGAGTAGAAATGTTCAACTGGAATTCTACCTTGGAAACTAAAAATTATGAAACTAAAGTTTAAAAAAGCATTTTTCATATATTTGACAAAATTAAATTAAAATACCAATCATGCCCTAATTTCTTTAACAAACAAAGTATGAATTAAGTGTGGATTTTTTTGGCCTAATATTTCTGACTAAATCATACCATTTCACATCCCCACTTCATATTGACTTTTATAAAATATTTAAGACTTTTTCATTTTTTCCCAAGATTCTTTCTTCATCCTTCGATATTCTAGTCATTCTCTTGAGAAGCATCTATCACGCCATCGGTCTTACTGATTTTCTCTTCTCCTGTTGGTAACTGATATAACTCTGCCAGCTCCTCAACCGTCCACAACTTTGGGTGTAAATCAAAAATGCTCTCTCCAAATTCACATTTATTGCCTTCGAAAAGTCCTGCAGCTTTCCCAAGATTGTTAATTTCCCTTTGGGGTCGATTTAAATTATCACATGTTTCTCACACCCAACAAGCACTGATGTTCGTGAGGTGGCTTCGGATTGGTGCTCGTGATAAGCTGAGAGGGAGGTTTAAGTGAAGCCTAACTTTAAAGTTCCTTAGTCACCCTCTTGAAGTTCCCTATACAGATTGGTAGCCCTGAAGCCCTATCCTCTCCTTGAAGTCAGGAATATGGGTGTTCAGCACGGCGTCCTCTGTGCCTGGAACACAGCATGTGCTTAATAAGTACTCCTCTCTGACTACTGTTTCGATGAGAAAAAAACGGAATAGCTGGAAAGAAACATGAGGAGATGGAATTTAAACTGTAAGCCTGGACGATAAGATTTATATAGAGGGAAGTAGGGGAGAAACAGTGCTCAGAGGACAGAGCTTTGGCCTTCCAGCAGATTCCTCACTGCTGAAGACCAGCCTGTGACTTCTTGTAAACATCCTGGCCCAATTTTTCACGACTTTAGGTCTCATTCTTTGTTAGGCTTTCAGAGGAGTTCTTGAGAGAACCCAACGAACTCGTCAGGGTTTTAACTACTTACGTGATTTATTCACAGTTTCTCCATTTAAACATATTTCTATTGGAACATGTAGCTAACCAATGGAAAGATTTGACTGAAGAAGGGAGAAATGTTTCACTCATGTATTTGTCAAATGACTGAAGGCATAGACATGAAGACATAGGCATTCGTTCCTAGAGTGTTAAAGCTGGAAGGGACCTTCACTATCTAGTACAATGTTACCCACAGGGCGGTGACCAATCTATTGGTAATATCTGGGCTGATTTTAGAGAGTCTAGGAATGAAATTTTTTTGAGTTTTTAAAAATATTACATAGTTATTATACATTTTCACACATACTAGAAAAATTTATTTGCTCACATGAATCTGGTAATTATTTTTAAATTTAAAATGAGTCAAATTCAAGAAAAAAACGCCAGTACTAGTACAGGTGCCATGATTCATAGTAATAATTAACACTTAATATAGCCCTTAGCCCATACCAGCCATTATGCAAGGACTTTCCTCACATTAACGTATGTAACCCTCAAAATGACCTTCATTTTACAGATGAGGAAGCTGAGACATTTGACTGAGGGTCACATAGCTAGAATTTGGTAAAGCCAAAATTAGCAGTCAGGTGGTGTGGGTCTAGGGATCGTGACCACAGCCGCTATACTAAGTACGTGGTATAGAAATAATGGAAGTTGGAGAAACACCAACATCATCTATCCCTCCCTTCTTCTCCATCTCTCGGTTTTAAAAATAACAAAACTAAACTTCCAAAAAGTTAAATAACATGCTCAAGGTCAACAGGAATAATGGGAAGCTCTTCACAGGGCTATTACTAAAACCCAATGTCTCCACGCTCAGCTCTGCACTTGGTAACGCCCCACCACAGTGTCCCTGAACATCCTTCTTGTTGGAGCAGAAAGTTTGATATGTAGTTCCTGCAGATGAACGTCTAACATCAGGGCTGACTCCGCAGGTGCACAACCTCTGCACACAGGGCCCCACATTTGGTCTAATGCTCTGCTGCTGCTGCTTCCTTGAATTCTTACCAAATTTTTTTCTTCTTAACAACTTCTTCACAACAGGCTCTATGATTTCATTTTGCACTGGGGCCCACAAATTACAATACCAGTTCTGCATTGTATCTGTGGTTTCTGGAGCACCAGAGGCATTTTGCAAAAGTGGTAAGGTGGTGGGGATCCTTGCCTTTGGAATCAAACCACCCAGGTTCAGATCACAGCTCTGCCACCTCTGTGTCTTGTGACCATGGGAAGTTCACTTAGCTCCTTTGCGTTTCAGTTTACTTGTCTGTAAAAATGTAAATAATTCACTAGTCTTGATCTGGTTGCTCTTTGAGGCTTAGATAAGAAAAGGGGTGCCTGGGTGGCTCAGTTGGTTAAGCATCCGACTCTTGATTTCAGCTAGCCTCAAGGTTGTGATCTCAGGGTTGTGAGGTCAAGCCCTGCAGCGGGCTCCCTGTTAGGTGTGGAATCTGCTTGGGAGTCTCTCTCTCCCATCTCCCTCTGCCCCTCCCTACCTCGCCCCTCCTAAAAAAAAAAAATTAATTAAAATTTTAAAAGAATATATTGGGGAAAGTGATACGGATTATTTCTCTCCTGACCTTCTTTTTAAAATCTAAAATGATTCATTGTCCTCCAGACTAGCTATCACATGCCAAAGTACAGCATGAACCTGTTCTGACTCAGGTTGCCCTCCCAGTTATCAGGCAGAAGAAAACTCCCAGAGAGCCTTTCGCAATCTTGCTGATAGCATAAACTTCAAACCTGTTCCAGAAACGGATACTCCCTGACAGGGGAGGAAGTCACCCTGCAGCCTAGGGCTGCCCAGAGGGCACAGGAGCTCACAGCTCAACAAGCACCCAGCTGCTAGCTGCTAATTTCCTTAGCATCATGGTCTTTGAAGACTGGTATATGAGTAAGCTTTGCCTAAAAAAAAATTCTCAATCTCAACTACACAGCAGAATTGCCTGACTGCTGAAATACTCTGTGCCCAGGATCCCCCTCTCAGAGATTGTCTGATTAAATGAGTCTGGTGTGGCCCAGTACTGGGCATTTTTTTAAGGCTCCCCAGGTAATCATAAGCAGTCAGGTTTAAAATGATCTAGAACAGTGCTTCTCAGAGTTGGGTCCCCGACCAACAGCATCAGTATGAGCTGGGAACTAGTTAGAAATGAGATTTTGAACTCCACCCCAGACCTACCAAGTCAGAATCTCTGAGAGCAATTTAGGTTTTAACAAACCCTACAGAGTATTCTGATATATGCTCAAATGTGAGAACCACTGACCTAGAGAGAAAAATAAGAAGATAATTAGTAAGCAGGTAGATAATTTAATTACAAAAACTCCATTTTCCAAAAACAAATTTTTTCCCATATAAAATATATCTATCCTACAACCCCACATTGGCTTATAAAATTTTCAGTGCTCTCATAGAACAAAGATTCCACCTCTAAACTTGAGTCTCCAAAATGTCAGATTTTTCTTCCTAATTTCTCTATTCATAGTATAACTTTCCTGGGGAGAACAGAAGAGATATTTTTAAATGGAACTTCTTATGAAACAGCAGCTACTTTTTTAAAAGATTTACATAGTTGAGGCTGAGTCATAACTTGATAATCTTCTTGGGCACATTTTTTTTTAACCAGGCTTCTCTAAATGAATCTTAATTACAACATTTTTCTAACAATGTTTTGCTAAGCTTTTGACCTTCAGATGAGCACGACTCATAGAGTAAAATAAGGCACAAGTCCCAACAAGATTACTCAGCACTTGTTTCTTTTCCTTCAGACAAGAGGAATAACACATATAGCAAATGTTTGATAATCCCAACAAAATGAGCACAGAGAAGCCTGAGTTTTCCTTTCCTCTTAACTGATGTGGTTTTGTAAAAGACCACCTCAAGGGGTTGGGCAGTCTCAGGGAGTCTGAAGCTAGCAGTGACCAGTGATGACACCACTCAGTGGCACTTTCCAGCTCTACGGTTCCCTGTGGGACTTTGTTAGAAAGTAACCATCTGGTAGACCAGCTCGTGGGCCCCCTCACCCCAAGGGCTGCCAAGTTCTTGCCTGCATTTTTTCGGCCCCTCTGAGAAAGCAAATTCTTGTCTATAGATTTAGAGAACAGACAGTGATTTGGTAATGAACCTCATAAATCCTGTACTAAGACATAATTTCCAAGGAGAAGACACACCTATGGTCTTTACCTTTGCTATCGTTTGAAAATCCTTTTGGAAATGGACTCAAAGCAGCCGTTGTCATGAAGGGAAGAGGAGGAAGGAAGGGGGCCATGAACTGGGGGCAGAGGGCATCAAGATGAATCAACTCCTGAGGATATGTCCCATAAATAAGCTTGAAATTCTCGCTATAGGCAGAGGAGAAAACAATTGGCAACTTCACCAAATAAATAATGCTCAAAGGGGAGAAAAAAAAAATCATGAAGGCCAGGATGGGGACGGTAACATAGCCAGTGCAACTGGGGGTGTGAAAGGGGATCCCGCTACAGTCCAGGCTGCGTGCTGGATGGGGCTGTGCATGGAGGAGGGGGCCTGGGGATCCCATGGCTCTACGCCCAGCAGCAGCTGCAGGGGTGGCTCTCCTTTGAGACGGAAGAATGACGGGAGAGGGGGCCATGGCAGAGACAAAGGTCCTGGAGCAGATATGTGCGGCGTGCCTGGGACCCAGAGCCATGACACAGTGAGCCCTGGGCAGCTTCCCCTCAACATCACATTTGTAAGATTCATCCACGCTGTTGCTTGTGGTTAAGTTGTTCATTCTCCTTGCCCGGCAAGCCTTCCCCCGTGAGAATAATATACCGTTCTCATGCTCATGGACATTTAGCTGGCTTCCAGTCTGGGGCTCTTACAAATGGAGCTGCTGTGGACATTCTTGTACATGATTTTTGGTGGACACATGGACACATTCCCCCGGGGTTTCTGTGGAGTTAGAAGCGGAATTGCTGGTTTGTATTACTGGGTTTTTTAAATATTCCTTTACAAGTTTGTATTCTGTCTCCTGGCCATTCCAGCCCCTCAGATAAAAAAAGGGTCCTCAGTTCCATTTTGCGGATGGGAGACTGAGGCATAAAGTCATGTGACTTTATATTTGATCTGTGGCAGAGCCAGGGAGAGAGAATCTCCAGCACCCCCTAAGCCCCCATTCAATCAGAGCCGCTCCTCCTGGCCACACCAAACTAAACAAACCTGACTGTTATCCTAATCAACAGGGCTTGTGGCGGTATTTTAAAAACTAACCAGCAAAGTGGGAGTTGGTAGGGATTGCAGCGGGCGGGGAGGACACCTTCTCATTACCATCCAGTCTTCCTTTCTGCACTGGCAGATGTCTGTTTTGGAAAGCTGATCCCGGGGTAGTAAAAATAAAAAATGCTCTGCACATAACAAAGTGCCTTAGTTATCTGCAGCAGGCAGGGCTTCCTGCTGGAAAGTGAGCCCCAGGAAGAGACTGCTCCACCCAGCCTGAGGTCAGGTGGCCCTCCTCCTCTGGCCTCGGAGCCTTTGACTGCCTACAGAGGACAGGAAGCTCCCAGGGGACTCTGGAGATCCGGCAGCTGCTCCTCAGCCAGAGTTCGGGCCAGTGGGGTTAGAAATCTGCTGTTACCATCCATCTCTATGTCCCCCCGGCTCTGTGCAGAGCTGAGCTTTTGTTCAAGGTGTTCTCCCATATGATCCAGAGATACCTGCGCCCTCCTCCTAACCCTCTCACTTGTAGGTTTGGGGTCATTTACTTAATTTGCCCAGGTGGATCCACACGAGCAGAGTAAATGGGTGTGTTGCCCCCTGATGCTCAGGGGTCCCAGCATCTGAAAGCAAACCTGGCATTTCTAACCCTTCCTGGAGGTGCCTGTGTGGGGTGGGAAGAGCCATCAGTTTAGAGTCAGGAGGCAGAAGTTCCAGCACCATTTCAGTCACTGATTTATTAAACAGGTCTTAACCTCTCTGGGATGATCGATGAGAAAGGACTTTTTTACAAAGGGTTTTACGATCACAGAGTGTTCTACCACATAAAGAAAGCCCATTAAATTGCCAAAGGCATGATTCTTCATCTTGTCTAGCCTGAGTCTCTTGGGCACATTCTCCATCAGGGAATATCTGTCTGGAAGAAAAGCCAAGGCCTCCTTTCAGATATTTCCCTTCACTGCAAACAGCCTTTCACTAGACTCATTGCCATTACCTCGGAGCAGGCCTGGCATTCGGCCCGTGTGCCTGGAGAACAACCATGTCTGTTTTTCAAATACTGAAACCCTCTGTGCCTACTGCTAACTAGTGGGTGCCCTACGTCTCTGGTCTCCCTAACTCAACAACTCAAAAAAATAACTCCAGCCCAGCGGGAGGGTCTCCAAGACCCCCTGCAACACAAAAGCTAATTCCCTTCTGATTTTTAACACCACACCCGCCTTTCACCTATTAGAGCTAGAAGCTGTATAACTACAAAGCAATAGTTTTTTTTTTTTTTTTTAAGGAACTGCAGGATTAAATATGCAAATATCAATTAGCCTTCTCATTCTTGAGGCTTGGTTCCAAATGACTTCTGCTTATGCGGAAAGCAAATCCTCTCTGAAAAGTAAAACTTTGCCATCTGTTAGGGTTTATGAAAGAACATGATGCCAGTCCCAGTGACAAATAACAGTGCCCAAAAACTATATGAGGCAGTAATAGCGTCATTGGAGAGAGTCTATAGTCTCATAAAGTGAAGAATTTTTCCCCATGGGCTTAATAATTCAGGGAAATTTCAATAATTCTGGATATCAGAAGATATTAAGGAATTATTATCAGTGTTTAGATGTGATAATGATACTAAGTTAAGTTTTTTAAGTCTATTTTAAAGATACATAATTATTTACAGATGAAGCACAGGAAGGAAAGGATTTGTTTCCAAATGATCTAAAAACAAGGGCTCAGGGGGGTGGGTGTCTGGAGGGACCAAGTGATGAGTATACCAGGTTCTTTATACTACTCTCTCCACTTTGGTACACGTTTGGAATTCTTCAAACTGAAAAGCCAAGCAAAATTGTTTTCAATCAGTCTATCCCCCTTGGCCACTCCTGGTAGGTGAGAAACACCCTGGATGGGGACCTGGGGAGCCCCTAAGGACTCACAGTCCCAACACATCCGTGTTGCTGTGGAAAATCTTATTTTGTCCTATGTCTGTCTCTGAGATGTACACACACTCACACTCACACACACACTCACTCACTCTCACAGTCACACTCACATGCACATTCCCAAACAGGCTGGGAGGAATCTAAACAAGATAACATGTATAATGTTTTGAACTCCTTGGGAGAAAGATACGACATAAATCACGCATCATGAGGACCTCAGCACCCAGAAGTGTTGTGTGAAGTTCAGTTTAGATGAGTCAGAATTCCCAGAATCCCCACAGATTTTTCAGAAACTACCTCATGCTTAGTTTTCTAAGCCAACTGAAGAAAGAAAAAAAAAAAGGAGCAGAAACAAAACACCCTGCTGCTACACAGGAGGCTTTTAGCAGCTCTGTTTACTCCTCCGACACAAAGCCTTTGTTTATGTGTGACAGATGGTCGTCCATGCTTGTCTCCTCTCTCTCTCTACCTCCCTTCCACCCGCCTTCCCTCACTTCATTTGATCCCCTCTTCTTCTTTGTGCCCCCCCTCCCCATTTTTCCTTTTCTCCAGTCCTTGGTGCCTTACACCACTTTCCTTGAACTTACTCGAGGGCCAGCAAGAAGCGTCAGGCAGAATGCCAGTCCTTTGCCCGGGCTGACCATTGGCTGCATGGCTTCCATCAGGCTGCATGCACACAGTCACTTCTTGGTTCAGTGCACTCGTGTTTGAAATATATATATAATTTTATTTATTTATTTATTTGAGAGCGAGAGAAAGAGAGCATTGTGGAGAGAGGCACAGAGAGAGAGAGTCTCAGGCAGACTCCCCACTGAGCACGGAGCCCAATGCTGGGCTCCATCCCCGGACCCTGAGATCATAACCTGAGTGGAAACCAAAGAATCAGATGCTCAGACAACTGCACCCACCGGGCACCCCGAAATATATTTTTAAAGACAAAATAACACCTTTGAAATTATAGGAGGCTCAGAGCAAACATTAAAAGGCCCATAAATACTGACATGAGAGATTTCCATGGGTTGCTTTTTCAAAGTAATCACAGTCAGTGCATTCAGGAGCACACATGTTCCTTCGGACACCATCATTCCCAAAGAACAAAGAACGAATGTAGACATAACCCCTTACTCAGCACATACTGTGACAGGCATAGTCTGTAAGCCAGCCTGCGGAGGGCAGGTGTGAAGGACTAGGCTTGCAAGACTCTTCTCTCTCTCCATACGAATGCTATTTCGGCCCTCAGCCTGTTTCTTTTTTTGTAAAATGAAGGTACTCAAACAACTCTATAGACTCTTTCCAGCTCTAAATATCTAGGATTCTATGAGGCTCTTAGAGAATTTCCATAGATCAGTCTACCTGACACCACCACACCTGGCGGGGGCAGGGGAAGATCTGTCAGAATAGATGTCAGACCATCTGGAATGACGACCTGTGTGATGGCAGAGCAGAGAGCTTAGAGGCAAAGGCGAAAGAAAAGAAAGGGTATTAAGTTCAGTAGGGAAATAACTCACTTAAAAATAGGGTCTGAGAAGGGGATCAGATGGAAAGAATTGATATAATAGAGACAAAGCAGGAATCGGAGGCAGGATTCAACCCCTGCCTCAATGCCTACGGGAAAAGATAGCAAAAGTGGGCAAAAAGAGCTGTGGGCCTGTTGATCCCACCTGGTCTCCTGAAATTTATTCCCAGGTCTCAAACATGCTTCCAGCAGAGGCATTCTCCAACCAGGAACATATTGTCCCTTTTAGAAGGGACCTTAACTTGATGCCTTCTCCTACACAAGGGTAATACCTATCCCCCATGGCTACTCCCCCCACCCACACACACACAAGAAAGAGTAAAGTTCCGTGTTCAAAAAAATGAAATCGCTATTTGAGAGTAGCTACATCTGCAAATGATTAGCTCTAGGATTTATTACCAATTAGGACTATAAATCTCTGCTTACTTTGGCTCCTGGAAAGTTGATTTCATTGGGGGGGTGGGGCAGGGGTTAAGAAGAAAGTCATTTGAAATAGAGAGGGAGAAATCCAAGTTGAAAAAGACCCACTTCAAATTCAAAAGGAGCAGGATTTCTCAGGCACGAAAGAGGGTAACAGAACAGAACATGACCTTGTGGCTCTGAGCAAACAGCTGTGCAGATGCCTGCAGGGTTAGCAAAGTCAAAGGGATGAGTGCCACTCAGAAGAGGGATTCTGGGGTTTGGAAGGGAGTTGTGTAACTGAGTGGCATCTGGTGGCCAAGCCCTAATATGGCCAGTGTAGGCAACAGAGCATGTGTCTCAGGAGCCTTATGCTCTGAGGGAGTCCCAGTCTTGGTTGCCCATTGGACTCACCTGTGAAGCTTTAAACCATATCCATGCTAAGCGAAATAAGTCAATCAGAGAAAGACAATTATGTCTCTCTGATATGATCTCTCCGATATGAGGAATTTGAGGGGGGGTCATAGGGGGGTAGGGAGGGAAAAAATGAAACAAGATGGGATCAGGAGGGAGACAAACCATAAGAGATTCCTAATCCCAGGAAACAAACCGAGGGTTGGGGGGGTGGGTTGGGATAGGGTGGCTGGGTAATGGACATTGGGGAGGGTATGTGCTGTGGTGAGTGCTGTGCAATGTGTAAGCCTGATGATTCACAGACCTGTACCCCTGGAGCAAATAGTACATTATAAGTTAATTTTAAAAAAAGAAGATATAATGAAGAGGAAAAAAAAAACCATACATATGCTTCGATCACACTGCAGACCCATTAAATCTGAATCTCTAGGGGTGAGGCTTGGCTGTAAGGGCGGTTCAAAAACTCCCCAGGTGACCCTCCAGCTGAAGTCAGAGTTGAAAGCCACTGCTCATCCATTTCATCCTCATGGCAATACCATGTCATAGGTGCAGTGACTACCATGAAGAGAAAATGAAGCACAAAGAAGCTAAGTAACTGGTCCGGGGTTACATGACTAATAGTGATGGAAGCAGGATTTAAACCCAGGGCTCACACTCTTAATCATCATGCCCTATGACCCTCCCCCCCAAGGCTATGATTCTCAGCTATTTCAAACTCTGAGCCTCCATGAGCTTTTCAAGATAGAAAATGGGGGTTGTTGAACCATTTTTTAATATTTATTTATTTTGAGAGAGAGAAAGAGAGCATGAGCAGGAGGACAGAGGGAGAAGCGGAGAGAATCCCAAGCAGACTGCGCGCTGAGTGGACCCTGAGATCACCATCCGAGCGGAAACCAAGAGCTGGATGCTTAACGGACTGTCCCACCCAAGCGCCCCTCAAAGTATTTTTATACTTAATTACAGAAAAATTATAATAGAAATGAAACATTAGCCCTAATTAATGCTCCATATTGCCTAGGAAAACAAGTTTCTTCCCTTGGCTCGGAATGACATCAGCTAAGGAGGTTGCACTGGAAATTTCATGCTCATCAGAAGTTCTCATTCATTCATTCATTCAACAAAGATTAAGTGCCAGTTTTCCGCAGAGTCTCAAAATAGAAGCACCCTGGGCAGATAATCACGCAGTAGGGTTCCAAGGGCCCTAACAGTGGCAGGCAGCAGACCCTTTGAGAGCGAACAGCTCTGAATGGCAATAATACAATACTCCTTTGGTGAGTGAAAAATGGCGAAGTAAACCATGGGGCAGTATATGGGCACTACTGGGTGGGGAGATAAAAGATGGCATCCCTAACGGACGTGGGGTGATAAAACGCTACAAGAAGGTTGGGGAGACAGTGTGGGTGATTGACAAATATTAGTCTGGGCGGAAAAATGCAAATTCCTAGTTGGCACCTGCATTGAGTGTAGGGATACAGGGAGGTGGGGCAGAGGTGACTATAGAGAGTCCACATTCTGTCTAAAGAGGCAGCTAGCGCTCACCTCCCGCCACAGCTGCCATATAGGAATGTGGGAGTAGGGTCGTGAGACACCCTGACGTTTTTAGGGGAAGCTGTAAATACGGGTTGCTTCATGCCAGACAGCCCAGTTTTTAAATGACATCTAGCTCGAGTCTTTTCCAGACACTATGTAGACCAAAGAAAACACATCCACCGCCGACTCCTTTTTCACCACGGAGCGCCTCCCCGCTGGTCCCGTGGATGCCCAGAGCAACTGCTTACGGGTGCCTCTCCCTCCCTGCAGGTATGCTCATTTACTTCGGGTACGGCATCTGGAACAGCACCCTGGAAATCAGCGCGCGCGAAGAAGCCCTGCACCAGAGCACGTACCAGCGCTACGACGTGGACGACCCTTTCTCGGTGGAGGAGGGCTTCTCCTACGCCACGGAGGGCGAGAGCCAGGAGAACTGGGGCGGGCCGGCCGAAGACAAAGGCTTCTATTACCAGCAGATGTCAGATGCCAAGGCCAACACCCGGACAAGTAGCAAAGCGAAGAGCAAAAGCAAACACAAACAGAACTCAGAGGCCCTGATTGCAAATGATGAGTTAGATTACTCTCCAGAGTAGGAGTAAACACACAAGAAACGTGTAGAAACGGTGGTGATTCCTTTTCAGTAACTTAAACCGTGGGCTAGAGGATGAAAACATTTTTTGGCTCTCATTTCAAAAATCCTGCCTTCCCCAGAGTCAGTCCCTAGTCATAGCCTGTCATTTGCTAGTTTTGCTCTTCCGGATAGTTCTGTCGAAGAGTTTAACCTGGGTTTCATCACTGATCCCCTTGTTAAAAACAAAAAAGCTAAACCAGAGGCTGCAAGAAATTCTGCCTTAGGTGTGACCATCAGAGCTGATGGCGGCAAGTGTTTCCTAGGCCTCTGCTTTGCTGGTTGAATCTTTTTGCTTCTTATGGAGACCCCAGAAGCAAGGGGCTCACTTTGGGGGCCACCCTGAGGCTGCAGCTCCTCCTGGAGATGTGCCAAAGCAGGTGGGTGTGGGCACTTCCTCAGCAAGCAACGCTTGGTCTGAAATCTCACAAAAACGAATTCATGGAGAAGACACAGGCTTCTTTTTATTCACCAAGGCTCTCCCAATCTCCAAACTCTCACTTTAGGATCCAGCAAAGGTTAGGGACCCTGAGACCGTTTCCCCCAGAGAAGCTACCCTAAGGCAGCCTTGCAGACCCAACAATGTGGTAAGAAGCACCATCAAAGCGCTACTTGAATGCCCAGGAAAAAAAAAAAAAATCAGCTAACCATCTCTTGCGGTGAAGGCCAGAAGGGCACTGGCAGAAATTAACTCTCTGTCATACCTTTTCTTTTACCAGCCTCTCGGCTCCTGCTGATATAATGAAAGGGGCAAAGTCGGAGCATGATTTCATGGCATTAATATGCCTTGAAGAAGTAGGCCGTTTGTTTTCTAATCGGATAAAAATCTTTACAAGGAGAAGTGACCCAGCCGCTGAGATCACATTGCAAATTCTATTTCAGATTTCCAAAATTATAAATTGCGTAGTTTGTTGAGATTTGCCACCGCGTGAGCCGCGGGAGCTCCTCTGAAAACAGAACTGCTGAGGCTCGGCTTGTGAGGTAATGGCATTCCAAGAGATCACATTTCACTTCTGAACCTTCCTCTCAGATACGAGTAGCTTGCTTTCAGATACGTATTCTGTCTGTTCTTCCCAGAGCAGGTTCACCGAAGCCCAAAAAAATGCCTACCTGGTAAGGTCTGCATCGGGCCCTAAGAGGGGCTCTTAAAAGAATTTTCTCCGAAATAACCTAAGTGAGAGAATGTGTGGCAGGAAAAAAACACATGGCTTATCAGTTCTATTCCTGGGTCCCCGGTATTCCCGCGGCGGCCCGCAGTCTTGCACACGTGAACGCAAAGGCACAGTGGCAATCAAGCTACAGTCTTTATGGGGGTTTCCTGAAAGGGGGGCAAAATAGCAGATTTCTTGCCCTTTCTCTCCCGGATCTAGCATTATGCCAAAAGTTTTCTAGACTACATCGACTAATGTGAAGTCTTTTCTTTGTGGAAAGGCTGGGGTTCGTGCCATCTTGGCATACCTTAGGATTACAAACAGGAGGCAGAAGTCCATTTTATAACTCAGTGAACAGTGACTGAGGCTGTATCAAGTGCAAAGGAACGGGAATAGAACAAAGTGTAATATTCTGCCCTCGGGGGCTCCCAGGGCAGGGAATGAGCAGCACTGGCATCTGACAAACGCAGATAAAACCACCAAGCCTGACAAGTCTTCCTGGCTGATGCCCTGGGCTTTAATAAAGAATAAAATAGAAGGTCAATTGAAACATTTTTTTTTAAACATGCTTTTAAGTAAATTGCATATTGCACCTATGGCCAACGAATGCCGGTAAATTCAAGTAACGCCTATTTTCTAGAACTTCTTTTCCATTCTTCCGTATTAATTGTTCAGAATTCTGGTTTTCTGGGGTCATTTTGTCAACTTAATGTAACACGTGGCAACGCCATTTTTTTTCTTCCCTAAACTTACCCCTAAAGATACAGTGCCTGGTCTGTGAAACACACCCTTGGGGATTAACTGTGGGTGAATTATCAGTAATATTTTGTGAATACAAAGTTTTGAACTAGTTTCGAGATTCAACAAGTCTGCCTAAACTAAATACATCATGTGAAGCCTGAAATATCCAGATAGATGGGGGGGGGGAGCTATATTCATTAAAAATGTCCAAAAAGAAATATGGATGTAAAACAACAAAATCTTAACGTGGCTGAAAGAGCTCCCTTTCAGTAGTGAGGGTTAAGTATTAAGGTCACGATAGTTTGCTGTATGGATACATACGATGTATGGAATTTCTGTAGCATGAGGAGAGAGAATACAGAGTGAACACCGTTGGTATTGATTTTGCGAAGACTCTATGAACTCTTCTGGTTCTGGAGACATTTCTCCCAAGTTGTATCTCCTTTCTATAATCTTGGTCTCTTTACTTCTCTAAAGTTATAAATCTCCCTAGCTATCTTAGTTTAAAAAAAAAATTAGTATGATAGAGAAAGATTTTTTTAAGTAAATTGACATGTTTTTGTTCATGTTTCCCAGCCTCTGTGAAATGGTCCCAGGTTTCACAATGCAGTTTCAAATACCGTCAATTACTAGAATGATTATATTAGTGTTTCCTAGCAATTTTCTCAAGACCGCGATAGCGGAATCACGTTAAAAGTAAGATCACCTTATAATTACCGTAGAAACTTAGCCTTCTTGAATGGGTCCAAGGAAGACCTACATTTTATTGAATTCTTCTCTCCTGCAGGAGCTTTTCCAGGGAGGTTTCGTTGTGTGAATTAGTAGTGTGAAACCAATTATGAACTTTTTTGTAATTGTATTCGATTTATTGGTACCTGCTTCCTTTCAGAAGGATTTCAAGGTGGCTATTAAAAAACACATAATGCAAAAATAAGAGAGGAGCTTGGGTAAATAAAAACAGAAATGAAAGGATAAGACAAAGCTAGAGTGTGTTCAGTGCACAAATGCAAAATCTTGATACGCATTGCTAAATTTGCCAATGAGGTGGCAACTTGAAAAACACTGAAATTGTTGGGAAGGACAAGACAAAATACTCCTGCATGATAAGAACAAATCTTTCCCCATGAGGGCAGAGAATAGCATAGATCATTGAAACCCACATACAAGCTCCAGGCTTAGATTTTGCCAGTTTCCCGTGCCTGGCATAGAGTGGGTGTTCAGTAAAGTATCTGATGATCAGATGGATGGCTGAATGCACAGATGAAAGGAAAAGGAAATATCACCTATTCAAGAATTTTTTGTGGAGTCCTTATCTGTCCTATGGTCTAAGACATGGGGGAAACAGGACATATAATATGCATCAATAAAAACCATAGAGAAGGTGACACGTAGGATGAGGGAGTTACAAAGTTCAACAAGAGTTCAAATACAGAAAAGACCTCCTTCCACTGGGAAAAACGATAGTGAACGTAGTCCTTGCGTGGAGCCCTGTGGAATGGGCAGAACATTTCCCCCAGGTAGAAATGGGGGAAAGGTTTGCCAAGTGGAGAATCAGCAGGAGGAAGGCGGAGATGGGCTGACAGCGGTCTCTGACTAATAATGTGTACTGCGCCTCCTGCACAGGAAAGCAAGAAGCTAGTTTGACAGGAGCTTATGATGTACGCATGACTGAGCTATGGAACAGTAAGAAATAATGCTGAGAAGGTGGCGAGGGCTTATTCACAGACAGACTTGAACAACGAACTAAGCTGGCTGGCTCTCCTCGGGTGGGGAGACACCAGGGCAATGATGAACATATGAATCAGGGAAGACTGGGCTTAGGAACCCACGGCAGTGGCTTCATCCACTTGTGTAAGGACCTAACAGATCACACACACACTTCGAATAGATTTAGTATGTTAAAGGGGAAAAAATATCCAAATTTTAGCAATGTATGATTGATTCTTAATCATCCTTAACCTAGGAGAAGCATAGTCATTTAACATGTAGACAGACAATACAAAGTTGTTCACAGCCATTTTAAAGTCTTCAACAGTAACTTTAAACAACCCTACTTAACTATTTTTTCTAGCTTACTAATCTAAAAAGTAAAACCTCAGCTCCAGATTTTACTGAGCTTGAGCAGAAGGCCACTTTGAACTGGTGAAAGGAATCAGATGATAGAATTAGGTGAAGAATCCAGTTCTACCGCTTAGTCACAAACTAACAGCTAATCAAATGTCTGCATCATGATCGTGATGTTAGATATACAGGGGGGAGGGGAAGCTGTTGAGTTTAACAACGCATTTCTGTACATACAAACCCAGCAATTACTGGGAAACAAAACACAGCTCCTCCAAAGAAATGTCTTTCCCCTATTCTCCTGAAAAGGACTAATAGACTTGACCTCCTTCACATCACATTTGTTGGAAGTTTACAAGGGCATACCTTTTCTCTGCATTATAAATAGAAGCTACAGGAGTATGAGAATCGGCCCAAAAGACTAGCAGAAATGCTTTTCCCCTCTCCCCAGCTTTTACCAGGCTCTGAGATGACCGTGGAATCTCATGGACGGTCAGCTACAGGTTCACCTAAGTTTGTATCTCAGAACAGAGAAATCAGAAGTCAGGGAGCATGTCCAAATCCAGGGCTGGGACCAACTTACTGAATCCAGGCAGAGTGAATGGCCCGCTCTTGGATGTAAGCTTTCAGGCTAGCAAACAATCCAGAGATGGCCTTAATTTCTGATTCTGGCGGGGAGCAGAGGAGCGAAGGAAGCACACACTAAGGGTGCATGACAGCACTCCGTTTCTATGCCATGTGGAACAAGACTAGTCAAAGAAGGTGTTTCTAACCAACATTTTCTCGGAGTCTCGGTTTCTTCTGCATGCTTGTATCTCCCTGACACCAAGGACCCATTTGTCTTCAAGGGCCCTTTGGAGTCCCTAAGAGAGAGAGAGGCACCCGCTGCTAACCACGGATGGCCTGGCCGTGAAAGAGCCAGTGCTTGTCGTTAAACAGCAGGCAAAGCCAGGAACCGCATCCCAAACCACAGGAACCCAGGTGTTGTTCATTGAAGGGTGGACTTCGTATTTCCCAATTCCATTGGGATGGGTGATGGGGAGCAAAAAGGCCCCTTTCCTGTACATAACTGTTAGTGCCGTGTCCATTTTTCTCTCTAAGACTCCAGAGGAGAAGCTATTGTAATTCCTTTTTCTCCTCAGGAGCTACCGCTTTCGAAAATGCTTTCCTCCTCTTGCTCGGCTTGACTAACACACGCATCATTCTGAAATACCTAGGCAGCTGCCTTTTGTCAAAATTATCTCTCTAAGAAAATGTCCTTTTTTTCTTTTAGGACTTAAAGCCCAAAAGGCATTAGTGGAAGTTTTGCAGCCCACCAAAAGTGAACGTAATTCTGCAGTATCAACTAAAATAGTGTTAGAAACCATTAAAGAGTATTCTACATGTGTGGAATTATGAAATTCGTAGAGGACGTGCACAAAATCAGCTTTGGGCTTGAAGCCTTCTGAAAGCAGGGAGCTGTAATTTCTTACCCTCCGAGAACTTATTAGTACATTCTGGTACGATATGGAGAGAAAACGGCTTTGTGTAAGAATTAAGAAACAGGGACAGCCTAGATTTTTTTCATCAGGGACCCCCTCTGTGCTTTTTTTCTATGAAACTTTCCTAACACAGACACTGGTGACATTGGCTTTTAAAGAGAACGTTGGTCATGTAAATTTTCCTTGAAGCACAGACTTTGAAGGACTGTGTTCCTTCGGAGAGTGAGATGAGGTGAGTGCTTCTTGCACATCTCCTCCTGGTGGGTATCGGCAGTTGCCAGTTCACGGGTCTCACTCACTCGTGTTCCTGGAAGCAAGAATCTACACCAGAAATCATGGACTCCCCAAAGCAAAGACATGCTATGTTAATGCTACAATAGCGCATAAATACCTCAACTGTCTGGGCTGATCGAGGGGCTGCAGGTTTTAAGAGAGCAGATACTGTCCTCCTCCATGTAGTCACACCATCTAACAACAGGACTCGACATTCTAGCTTTCTTCACTGTGGAAAAGAAACGTCACTGTATAATCTGTATCCAAAGTTCTAAATACAGCTTGTAAATTTTACTGACTTGTTTCCTTTTGTTGGGTCCTTGAGAAGTACAACTTGCTTTTTGCGGATGGTAATTTCTAGTGTCTTTCTCTGCTATTTTTTTGTTTTTGGTATGAAATTGCTGTATTTGTTAAAGTTTGTTCGTTCTGTGGTTTTTAATTCCCATTGGTGCACTGTACAATGGGGTGTTGTAGTGTATCATCAAGAAAGAAATAATATGCCGATATGTTATGGAGTGTGTTTTATTTTCAAAGGACTCTGTGGTGTTGATGATATATTGATTTACCAAGATACTAAGGGAAAATTCTAAATTTACCAAAATGTGTATATTTTAATAAATGCGTAAAGCTTTATTGTGTGCCTTTAAATTAAAAATGGGTTATAAAGAAAGTCAGAAACAAAAGTGTCTTACTATAAATCCATAGCAATGTAAAGCTTTTACACAGAAGACTACCAAAAGAAAAAAAAAGAAAAGAAAAAGGAGTTTTCCCATATTTTGTTAACCTTAACCAGTATCTGAAGTCTGATACTTTCTTTCCATTCTAAAATGGAGAAGAATAAGTGAATCTTGCCTTAAACGTTTCAATTGTCCTTTGTAGAAAAGCCAGATAAATGAGCTCATTTCTTTTGGAACTAATTGCATTATTGTGGAAAATTCGTTTTCAGAATAAAAATATTTTAAAAACTACAGCTAATCGACTATTAAAATTAAAATTTGAAGAAAGTCAGTGCTATCCTACCGTTTTAAATTCACTTCATTTCCATGAAAAGAACAGAAGTTCTTCTTTAGTGGACTCTTGGGAGAACAGCAATGACCTGATCTCCTTTTGACCATTTTCTTCTAACATGGTCCCGGACTCTGTCGGGGACCCCCACTACACTGCCTCTCGAATTACCCCATTCCCAGTGCCTGCTCCTAGGCACAGCCACACCCCTGCCCTGCACCCTCAGCACCAACTACCATTCCAATTCCTTGCCCCCATTCATTTTAAGGACAAATCAGAGGAACATTATCTGCCTCCAGATAGCATTTGTGGTGGTTTCTTTTGACTTCTTGACCATATAGTGGCGACGTCTGGAGAAAAGGTAGAGGTATATGGTCACATAATGTCACACCCCATGAGCTACAAAGACTCCGACATGTTTTTATTTTCTCCAACACATTGCTCTCCTTTGCAAAGGGCTACCCGCCTAAGCAGCAAGGAGAGAAAAACAAACTTTAAAACGCGTTAATTTACAGAATCACAGTCGTCTTCCAGTTTAGACTCCTTTTAGATGATAGAGTCTCTTTGGGATAAACTCTCAGTCTTTTGGATTTCCTGCCCTCGCTCCCTCTTGTTTCGCTCCAAAATGGCTTCTGGGAACAGAGCCTGTAGAATCTCAAAGAAGCGGGGTTGGAGGGGTTGTTGGGGGGAGATGGGAGAGTGATGAGAACTGGGGTGCTCTGGACCCTTGCTGCAGCAGAGTGGCTATGTGGATGGCTCCCTGCACGGGGACCGCTGAAGGAAAACAGACTCATCCAGCCATGTGGGTTTCATGATGACATTCACTTCCAAAATCTACAAGTCTGGCTGCCACTTAACCTCAGTTGTGAAGTTCCCTGCACACACATGCTCCTTTTATGGTTCCAGGCTTCTGCTGGTCCACCAAGCCCTCCACACTTTCACTTCAGAATCCACTGCATGCCTTCTGGGACCCGGGGAACCAGGAGCACCACCTGGGGTAAAAGTATCCAGCTACTTCCCTCACTAATGATATATGATCATTTCCGGATTCTGCTCATTGATGCTTACAGCCCATGACTGCGGCTTACAGCCTGTGATGTGCGGCAGCCGGATCCGGAGAACAATCGTTAACTTTCCTATCTTTGGCCCTGTTATACGCCCTGTAATTCATTCTTACTGGTGGAGGAGTTGCCCATTTGCCTATTTACGAATAGTCTCCAAGAAGAGCCACAGGACAACCTGGAACAGGGGATTACCAGGGTCAAAAATAATTGGATTTATATTCCAAAATACAACCTCATTACATGGGTCTGAATGTTGAAAGGTTACTAAACAAGTGTTAGTGAAGACGGAGAAACTGGAACACTTACACACTCATAGCGGGAACATAAAATGATGCAGCAGGCCCTGTGGAAATCAGTGTGGCTATTTCTCAAAAAAAAAAAAAAACATATATATGTGTGTGTATATATATATACACTTCTGGGTATATATCCAAAAGAATTGCAAGAGGGGGTCTAAAAGGCATTTGTTTTCACAGCATTGCTCACAGTGGCTTAAACTTGAACGCAGCCTAAGTGTCCATCAATTAATAAATAGATAAACAAAGTGTGTTCTTATATATGTTTTATATATATGTAATGGAATATTATTCAACCTTAAAAAAGAAGGAAATGCTGGGCTCCTGGGTGGCTCAGGGGGTTAAGCGTCTGACTTCAGCTCAGGTCATGATCTCAGGGTCCTGGGATCAAGCCTCACATCAGCTCCGTGCTCAGCAGGGAGTCTGCTCATCCTTCTGTCCCACCCCTCCTCTGTCTCGGCCCCCCACCACCGCCTTCTCTCTCATGAATAAATAAAAAACTTTATTTAAAAAGAAAGGAAGGAAATCCTGACATATGCTACATCATGGATAAACTCTGAAGACTCGATGCTAAGTAAGCCAATGCCAAAAAGGCAAAGACTATATGACTCGACTTATATGGGGTACCTAGAGTAATCAAAATCGGGGAAGCAATAAGAAGAGCAGTAGTTGTCAGGGGTTGGGGTGGCGGGGAGGCAGGGAGTTATTGTTTATGGCTTACAGTTTCAGTTTTGCAAAATATAAGGGTTCACAAGATAGGGCACCTGGATGGCTCAGACAGTTAAGTGTCCCACTTTTTTAATTTTTTTTTTTTAGATTTTAGTTATTTATTTGACAGAAAGAGAGATCACAAACAGGCAGAGAGGCAGGCAGAAACAGAGAGGGAAGCAAGATCCCCGCTGAGCAAAGAGCTCGATGCAGGGCTCGATCCCAGGACTCTGAGATCATGACCTGAGCCAAAGGCAGAGGCTTAACCCATTGAGCCACCCATCCGCCCCAAGTGTCCCACTCTTGATATCAGCTCAGGTCATGATCTCACGGTCATGAGATAGAGCCTGGCATTAGGCTCTGCAGTCAAAGGAAGGGGTCTGCTTGAGATTCTCTCTCTCTCCCTCTCCTCCTATACTCTCTCTTTCTGGCTCGCAAATAAATAAATAAATAAATCTTTTTTAAAAAAGAGTTCACAAGATGATGGAGTGATGGCCGTGCAACAATATGAATGTACTTAATCCCACTGAATCATACACTTAAAAATGGTGAAGATGATACATGTCATGTATATTTTACCACAATTTTAAAAATTGAAAAATAAATTCAAAGGTTATTCAGAATATCAAAGCCACTTAAGAGGATTTTCTCTTAGGCCATAACTCGAAACCATTTTAAAAATTAAATACCCTATTGGAAATGTCAAGGGGGCACCCAGGTGCCTCAATCAGTAAAGCATCTGCCTTCAGCTCAGGTCATGATCCCGGGGTCCTGGGATCCAGCCCCAGGTCGGGCTCCCTGCCCAGCAGGAAATGTGCTTCTCCCTCTCCTCCCCACTCATGCTGTTTCTCTCTCTCAAATAAATTTTAAAAATAATAATAAAATAAAGGAAATGTAAGGGATCCCCATAACCTAAACATTAAGCTGACAGCTCTTATTCATTTTATTTCCAACTGCTAGCAGTCAAGTGCCTGGAAACGAGAGACTTTCTGTGTCCAGTTCCTTTTCCTCTCCTTGGCCCACACGCATCTCTTCTACCTGAGGACAGGTGTTTTCCATTCTCACACCGGCCTCAATCAAATCAAGAAAATCTCTAAGCTATGAGGCTCACAAAGAAAACCACACACCGGGCGCCTGGGTGGCTCAGTGGGTTAAGCCGCTGCCTTCGGCTCAGGTCATGATCTCGGGGTCTTGGGATCGAGTCCCGCATCAGGCTCTCTGCTCGGCAGGGAACCTGCTTCCCTCTCTCTCTCTGCCTGCCTCTCTATCTACTTGTGATCTCTCTGTCAAATAAATAAATAAAATCTTTAAAAAAAAAAAAAGAAAACTACACACCCACCCCATTTCTATGCCCTAGAAATTTGAATTCTCCAAGCTTCTATTACCTCTACGTGTAAGCCTGATGCCTACCCATCAGAGCCATTTAGAGTCCTTTCAGAAAGGGACGAACCCTCTATAAGTCAATTAACTGGCTGAGATAAGTACAGTGGTAGGCTTTCCTTCCGAGAAGGGAAATACAAATGATTTGTGATTCTAATTAACTTCAAACGCAGCAGCAGGAATACAATTTGGCACAGAATCCAAAGAGGAAATAGTCCATCTAAATTCAATTCTGGTGGCTGGAAGACCTTAATTGAATTTCCTTCCTAGCAGAGA